>NW_006921761.1:1996984-2010517 GCF_000298275.1 Orycteropus afer afer
CGGCAAACAACAACAACAACAACAACAAGCATGAATGTCATGTTTTTTCAAGGCAAAATAATTTCTATTACCAAAAAACCCAACCCTGTAAAACTGCACTCAAATCACAAAAATTTAAAAAACAAAAAAAAAGCTCACTAACACCCGTGTTTAAAAAAAAAAAAATGCATTAAGCATGTTTCGACTCACAGTGACCCTATAGGACAGAGCAGAATTGTCCTAAAGGGTTTCAAAGGCTATAAATCTTTACGGTCTCAGCGTTCTCCCATAGAGCAGCCGGTAGGTTGGAACCACTGACTTTTGGTTCACAGTCAAATGCCTTAACCACTATGCCACCAGAGCTCCTATCAGAGGAAATATAAAAGCCCAAAAGGTTAACACTTCGGATAGAAAATGTAGCTACAAGACTCACATGCTGCAATTCCATTTTTATGCTACTCACTCTGCTCAATTTGCATTCATCTTCTTGGATTTAGGATCTTTTTTTTCTTTTTCTAACTTTGTGTTTTAATTTTGCAGCATAACTAATACACCTATTATCTCTACATCAGCCAATCATTACATATTTTCAAAAAGCTTAGCTTGCCATATTTGTTAGGCTTCACCTGGTTAGAGAGGTAAGTAGGGGAAAAAAAAAACAAGAAAAAAAAAGAAGTTAAAATGGAAAAAACCTTTTTTTAAAAATACTATACTTCCGTAGTGATACCATCTCGGAAACCCAAGGAGGGGTCACTATGAGTCGGGTCCAACTCCATGGCACATAACAACAACAACAGCATACGTTAAAACGTCCACTGTCCTGAGAACTTCATCTATAAAGAAGGGATACCGGGCAGTGCTCTTCAGTTCCCAAACTACCATCAAACTGTTTTTAAAGAACACACTTTGAAGGTGTCTGGATAACAATGTAAGGACTGGGGTGAAATTTCCATAACAGTGCCATTACTGACTAAATTGACAGATAGCCTGAATCTGTACAGTAGCTGCTATTCTATAAAAGATGCTAAAGGCAGAGAAGCAGATGAAGCATCTTTAGGACTGCTGCTTTCACCTTATAGCCCATAATTAGTTGCATGTCAACTTCTGGACCTACTCTATTAGATACTTAAAGTTAACTCAACTTCAAGTTAAGAGACAAGTTACAAATAGTTGACGTGATCAGGTACGGTTTTTTAAATACCAGGCTAATCAGTACAGGTATTCACTCATTTCAAAGTATTTCAATTACATGACCTGCTGTCAGAGCACCGATAGTGAGCCAGACTTTCAACTTTGCATTTTCCTCTGAAGTCCCAGTAATAAAATGAGAGATGAATTACTATTTTAAAATCTACCCTTCTCCATATTACAAAGACATTATACTAAAGATTTTCCTCTTGTTTGCCAAAAATCCTGAGAGAATAGTGAGTAGAAGAAATAGCCTTTTTCTCCCTCAAAAGAAACTCCACTTTCCTTCTTGATCAACAACAAATCATAACAGGAAGTTACTGCTGATTCAGTTCCTGTGAATTAAAACCTGCCAGCAACTTGACGTGGCTGCTGCTTCTTTTCAAGTTTTAAACAGGAGGGTACGGGGAGTAAAGGTAGCACGACTGCTAGAACTGGAACTGGAGCTAGAACAGCAGGTGTCACCGATCCTATGGTCTCAAAGAAAGCTTCTCATTTGGAGGATCTACATCCTTCCCAGATTACAACGAGGTAAAGAAAAAAGTAAAGGAAGATACCCATAGCATATGAATAGACTTTTCTGAAGTCTGCTTCTTGGAAAACTGGATACACAAATACTAAAACACAAGGGCTAGCCACTCACCATGCCTGAAACCAATATGAGAAGAAAACCTTACATAAGAATCCGTGTAATTATTTGGGTCATAAAGTCTTGAATACGCAATTCCAAAATAAAGCAATCTAAGTACCAAAACACCTTGGCATTAAGCAAAAAACTTACAACACAACAGCACAATGTCTAGATAAGACACCAGACTACCTGAGATAACTAACAGCTCACCTGAAAGAAATCTGTCCCAAGAATAATCACAACTGTCAAATCAACATTTATCATTTTTAACGTTTAAAAGGACTCCGTGCCAAGCCTACTTCAGCCTACGGGTATATTCATTGAAAGGTAAATAAATACATATGAAAACGTACATCAAACACTATGTCCTAGACCCTAACCTACTAGCAAAACATTCCCTGTGTGTTAATTCTGGCTCACAGTCCTTGCTTTCGGTAAAGGGCAACTCCAAGGCACTTTTATGAATAATTTTTGTCTAAGATTTTCATGCTGTTATCTCTCTATATTAAATGAAGACTAACTCACTGAAAAAGTTATTTCAGTAAGATTATATTTTTAAGTAAAGAATCTAAAGATCAGTAAGCAACTGGAAACAAAAGCTCCTCTTTTCTGAACTCATACACCTCTGCATTTTTGCTTATTTATAACCACATAAAGAGTCAACCTTTAGCCTATTTTTCTTTCTATTAAGGATTGTTTACCCAACAACTAGCTTTATTCTATAATTCTTAGCTCTTGTTTTCAATAGCGCAATCTGTATTTCTACTCCAGAAATTTTAAGTTTGGGGTTTCTGAGGTGGGCAGCAGTTGAGGGGGGATGTACACACACGTGTATACCTACTGAACAATTATTGTATACTCCTGAGAAACTGGACATGGTTTCAAGAAATAAGAATCTGAAACAGACTTCTGGAAATATAGAATTATTTGATATAATAAAGACAGCTGTGTATAAAATAAAGACAAATAAAACAGGGAAAAATCGTTTTTAGACAATGTACTCAGCGCCTCCTTTTCCCAGGCTAGTTTTTAACGCGGTCCTATTTTATTAAGCAAGGTCTGCATATCTGAAAAGCTGACTACTTATTAAAATTCTCAACAAATTTAAAAGCACTGTTAGAAAACTTTTCTTTAGTCTACTCAGGCCCTTAACTAATCAAACAGTGAAACAAATATTACAAGACGAAGGCTGACAAAAAATCATAGTGAACTTCTCAGATGAGAGACTAATTGGTACTAAGTACACAATGGCTTACATTTAATCCTGTTAATAACCACACAAAACAAGAAAGAAAAGACTCACTTTTCAGTCATCTCTCTGGACCACTGGGCTAAAATAACAGCATGACTAAATCTGACATTGACCCCGTGGCCCTGTGAGGAGTTCAAAGAATGCCTGGGAGTCTTCTGAGTCCTGTTTTCAACGGGTCTGGCAGGGGTGGGGTAGTCACACACACTTGTTAGCCTTCTCTACAGTAACAGATCAAGTTAAAAACGGCCATATCCACTGTCATCTATACCAGCTCCTGCTTTACTCTTGAAATCAGCACCTGACAACAGAGGAAGAGTGCTGTAAGACAGAGCTGGCTGAAGAAGTGTCACAGACCCACAAAATGTAATCTGAACAGGGCACTCGTATCCAAACAATAACACAGTACTGGAAATAAAATTTTTAAATAAAAATAAGAATATACCCACATTAACAAGAAAGACTGAAATGAAGACAAAACACCACTATAAATCACTCAAACTTAAAAGAAAAAAACACAGGTATAAATTATTCTAGATTTATCACAAAATAGGTTTCAGCAAGCTACTGAATTAAAATACACCTAATTTTTCGGTGAGGTTTTACAGGCTTTTGTGACAGGAACCCATGAGTAATATACAAGATCAAGATATTATAAACCAACCTGAAAGCAATTTACTTTCTCCCTTTCATTCCTCTTTAAAATACAATGTATGACTTTCACCAAAAAAATGACACAAGTAACTCAGATCTCCCTACCTAGTGATTTAAAATAATTATGAAATACGGATTTGTTATACTTGATGAAATTTCTCTAGTTCTAACATTATCACTCTTATAATAAGTCTATTTTCTTAAACAAAATAAAATCCCAACCCTCATTGCTATTTCAAAAAGTCTTATGACTAAAAATCAAAATCAACCAACCACCAGCACATATTTGCCTCAAATTTGTACAATTTGTAAAAGGTGCCTACAGTCTGTTTACATTACTTCTAGAAATTAAAATGTTACACTTTCTGTATTCTGAAAGCAAATACACATCCTTGTAACACTAGGAAATAAAATAACTGCACACCAAGGCAAACTTTATTTCTAAACTATCTCTGTATCCAAATAGCAAAATTAATTTTACATTCTTCCATCTCTGTACTCTTTATATATCCTGTTTGCAGTTTTAGCTTAAAAAAAAAAATCAAACAAATACTATAGTCAAAAAAATCTTACTTAATTTAACACATAACTTAATTGAACATTTAGTGATTAGCCACAAGGCATTGTTTTGAAAAATTAAACTGATTAAGGATAAAGGACACAATCAAAATGTTAATACTCAGCACAACCAAACTTGGTGACATACACCCAAGTTGAGGTGAACTCCTAGAGAAAGAGAGTTCAGAGGCTATTAGGAAAACCTTAATGGCGTGGAGCTCTTCACCTGGCAGGTGGCAGCTTTCTGGGAGGAGGGCTGTTCCTCCCCCTCAGCCCCAGCCTGCTCTCTCCCAACCCTATCTTCTCTCAGACACAGAGGATTATTTTTCAGGAAATAACCACAAGCCAAGGAGGACACTGAAACATGACAGCAACTCCCACTTACCAAACAGCAGAACTGCAAGGAGGTACACAAACTGCCACCATGAAAGTCCAACTCAGAGCCTGCTTTCTGAACAGAAAGCTCCACAGCTACGCAAGTTTCCCCAGCACAGTGTCGTTGGACCCTCACTGGCTTCCCTCGGCAGCCTTCCCTGACCCAGAAAAAAATACCAGGAAGAAGCGCACTTCCATAATACTTAGCTGTTACCTACGATACACGTCTAGCCAGTCCGTTTTAAAAGACTCTTCCACCCACTGCCAAAAGGAAAAAGAGAACAAAACAAGAAATCCTACAAGAGTCTCAAGTAAAGACTGGAAAAGACATCAAGCAATTGTAACTTTAAAAAAAAAAAAAAAAACAAGATGGTGTGATGACTGTGTGTGAAGTTTTTAAACAGAATAAGAAGCACTTCACCAGTTGTTTTTTCCTCAATAAACTTCAGGTTGGTTCTCCAGTGTTCTCCAGCTACAGTCACACACAGTAACACTCATGCCGGGAGCTTTAGGAGCTAGTATTTTCTGAGAACACTTGCTCGTGAACTGTGCTGAGGGAAGGAGTCCTTGTTAGTCCGAAGGCTGCACACTTGTACAGCTGGACTGCTTTCGCAGCAGTGATTCCGTCCTGACTTGATGAGGTGGACACCAGGAAGAAACGCATTTTACAGGTTATCTGTACCTCTCGACAATTACATGCCAGCATCAAGTGTAAGATAAAAAATACTAATCAGAACCAGAAAGAAGAATTCTCCAAACCTGTGAAGCCTGCGTAACTAATGTGAAAGAGCAGAAATCCAAAAGTGTTTTAATTGCCATGGTCAAAAAATACCTAATCATCCTATTGAGATACATTTTTCATCTAGTTTTAAACTCTCACTGATTTTAGAACAAACTGCTTCTTGAGAAATATGTGATGGAAATTTAAATGTGAAACAGAATAACTGGAAAATAAAAGTTAGAAATAAAGAAAACAAAAATTCAAATGTTTCCTGGTAAGCAAAAATTCTGTTCATCAGTTTCATATTCTAAAAGCACTGAAATCCACAAGAAAACTGTAATTAACAGACACAGAAGGGAGGCCTGTCCTTACTTCAATTCCCAAAGTCCTTAAGAGACACCCACAAAGGGCCTTTCTGATACCTCACTGCCACAGTGCACAATCAATTAAACAAGCAAACAAAGAATCTAAAATTACAAATTATCCAAATTATCCTTTTCCTCTGATGTGCCAACATTAGAAAGGTTTTTTAGCCTATTAGTTAACAGTATATAACAACATTTTTCCTGGCAGATTAAAGAATTATTTTAAAAAATGTATGTGGTGGTGAAGGATTAAATTAATTTAATGAATACAGAATATGGTTCAATATACTCCTGCTACGATGCCACTCACAAAACGTAAATGTGAAGTGGCTTTGGTCAAAGTAATATTTTAAAGCTTTCAAATATCAATGAAAAAGTATTTTGGAAAGATGTGTCCATTAGAAGCCCCTCCTTTTCCCCTAGTTGGATTCATGAAGAGATTCTCAGTATTTAAACTGCCGCAGCACTTCTCCAAGGATTTAGCATTTGACAGCAAAAGTTACTTCATAAAACAAAATTCTTCACATTGAAAGACAGGCATGTTTTGCAAGAATAAGCAAAATTTTAAGATTAGTTCAAAATAAAATTGTATGTCCCAATCAAATGCATATTTAT
Source organism: Orycteropus afer afer (assembly GCF_000298275.1). Taxonomy (NCBI): domain Eukaryota; kingdom Metazoa; phylum Chordata; class Mammalia; order Tubulidentata; family Orycteropodidae; genus Orycteropus; species Orycteropus afer. The sequence goes on from NW_006921761.1 coordinate 2,003,320, forward strand.
ATGTGTATTTGAATATACACATACCATGGACAATAAAAACTGAACCTAAGAAAAATCACAAGCCAGATTACAATTGATTTTCTATGAATATCTTTTGCGTAAACAATATTTAACTTAAAATGTTATTAACAGTAGTAGCCTTGCTGCTAATTAGTATTTCTAATATTTAGTTTGATCCAACTACAACATAACACTTTTATTCCAACAGTAAAATGACCATGAATAGAAGTTGCTGGGATTAATAATTTTCTATCAATTTCATGTATAAAGCTAACATATCCTATATCCTTCGAGCTGCTCAATGACTCAAAATAACTTGCTACTGTTATTAAGAAAACAAAACTAAGAACAAAATCTGTTTTCCCCAGCTAGTCCCCATGGATGTAAGCACCACACAATACTCTTTCCCAATCTGCAAAACACAACACACAAATAGATGGGGGGCTAAGGAAGAAAGATCAAAACAAAGAAACAAATGAAAACCAAAAAAAACGCTTCCTTCTCTGTGGCAATCAACAAAATAACAAAAAAGGAAAAGCGTAGAAGTCCCCGGAATATAAGGCCACGGAAGCATGGGCACTCTTGCAGAAAACCAAGTGTGCAACCCAAAGCCCTGGGAAATTTAAATGAGAGCCAGGGGCCACCGGAGGCAGGGAGCTCTGTCTGGATCGAAGAGAGGCTGCTGGTGCTGCAGGTATCCTACTAAAGAGCCGTCTAGATTTCCAAACAAACTTTACCAGTTTTCTAAAATTATACACAACAAGGATACCCACATCATACCACAGAGGGCTTTTCACCCTTAATCAAAATATACATATGGATGCGCTGTATCGAAGGGATGAGAAGAAAGGAGTCCCACTGCTTTACACTGCTTCAGGGTCCATCCTTCACAACTCTGTCTCCCATGATCAAATAACTTCACAGCAATTTTTTTAAAAATTTATCTTTAAGCAAAATGAAGAATAGTCGAAGATAAGACCTTGGCTGCCGGCGTGAACCTGAACAGTGGCTCAGTCACAAAATGAACACAACTCTTCACGAGCCCCCCATAAAGAACTGAGCCGAAGTTAGCCTGACTGACCAAGACAGTGTGAGTTTACACTGTATTTCACCTGTCAAATGTGCCAACAAAGGAAATTCTCAAATAAGAACATCGCACACGGGAAAATAAAAGGACTAAGACAACAAGCAAAAAAAAGCTGTGGCTTTAACAACCAATACCAGTCACTTTCCACAACTCAGTACCTGATGCATTTTCACCAGTAACTCACCTACCCCATAATGCTGACTGGATTTTATGAATCTCTGTAGGGAGTGTTTCACAAACATAAAAGGCAACCTGACAAGTTAAAATATAATTATTACATACTTAAAGCAAAATCTAAGTTCTACTGACTCTCCCACAAAATGTATACAATTTTAAATATAAGCCCAAGGAGCTGGAGTAGACACCAAGAGCAAAGAACAAAATACTGGGGAGTGCTGATCCTTTGAGTTCTCATTAAAACAGGAACAGCTGACTGGCAACTAAGATCCTCCTTAAAAGTTGGAGATGTAATGCTATCTCACCGACCAAAGTCCACTGGGGTTTAAGCGACACCCTTCTGCACTAAAATACGGCCAGTGCACGGCCAGGCCAGTGCACGTAAGGACTTGCTCCCAGGACTAACGTGCTTGCAAGGCAGCCGCCTTCCCTCCGCTGCATTTACTGTCCATGTGCGTCAGCATCCTCAACTCCTCTCCCCTGACTCTTCAGAGTTTGCATTTGTGTTACTTTGTTTCCTTTATCCATCATAACTGGTCTGTTTCCTTAATCTTCCAAATTTCTCATAAACCACCAATATGGACAGAGTGCTGAAAAGTGTTCAAGAGTTGGGGTGTCCCCTCTCTGACACAGATAATTCTGTTCTGAAGGAGTTATGTAGAGTTACAGGACAAAATCAAATGTGACCTACTCATGTCAAGGGCACTGTCAATAAAAACACCTTCCCTTAATACATAGCTCTGAACAGCCCTTCTTTTACCCTGAGGAAATTATATGTTAATGACACACTTTGACAAATGAAATAAAGAGGGGGTGCAAATGATATTTCCTTGCATTAGGGTTTGCTCTATTTTCCCTGAAAACGTGTTTGTGAAACATGGGGCTAAGAGCACAGGCTTTCAAGTCCACAGTTAACCAATACTCAAAGTGATGACAAAAGCTGAACTTCCAAGGTAAAAATATGCCATAGACGTAAAAGCTTCACATTTAGCAGACAAGCTCCAGTTTAAAACAGACTATTATTGTATCACACTGATAACTGAATTCAATTCTAAATTACAAAAATAAGTTTTATCCCTGGGAACGCACCTCCAGTCAGAGGGTCAACGCTATTAGATCAAAACAAGACAAACCTATGCCTTTAGGGATTCTTAGACACACTTGTATAGTTTAAAAAAAAAATGTGAACCTCATGCACAGTGCATACTCAACTGCAATATTTATGTCTTCATTACTAGCAGTATCAACAACGTGGCAAGTAACCCAAAACGGCAGAAACTTAACTGTGGTGAGTGACATCTTTAAATTCTAATAAAATAAACAATATCTGTGAGATGCAAATTTTTAGTCTGAAAATCTTCCATTAAATAAAAACTTTTACTTCATTATTAAATGTCAATAAATAACAATATTAGCAAAAGATTAATAAATTAGTTTGAAATTAAATACAAGTTTAGCAAAGTCTTAAAAACAGAGTGTCCTACTTAGAGATAAATGGATTATTTAAGTAGCCTTGACACTTAAGGAAAAGGAAAAAAGGATTAAATGTCTCCCATTCTGTCCTTTTTGTGACAAGAGTTTTACAGTCTAATTACATGTACTTCATATTAAATTTACTTTCTGACCATGAAAATAGATTTTTTATAAATGATACTTATCTTTTAAGACAAGCCATCACTATATATGATAGATTATTTTTATAGCAAATAACAGCAAATAATTATGTTTAAGCATTCTTTACCCAGAAAGACATTACCCATCTCATTTTATGTTTCTCCATTCCAGAAAAATGTGAACTTGTAGACAAAGTGAGCAAGTAACATTTTAATGGCAACTAAACTAAGTCACTAGTTCAATAAATACATGTCAAAGAATTTGCTCATTAAGCAGTTTCCAATGAATTTAGTATTTCTCGCACAAGGACAGAAAAAGTTACTAAAAGGAATGTCAAAAAGGAGTAAAATTTCATCCTCTCCCACCAACTTAGTGCTGTTGCGAAGAATAATTACTATAAGTAAATGCTCGTGGACTGACTTGGGAAGGTGCAGACCAGCAGTGAAATAACAAAAATTAGCAACATACAATATCAACATTCCAAAATGTTATTAAAATCCAACCCAAAGCTGCTTTGGCATTTCTGGAGTTTCTAACGAGGTTTTCAGTCTGCTGAACAATGGCCATAAAAGGCTTTCAAACTTCACTCCATTCACAAGTAAAGTTGAGACTGAACATTTTTATTTCTTCTCTCCCTATGACAACTTCACCATGGAACAGTGACTACCGGAGCTCAAGTCATTATGCTAATGAGAAATTAAATAAAAAGATGCCCTTACAATAGTGAAGTGTAAGATGACATGCTACAACTAGAGACACAGTTCAAAAGCAGCTTTAGGAATTGTGCAGCGCAGGCTTACAAAAGCTAAAGCCAACAGGAGGGAGCTCGTCGATGCTCCTCCGATGAACCCTGGCATGTGAATGTTTCCCAACTGTAAGGCAGAAATAACATGATGGATCCCCGAGGAGTATGCCGGGCCAGCTCACTCTCAGGACTGTGAGATGTCGCAAGAAACTACAGTAACTGAAATTAAACCGGTCATCTGACAAATGCAGGAAAAGAGGAAAGTCCATCTTAAAGATTTAAGGAGTTATGGAAAGTAAAACTTAAGTTGTTATTGTTTCCAAAGTAACAGACTATGTTTTTCCACATCAAGGATTATAAAGAAGGCAAGCTACAAACCAGAATTACATTTTAAGGCATGATCCACTTTGAAGAGCCCTGTATCAAACACACACTGCAATAGCTGGTTAGGTCCTTTAACTAACTTAAAGCACCTGGTCCATCTGAAAGAATTTTTCTATCTGACATGAAGTCACATGAAATATCCAACTATTTTTGAAAGGAAAAGAAAAAAGGATGTATATAAGTAAGAAATCTTTGAACAAAATTATGACCAAAAAATCTTCCAACAATTTCAGCATGAATGGAAAAGAAATAGACTTTCTCATTGAGGTTGCGGTGGCCTCTGGAAAGTCAGGCCATCACAATGGTGAATCGGACCTAGCCACATGTAAGCAGTAACGGTAGCATACAGTCTTAAGTCTCCATCTGGGTTTTCAGCATCTGTTTCTCCTCCCTGTGTTTAACCTCAACATTAAGTGCTAGCCTTCTTAAACACTGAGCTCAAGGGCTCCTCAGCTCAGTCTTGTACTTCGCCTGTCTTAAACCATCGATTCTACCTGCTGGGAGCTCTGGTGGTGTAGCACCTAAGGCATGTGCCTGCTAACCACAAGGCTGGTGGTTCAAACCCACCAGCCACTTCTCAGAAGGAAGACTGGGCAATCTACTTCAGTAGAGATGCCACCTCAGAAACCCGAGGAGGGCTCACTACAAGTCAGGGCTGAGTCCATGGTAATGAGTTTTGTTTGTCTGTTATTATACCTGCTGCCATCAACTTGATTCTGAGTCTCAGTGACCTTAAAAGACAGAGTAGAAGAGCCCCATAGGATCCCCATGCTGGCAATCCTTACTACACTACTACATCTTTCTCACATGGAGCAGCTGGTAGGTTTGAACGGCCAATCTCTGTGTTAACAGTAGAGAGCATAACCATTGTACCACCAGGGTTCCTACACTACACTTACCTGGGTGTTTTGTGTTGGGTTTATCTTTTGGTTATAGAAATATTGTTTTTAACTATAGCTTTACAGTTAACTTTCCACATTGTCATGCATTTTAAGGTTCTAAATGCAGGGACTCCATGGCAACTCTTGACTACAAATACTCAGGCTTGTCCACTGCAAGCAATCAATAAGTACTTGTTGCACTGAGTTCAAAATTTCAGATCTGGGTGGAATGTCATGAACTAGTAAATCATAAAATCTCAGCAAATCAAACAAAATTTATTTAAGGAAAGTACCAAAGTAGACATGCTGTTCAACGGCAAACTCGGTTCATAAAAAAGGTACAAAAATAATCTTTAAAAAATCAAGTTTGAGCTCTATGTCCATGCTTGCCACATGGATCATGAACATGTAAGAATTTTGTCAAAATATTTTCCTATCATATTAATTTAGTCTATCCATTGTCTCACTTTAGCTTTATAAATTTAGTGAAATAAAATTTACTATTTTCCAATAGAGAAATTAATTACCCAAAGACACACTCGTCTACTACAGAGCTGTAAGAGGCCTAGTAACAATAATCCCCACAGAGGGCCAGTGTTGGTGACCTTAACCAGAAGTGACCTTTCCACTGAGACCCGAGGGGTGAAAGCTATCAGTCAGACAAGGCAGCAATTGATCCAGTCGGAAAAAACTGCATGTCCAGAGATGTAGAGCAGATAAAATATGACGTATTTGAAAACCTGAAATTAAAATTTTAGTTAGTTATCAAGTCTTGGTCCAGTGAGTAATAAAAGCCAAGGGTTCAGTACCATCCCTCAATGCATTCTTCATCTGCAGCTACAGCCAAACATTTGATGTGTATGCATGTTTCAGAAGCAGCAAGGACCGCACACAAGAGTTACAAGGTATGTTGCCCTGAGTCCTTAAGGCCACTGCCTTACTTCTATTTCTAAAACCATGGGCTTTGGGGTTTTTTTGTTTGTTTTTAATTTTATTGCGATTTGGGTGAAAGCTTACAGAGCAAATTCATCTTCCATACAGCACTTCACATACACTCTCTCTCATGACATCGACTGTAATCTCCCACAGTGCAACAGCTCTCCTCTCACTTCCTTCCACAGCCACCTCTTCCCTGGATCCTTCCCTCCATGCACTCCTGGCCTCCAAGCCATCTCCCTGTGCATATCCAGCTCTTCTATTCTCCATGATTGATCTCTCCAAGGAGTGTATCTACTTAATGTAAATGTCCAGCTCATATGCCTGTCTTTTGTTCGGCTGGAAGCCACAGGAGTGCGCTTACTTCCAGACCTGAAGAGCAGCTAGGGGCCTTAGTCTCAGGGGTTCCACCAGGTTCTCTCAGACCAGCAAACCTGGTCCCCCCCCCCCTTTTTTTTTAAATGATTTTGAGTTTTGTTCCACATTGTTCTCCCACTCTATCCAGGATCTCCTACATAGATCCCCCTCCGAGTGGTTGACAGTGGTAGCCGGGCACCATCTAGTTCTTCTTGTCTCATAATCATATAGGCTGAGGATTGCATGGTGTACCAGTCGCTTGGACTAATTGCTTCCATGTGCCTTTGGTTTTCATTCTTCTTTGCTTTGGATGAGGAGAGATCCATCTCTGCATCTTGATGGCTGTCTGCAAGCTTTTAAGATCCTAGTCACTACTCGCCAAAGCAGGATGTGGAACAATGTTTGTGTGTAGTATGTTATGCCAGTTGAGCTTGATGTCCTCTGTGACCATGGTCCTGAGCCCACAGGTCCAACTACTTGCTCCCTGTGGGTAGCTGGCTGTGGCCAAGAAGTGACTACAACCTTGCCCCTTGTCAGCTCTACCATATACCTGGGAATTCTTACAGAACATACAAATACACTTGTAGAAACATTGTCAGCCAACCCTATACATAGTCATAGGCACAATCCCCCCTGCATAGACAGACCTAATAGTTCAGCCTTCCACCCATCTATCCACCCATATATCCATGTTGGCCTTCACTGAGAATGCAGTACTGTGTGAGCAAAAGGGTTCATATTTGCTGTCCGTACCTCCTACATACCTCTGTCTTCCTCTTCCTCAATGCCACTGTGTTAATCACTCACATTTGGCACACTGCCCTTCTCTTTACCCAAATAGTCTCTACCTATCTAACAGTGTTCCCTCCCCGCCCCTCCCATCCCTGACAACCAACAAAGAATATTTCCCTCCATATATAAACCTTCCCTTGACTTTTTACAATAATAGACTAATACAATATTTGTCCTCTGATTGACTTATTTCACTCAGCATAATGTCCTCCAAGTTCATCCATG
>NW_006921761.1:2012072-2025550 GCF_000298275.1 Orycteropus afer afer
AGGAGTGACAGAAAAGTGGTCACACTGCACGCCGTTAAAGGCAGGTAACTCTAGAGACCCAGGAAAACAAAGCCATTCCGACGCCTCCGGCTCTCACAAGTTTCACTGTGTATATAAGTGAAATCATACAATGTCTTCTCACAGGTTTCACTGTGTATATAAGTGAAATGATACGACGTCTGTGATGTGTTTCATACAATACAGGCAGCAGATATGCATGAAAAAACATCAATCATACACTGAAAATTGCTGAAGCTGGGTTAGAGGACATGAGGTCAAGTATAATATTCTATTTTCGTATACTCTGAAATTTCATAACTTAACGAAAAAGAGCTAACCATTACTTCTAGAGCTAATAATGTCCTTTTTATAATCAGGAAAATAAGTTGCTAATTGTTATTGTTGTTATGTGCCATCGAGCCGGCCCTGACTCAGAGTGACCCCTCCCTGGGTTTCCGAGGCAGTATCACTACGGAAGTAGGATTGCCCAACCTTCCTTCCGAGGAGTGGCTGGTGGGTTTGAACCGCCAGCCGTCTGGTTATCAGGCAAGTGACTTAGCCACTATGCTACCAGAGCTCCCAAGTTGCTAATTATTCTCCTATAATTCTACAGCACTCATCTATAGCTCTCCCTGTCATTATCTACCATGGACTAACCCCTCCCAAACTTGGGATCCCTCCAAATTAAACAAAAATGCTGATTTCCTTTGGTGCATCTTTTCTGCAACCAGGTAATCTGTTTTTCTAACATAAGAGAATTGGAAGTCACTGGTACTCAGATAATAAAAGGAAAGTAAGTGTTGGAAACTTAAAAAGGAAAACTAGTAACGGATCAGATACTGTTTTTATAAAGAAGCCTTAGGCAAGAGGCAATAAAGTGAAAGAAGTAAAACCCAAACCTTAGAAATAAACCCCTACATTCCTCAGTAGGGAGAGCACTACACGTCCTCTGTGACAGGTGCTGGAGGCCCAAGCTTGATATGTACTTCTTACAAGCAGACCACCACCTCCACCACCACCACCACAGGCTGTACATCCTGAGGAAGGCCAGGCTGGGCAGTCAAATAAGGATTACATCTCCAAGACCTCCACAGAACCTCAGGATGCTAGGCATCAACTTCAAATCAGAAAATCAGAAACACGCTGAATGTTCAGATGAAGAAAAGAAGGGAAACAAGGATCTCCTTATTGTGAATGATCTGCCAGTAAAGCAAAACAACCAGCATCTCACTGAAACGGAAGCGGTGAGGGAAAGCCTGAAGCCTGCACAGAGTGAGAAGTGGTACTGTGCTCTTGACCTCAAACTCGACAGTAGTAAATGGAAAACACGTATGTATATAGTCTTTCATGGGTTCTCGGACTACCTCAAGTTCATTCGTCCTATTTTTTATAAGATGTTAAGCTTTCCAACCACATCTATCACCAGGATATTAAGAGACTTAACTCCCATGGTTAAGAGACTTCCATAAATTACTTAGCCTGTTACATTTTGTCTCGTCCATAAGACACTACACCACCCAAGGCTAGGACTGTACCTTTGGTCACTTTAAATCCCTAGCACTTGTCTTCTACATGGAGTAGATGCTCACTAAATGTGTGATGATTTCCAATTAACGGGAATAAAGGTAGCAGATACGGCAAATAATTATGCTATCATAAGACGGAGCTCTGGAAGCGCAGTGCCTAAGGCAAGTGACTACTAACCAGAAGGCTGGCGGTTCAAACTCACCAGCCACTCCACAGAAGGACGACTGGGCAGTCTACTTCCGTAAAGATTTGCCACCTCAGAAACCCACAGGGGGTCGCTATAAGTCATTATCTACTTGATGGTAGTGAGTTTGTTTTTATCATAAGGAGATGTCTGAGTTTGGAAAAACTTTCCGTCAAGGATCTGTAACCTTTTCTCTTAGACTGTATTTTTAAAATGCCATGGTTTTTGGAGTTCTGGGGGAAGACAGTGCACAAACAGCCACTGCTGCTTTACAGCCAGTGTTCAAAAGCATGCCGGAATTTCCACAAACCTCCACTGACGTCAAAAAATCTCATCTCTATGAACTGCACCAGATCTATTACCAAAGCTACTTATGAAAGGGAGAATAACGATGAGAGTGACAACACACTCCAATAGGCATCAACACTACATATACTGCTTATTGATTGGTTTAAAATTCCAATTTAAATTTTATTCCCAGGAGTATATCCAAGCCTAGAAAGTAGAAGCTCAAACAGGTGGCTGGACAGCAACATTCACTGCAGCACAATTCACAATAACCAAAACATAAAGACAACCCAAATATCCATCAAAGGATGAATGAATAAACAAAATGTGGTGTATCCACGCAATGGAATACTAGTCAGCCAAAGAGAAAAATGTGGTTTTGAACAAGTTGCTACAACTGCAACAAACGTCAAAAACAGGACACCATGTGAAAGTCAGACACCAACGCTTCCCTATTGCATTTTTCCATTTACAAACAATATCCAGAATTGGTAAACCCCGGAGACAGAAAACAACTTAGTGGTTGCCAGGGGCTAGGGGCAGGGGGAATAGGGAGTGAGTGCTTAATGGGAAAGGTGTCTGCTTCAAGAGTGATAAAAAACATTTTGGAATTAGACAAAAAGCGCTAATTCCACAAAATTCTGACTGCACTGAATGCCCAGGGAATTGTCAACTTTAAAGTGGTTGATTTCATGCAGGTTCACATCCTCTCCATTTTCTCATCGCCCTCACTTACCACACTCATAAAACAGTGCCGAGCTCCTCAATGAATTCAGCTAGGCACCTAGTTCATGGTTTTCCCAACCTCCCCACATCCCACCATCAACATCATCATTTCTACACATTCTTGAGTGAAATGGTAGAAACCAAGAGACAGAAAGCTGGTTTCAAAGGAAAAATAACAAACTTTCTTTTCAATCTACCAAGCTTTCTCTTTAGTATGTTAAATCTGAAACGAAGTTGAGATACGCAAATAGAAATATTTAGTAGACACAGGGAACTGCAACTCCAGAAAGAGGCAAGCAAAGGAGATGCCGATTTGATCATCGTCAATGCCAGAGACCAAGGACACGGCGTGTGACCTCAATCAGAAGCAATTCAGAGAACACACCACCACATAGGCCCTTTCCCTAACGTTAAGCCTAACCCTGGGTGATCTGAGCTTTCTCCTCTTGCCCCAGGCTATTGGAAACAGCTCTGGAACCCTTCAGAGCAAGTTCATCACAAGTTCCTTTCTTAATTCTGATGGAATACTACTTCTAAGCAATCCTTTTATTCTCTGTGTTACTATAACAATTGTTACTATAACAATTTCTAACTTTAAGAGCCCCAGACTTCCAGGGGCTGTAAAATGGGTCACTACAATTGGGAGCTCTGGTAGCATTGTGCCTATGCTTGACTGCTAACCAGAAGGCTGGCAGTTCAAACCCATCAGCCACTCCTTGGAAGGAAGGTTGGGCAATCTACTTCCATAGTGATACTGCCTCGGAAACCCAAGGAGGGGTCGCTATGAGTGGGGGCCGACTGGACGGCACATAACACCACCACAATGCATCTCCAGAGGGACACACGTTATATAGAGACCTTCTCCCAGCACGTGTGTTAGTACGTTTCAAGTATGTGGACAATGTTGGGGTTAATACAACACGAAGCCATTAAGAAAGTACTCAATAGTAACTTGCCACTAACATGAATTTTCTCAATTAATAAATACAGGTAACCCCCAAATTACAACAGGGCTCCATTCTGATGATTCGACTGTAAGTCAAATACTTCATTTTTTCTGTTTTCGTTATTACTGTCTTTCATTATCAGCATCTTTATCAATCTGAACTTTATTTGTCTTTGGGGGTTGGCATGAAAATGGTAACATCAGCACACTCCCTACTGCAACAGTGCATGAAATACACATTACTAAGATGCACAGAAGCTCTGGGAGCTAGTGCCTAAAGCACTTGACTGTAACCAGAAGGCTGGCGGTTCAAACCCACCAGCCACTCCTCGGAAGGAAGGTTGGACAATCTACTTCCATAGTGATACTGCCTCGGAAACCCAAGGAGGGGTCGCTGTGAGTCGGGTCCGACTTGACAGCACAAACAACAACAAAGATGCACAGAAAGAATGGATGATGGTTAAGGACAGGTTTGTTGTAACTTAAATATGTCCTAAGTTGGGGTCTATGTATATCAAAAATATAACTTAACATCATCTGGGGATCCACAAAAATGTCTGAAGTTAGAGGTGGTCATCTTTAAAATACTAGGAAGAGTGTCCCCCATAGCACTTAAACATTCTGTCCACATGCCAACCTTCCACTTAACCCCTGCCCACTGCCACTGCCACTATGGCTTTCATGTTCTCACACGCCCTCATACGTTCCCTTACCCCCTGCCTCTCCACCTCAACCCCTCTGGATTTATCCTTCTTTCTCTGCCTCTCTATAAATGTGTGGTGATTTAGTAATTAACGCTGTGTCTTCTCCTTTTGAAGACTAATTCATCAACGTATACATCAATGTCCTCTCTTACCTAGCTCCCCTCATCATCTTTTTCAAGACTAAGTCATCAACATACACATCAACCCCTCTCCTACCTAGATCCCCTCCCCATCATTAGGTTTAATCTTTCCTTTTCCAAAAATTTCTCACCTCCACCTCAATATATTAGCAGATCTCCTTACTCTGACAACATTTTGATTCTGCTCTATGTTGAAGCTGCTATTCTATTTATTTTCTTCCTTTAGCTATCTAATTTTCAAGGTTGGCAAACTACAGCCTGGGATAGCCACCTATTTTTATAACAAAAGGTTTTACTGGAAAAGCCACTTCCATCTCTTTAAGTATTATCTCTGACTGCTTTTGTACTACAAAGGCAGAACTAAGGCATTAGAGACCCTGTGGCCTGTAAGTCTGAAATATTCACTACACAGCTCCCACAAAAAATAGTTTGTAGATCCCCAGGGCTCTCGAGTACTGCCTCCATTCAATGCCACAACCGCCTGTAAGGACAGCAGGGTGCTGTCAAAGGTTCTGGAGCATCAGTAAAGTACTGCAAATAAAAGGGCATTTCAAGACTGCTGATTTAACAACAGTGTGCAGAACAAATATTGAGGAAGAAAGAACACTTAGAGAACTATCCAAGTGTCCAGGCATTAGGCATAATGGGGAGAAAGTGACAGGTAAAGGTTTTGTAAAGGAACAAACATCAAGACTAGGTGAAGACCTGATGGAGGAGACAAAGGCATCACTGAGGTTCAACGCTCGGAGATGTGAATCGGCATTCCCTCCGACAGTCCACTGCAGACTTACAGCTCTTCACAGTTCCCTGCCTTCCTGACTGTTGTTGTTGTTGTTGTTATGTGCCGTCGAGTCAAACCCGACTCATAGCGACCCCTCCTTGGGCTTCCAAGGCAGTATCACTACGGAAGTAGGATTGCCCAACCTTCCTTCCGAGGAGTGGCTGGTGGGTTTGAACCGCCAGCCGTCTAGTTAGCAGGCAAATGTCTTAGCCACTATGCTACCAGAGCTCCCAATTTATCTTGGCTTCCTGACTGTGGAGTTCCTGAAATCCTAACCCCATATCCTCTGTGTACATTCCCCATGCTTGCTATCTGGCCAGGTCCTGGGTAAGCAAATCATTTAGATGTAGTAGTCCCAGCAGAGTGAGCAGAATGAGAATACAGGGTCAATGTCAGAGGTGAACAGAGTACTCACCTGTGGTATCAAGCAGAGAGAGAGGGGAACTAAGAATTCAAGTCCAGAGCTGGCTCTGGCCAATCAGGAAGCAGACAGGACTTTGCTCAGAGCAGAAGTAGAATGTCTTTAGGATTCTGACACACTCTTTCTGATGTTCAGACAGACCATCACTAGAGCAGTCTAAAAGGTGAGAAACTAAATGGAGCAGACCCTACTGGTTTTTCGTCTAGAGAAAGCAGTCTTCCTTATTAAAGATGACACTACTTTTCAAAATGGTCAACGTGATACTAACCTTCACCAACAGAACTGTCACATCCCACAAGGTTGAGCAGGATGCCATTGTCTTTGTCATCTACTTCACATCCCAGCAGCATCCAGCTTTCCACCTCCTCGCTTTCTGAGATGGTGCTGTCTTCCTTGTCACTCGAACTGACCTCTATAATCATGACCTCTTGGACTGTACCTGATCTCTCCTCAGGTTTGAGCTTCTCAATATCCCTCTTACATTTCTGATCAGCCAACTCATCAGAATGAAGAAAAGCAGGAGGACCCCGGGTCTTTTCTTGTGGTTGAATTCTAGTATTTTTCCTTTTGCATCTATAAATACTATCTTCATCAGACAAAGTGATAACCTCTGACCCATCTGATAGCTGGATGACCTCACTATCTGAAAGGACAATTAGGTTCTTCTGATTTGGTTTACTACTCAGTGATTCAGAATTCCCAGAGTCCTTCTCTTCCTGTTCTTCCTCTCTGGCATTACCAAGATCTTGGGCATAATGAACTTGGCTGTAGAGCTGAAATTCCACCTCACTGTCGACACTTTCACTCGATGAGTGTTCACGATAAAGGTCATCTTCATACGCTTCTACAGTCTCATAACCACCAAACATCATGGAAAGTCATGAGCTTCACTCTGTAAAAGACAAAGTCACACAAAGGGATTGAGAAAGCTCAGACCACGTCTCTTTACTACATAATACTGTCAGCCCTTAGAAACAACTTCTATGTAAGGCTACCACTGTTCTCAGCAACTTAAAATTTTAAGTAGCTCTCACTATTCCTCCACCCTTCATCTTTTCAGGTATATATTCCAACGCAGGAGTATTATTTCAACTATAGCTAAAAGCCACAAGAGGAAAAAATTATCAAATTTACTATTTTAGTATATATTTTTACCTCAACTAAAAATTAATCTTATGGCCTTTTGAACCTTGACCAAAAGGATACATAAGAATATCTGGTTAACCTCGCTTACTTCAGTGCTAGTTACAAGATGTATATGAAATAAAATTACAAAGTACCTAAATTTGGGGCTAAACTCAACAACTTTGAGAATAAAATAATAAACAGAAACACTTTTCTCCTTCCTGTGAGCATACTGAAGTAGCTCTGTTGTCCTAGTGCTTAGCTGCTTAGCTGTGAACCAAAGGTCAGTGGTTCAAACCCATCAGCCACTCCATGGGAGTAAGATGTGGCAGTTCGCTTTTGTAAAGATCAACAACCTTGGAAAGCCTCTGGAACAGCTCTACTCTGTCCCGAAGGGTTGCTGTGAGTCAGAATCGGCTGGCCAGAAGTGGATTTTTGGTTTGGGGAGCATATTGAATCTTGCTCATCCCTCAACTCAGCTGAAACATCACTTCCTCAAGGAAGCCTGCCTGGCCTCACCAGACTAAATTAACCACCCCGACAGGCTTTCACAGCACTTCACATCTCAAAACATCCACCCCATTTCTAATTATTCCATGTAAATCTCCCAAAAGCAGACCACAACCCTATGAGGATAGGAACTACAAGCACTTATGTTAGACAATGGATCCTCAAAACCACGCACAGCATGGCACTGAGGTGAATATCTAAAGATGTTTGCAGACTTAAAGAATGAACAGATCGATAATATCTTCCAGCACTTGTTCTTCAGCTCTAATACAATCTAGGGCAGACATAAAATACGGAAAGTACTATGGGATAAATTTCATAGTTGTCTTCAACTACTCAAAAGTCTTAAATTCTCATATTACCAACCAAAAATCTGCACGGTAGATGTTCAAATTGGTATTCATGGAATATTTCTCAAAATGACGACTCTGGAAAAATAACTCCAGTTTGTTCAAAAATCAGGGGTGGCCTAGAGGACAGTAACAATGCCAGTGCAGTCTTACCACTCCACTTTCAGGTAGAGTACAAATAAAATTAAGACAAGAGTGGTTTTCCAAGTCTGCCCAAACGTCAGGGTATTCTAAGAGCAGCCTCAGTGATTTGACCGCTGACCTCAAGAATCCCAGGAAGGAAAGCCAAGAACACACCCCACTCATGCTGCAGTTCTTGTTTCGTTTTGCAAAAATAAAGAAATGCACTTGCAATGCCTTTTTTTCTTCTAGAAATAAGCTACACTATACCTGTCCTCTTGTTATAGGGCATCCTTCAGGTTGCTACATTGTTGCTGTCATGCCAGTTGAACAGTGGCTGTCTGAATAAGACTATTCACAGCATTTATCAGTTTATATTGAAATGTTAGCCTCAGAGGAATTCAAATAAAAGATGAACCTTTCCTTTTATTTAATAGGTAAATTAATTTTAAAAGAAGTCAAAGGAATTATGCTTCCTTCAAAATCCTCACTGGATCCATCCTGAGGATCCAGTGTGGACTTAAGATAAAACATAATTCCGGCGCAGCACAGAAAAAAATTAAAGAGCTAAATTACAGAGTTACAAATTTGCGCTACTCTTGGAGCCATCCCAAAGGAAAGGGATTAAGAATCAAGCCATAGGCACACCTGTGACTGGATGCCAAAAACAAACCACAGCAACATAATATAACTGACTTCCTTGGGTCTAAGGGTTTATCTCTGTCCCTGAAATGTAGAAAAATGAATTTAACAATTCAGCCCCTATGGCCTTTAAGAGGATTTGGCACCTGCTGAACTTCAAAACTGTGCTTACCATAACTTGCTCTATTTCTGGAGCTTATGGAGGCAGGGTGACAGTTTGCCTGAGGCTGTTGTGGTTCATGTTTCGAGTTTAATTACATTCAAATGCATTTAATTTACTTTTCAAGAAAGTGCAAGCAGAGGAAGGCTATGAAATACATACACTTGAAAGGCCTTCTCAGCTTCTTAATCACTATATGCAGTCACTAGATAGAATTAGGTTAACACGTGTCCTGCCACAGTCAAAATTTTAAATTTGGAAGGAACTGTCCAGATTATCTCAACTGACAGATAAGGAACTGGAGGTCCAGAGAGACAAGAAGGCCTGTCCAAGATTATGCAGCTGGTTAACAACATAGCCAGGAATAAATCACATTTCCCTGATTCTAACCCAAGTACTACAACCTTAGAATAAAATTACAATATACAGATAAATAAATTTTAAATAAAGATTTTTAAAAAACCAAACCCTTCTTCAATGCTGAATTTGCATTGGTACTATCACCTAAACTGACCTCCAAGTTAGTTATCCATTTTACTTTCCAGCAGACTAAAAACACCAACAAAGAGGCATTTTCCATCTTAAATTTGTCAGTTTACCAGCCAAGAGCCTCCCAAGTTGGTATTCCAAACACTACTGCAAATCCATGGCCACAAAGGGCAGTTCTCACCCGAGAACCTCACTTACTAGGTTTGGCACTGAGACCTAGCCTTTAAACTGAGGATGCAGACAACAGACACACAGAATAAAGTCAAACCCTCTCACCGTCCCAAAGAAGGAATGGTATTCGCAGAGTTTTTTAAAACTAGGTTAACTTAAGGTTTCCTTAAGCTTCCAGAATCTACTTATAAAATCTTTAAAGCCAACCCACTGCCTACTGCTCACTCCAGACACTCTGCTCATCTTCCTCCAGCACTTTCACAAAATCGCTAGCCTGCATGTTCCTTCTTGATGACATGGGCGTCCACCTCAGAAAGATTTACACCTAATCCACAGCTTGATTTTAAATCCACAATTTTCACTAGAACGCAATTAACACACACAGTTTATTTTCAACTTGAAATTTCTGACTCATTCTTAAGGAGTGCCCTGACAGGACCAGATGTGAAACGCAAATACGCTGGCTGTAGTAGTGTTAGCATTTCTGTCCCTTCTTCAAATGTGACTGCCACTAAGAATCAGACCTAAATGGGGTAGAGAATCTGAACGGGTGAAACTAGGGTCACAAAGACAAAACACAAGACCTTGGTGGGAAAACACTACAGCTAAATTCATTCAGAGGTGTCCCAGCTGCTCCTGCAATACGGAAAAGTCTTTTTAGGGGAAAGAACCCTGTCTGGAAACACCTCCTTCCCCACCTTTCCCGTCAGTCCTTTTTCTTGTGACTCCTACTCTTGCCCTTGAACCTCTTACCATCCCCAGTTCTACCACCTAATGCTCACTTCATTTCTTCGGTTCATTCATTCCCTACGCTCAGATTCCCTTGAAAACAGCAACACTCAATTATCCTCAAAGCATAATACTGTCGTAATTATGCACACAGACCAGAGTCTTTGGAAAGGACACACTAAGTACTCGAAACACCTGCAAGAATCATCAAGTTGAATTTTCTGATTTTGTATTTGTGCAAACGGGCTCCGAGAAACTCATTCATGAAGCTAACGAGACCCTACGCGGGCCCGTAACTCGATCCTGTAACCTGAAATTAAGGCAGCTGCAGCCCGAGAAGGGGTTCCCAGCGCCGCGCCGCGCCGCAGCCACGGCGCAGGCCCGGGGGCTGCAGCCGGCGTCCCAGCGCAGCGGGCTCCTCGGAGCTGCACGGCCTGGCGGCTCCCAGGCAAGCTCAGGGACCGTGGCGCAAGTCGCTCTGTTTTACACGGGGAAAGGGTCTCAGGTCCTGGCATTCGTCTCCGTCCCGCTGCGACAGCTGCTGCTTCTCACAGCACAGGCTGAACCTGACCCGGCCCCTCCGGTCCGCACAGGCCAGGCTCCCTCGGGCACGGCCGGACCTCCACGTTTAACCGACTGACCGGCTTCCCCCAAGCCAAGGAACTCTTGGCGGCTTGAAGGGACCGGAGCGGGAGGGAAAACGGCCAGACACAACACCCCACAGAGGCCGCGGACGCTCAGCCCTTCGTGAACCACGGCCTCAGGCCTTGGCCCTGCAAGAAAATGCCAACAGCCGGGCCAGTCAGCCCAGCCGGGAGGAAAGGCACTCTGCTGAGGAGCCAAGAGTCGCGCCCCACGCCGCCACGAGTGGGGCCAGAGGGGATGCGGAGGTCGGCCAAGAGACTCGCGCTAGTGCTACAGCCCCGCGGGCGAGGAGGAGGGTGGGCAGGGGTACCCCGGCCGCGGGCGGCTCTGGGTCCGTCACACACTTACTCACGCCGCGGCTGCTACCAGGAAGCACCAACCAGGAACCAAAACGCGTAGAGGGACGGGGAGGGGCGAGGACAAATGAGGTAGGGAAGCTGCGATCGCGCGGAGCCGGGAGGAGGGAAGGCACTTCCGGGGAAAACACTGCTCTCAGGAATCGTGTTTCCGTACCCGCCCACCCGCAGGCCCTCAGTGCGCTTGCGTAGCAAATGTTAACCCTTTCTTTTCCCCGGCGATTATCTTTTGGTTTGCCTTTCTTGCATCGTTCTTTCGCCCTTCACGGCTTCTTTCGGAAATGCTTAAGGTTCATCTTGGCGGACGATGTTTTATTTTAATGTCTTACACGAAAGAGGTGCTACTTACTGGACAAAAGCCAGGAGGAGCTCATAGCCGTCTATGTTCCCCAGAGAAACTACAGCTCCCATGATGCTCTTGGGCGGGCCTCAGGACAGGCACTACCTCCTCCTACCTAAATCCTTGGAGACACCCTCCCGGTGCCACGTGGCGCAGGAGCAGAGCTGAGGCCCAAGGAGGGGGCCAAGGCTGGAGCTCCGGACAGCTGGGTCTACGAATCCCAGGACCCGACCGAGGGGATGCCTCTCTGAAAGCACTGATTGGGTGACCTTAGGCAGGCCCCTTCCATCCTGTGAGTTGAAACTGATCTTTGTTCACCCTGGGGCGCTTCCGGTTCTCAAAATCTCAGGATCTAGGTAACAGATTTTTTAACCCTTTGTGAGCCGTGACAGGTCCCCTTCTCCCACCTTATTTTCATATTTAATCATAATAAACTCAATTGTTGTTGTCAGGTGCCAAAGAGTCGTCTCCGACTCCTAGCGACCCTATGTACAACAGAACACTGCAGCCTCACAATCCTTGCTATACCCGAGCCCACGGTTGCAGCCACTGTGTCAGTCCATCTTGTTGAGCGCTTTCCCCTTTTTCTCTGACCCTCTACTTTAACCAGCATGATATCTTTCTCCAAGTAATGGTCCTTTCTGACAACGTAACCAAAGCAGGTGAGACGAACTCTGTCCATTCTCGCGTCCAAGGAGCAATCCGGCTGCCTTTCTTCCTGGACAGATTTGTTCGTTTTTCTTGCAGTCCATGGTACAACTTTACAAATATATAGCGAAGCCCTTTGGCCTCTCATAACAGCCCTAAAAGATAAGCTTGATGTTGGTTCCTTTACTCAACGTTTGTTGAACGGTTTGTTAGGAGCCGGGAGGTGCTAGAAACTGCTGGTGCAGCAGTAAATTTGAAAAGGTCCCTGCTCTCATAGAGCTAAAATGAAAGTCTAGCTGGGCAAGGCTGAATACGAATAATTTAGTTATAGCCTAGAAGTTTGGCTGGGAAAATAATTAGGAAGTTTAATTAACGTTATGGTAAGTGGTAAAGCAAAATGGACTCGTTTTGCACAGGAGCCAACAAGCAAGAAGTGGGTTGCAGATTACTGGGTGGTTTAGGTATTTGTTGTGTATTGTATGAAATAAATGTTGGTTGGTTGGTTGGTTTTAATTGAGCTTTTATCAATGATCAGGTTTATTCTTGTAATTATATTATATGTAATCTCAATTTCAAAAAACCTTTGAGATTGATTTTTTAATTCCCATTTCACACAAAAAGGAACCATTCAAAGAAGTTAAGTCACATGGTCGAGACCACAAGGTTAGGAGATGCACCTTATTCCTGTCCATGTTTCAGCTCCATCTTCCCACTGTCACACATGCGTTCAACAAAGGCTTCCCACTTTCTCATATTCAGAATGCTTCTATCACCCCTTTAAGGTTATGTTATAAGACCTAGAGTCCTTGGGATGGCATAAAGGCTGCTTCTTGAGCCGACAGCTGCCTTCCTGTCTGTCACCATACAGAATCCCAGCACTGTTCTCGCACGTGTTTGTGCCTTTCACAAAGGGCATTCCCACTGCCTGAAAAGTCCTACCTGTCCTAACACAGGGCTCAAGCCCAGATTCTTCACAGAAGCCTTCCAACTCCGAATGAGCATTCCTCCCCTCTCTTCCCTACACTTTGGACAAAACTCCATCAAGGCAATTACAGTCACCTCCCTACTGGACTATGAACTCCCTCGAAGGCAGAACCTTTGACATTTTATCTTTGTTGTCACCTGCTAACACTGCCTGGCAGAATAGCAGGCACTCAATAAAGGTGTTAAAGAGATGAAGAAGCTCCATCTCCTTGTCAAAAAAAACAAAAACTACACTCACTGCCGTGGAGTCGGATCTAACTCATAGTGACCCCTCCTTGGGTTTCCAAGGCAATATCACTACAGAAGTAGATTACTCCATCTTCCTTCCAAGGAGTGACTGGTGAGTTTGAACCTCCATCCTTCTGGTTAGCTGTCAAATGCCTTAGGCACTATGCCACCAGAGCTCCCCCATCTCCCTGGAAACCAAGAAACAGATGTGGAGCTACCAGCTGTCAATCCACTGGGAAAAGCGTATCATGACTCCAACTAAGT
>NW_006921761.1:2025780-2035188 GCF_000298275.1 Orycteropus afer afer
CACCAGCCACTCCTCGGAAGGAAGGTTGGGCAATCCTACTTCCGTAGTGATACTGCCTCGGAAACCCAAGGAGGGGTCGCTATGAGTCAGGTTTGACTCGACGGCACATAACAACAACAACAACAATGCAGTGATGGAGAAACTGAAACCAAGAAGAAAAGATGCACCAACAGTCACCTAGCATAGGCAGAGCTGGGTCTATAACCCAGGTCTCCTGAAAACACCCCACCCCTGCCCAACAGGCACACAGACCTGTGCCTCATAACTTTTCTCTTCCCAACTCAAGCTGTCTCAGGTCCCCCACTTGAAATCTTGGGGGGCAGCATACACAAGAATTATGAAGCCTTTCGGATAAAGAATGTTCTCTAAAGAGGCCATGTGTTCAAGGAAAGAGGCAACTGTCTGTCTGCCCCCCACACATCCACAGTGGCAATAAGACTTCACCAATGGGCAGCTGAATTGAGATGAGGAGGGGAGCAGGACAGAGCAGAAGCCTGCTGCAGGGGCAGGAACATGGTTGGTGGTTCCAACTCACCCAGCAGTTCTGCAGGAAAAAGACTGGGCAGTGTGCTCCCGTAGAGATCACAGTCTAGAACATCTGTGGGTAGTTCTGCTTGGTCACACGGGGTTGGCGTGAGTCCAAATCAAATTGCCAGCACCTGACAACAACGACCACCTGAGGAACATCGCTGTGAGGAACGTAATGTGAGTTCAGTTTTAAAACTCAGTTGCTGTCGAGTCGGATCGGACTCATAGCAACTCCTCCTTGAGTTTCCCAGGCATTATCACTACGGAAGTCGATTGCCCAGTCTTCCTTCCGAAGAAAGGCTGATGAGTTTGAACTGCCAGCCTTCTGGTTAGCAGCCAGATGCCTTAGGCACTACACCACCAGAGCTCCTTAGTTCAATTTTACTAGGATGGAAATTAAGGTTTGGAGAGGTCAGGTGATTTGGTTTAAACCACAGCATCACCCAGCTGGGAAGGGGTGGAGTAAGGTCTGTGTTAGATAACAATACTATATCAATTTCAACTTTCTGATATTTATGTTATAGATTAAATGCCCCCCCTTTTTGTTTTTAGGATAGACACACTGATGTTTTTGGAGGAGAGGGGCATCATGCCTGAAAGTAACTCACAAGTGGTTCAGAGAAAAATTGTGTGTGTGCGTACAAGGGAGAGAGGAAGGCAAAAACAGGGTAATGATAGAGCAAATGTAAAGGGTTAGCCCTTTGGGAATCTAGAGAAGGGAAATGTTAGGATTCTGTGCTCATCTTGCAGGGGTTTTTGTTTTTGTTTTTGAGTCTGACATTATGTCAAAATAGAAAATTAAAAGAGATGGAAAGAATGAGAAAGAAAAGGGTTTGCCAGATCAGGCAGCAGAGAAACAAAACTAAAGGAAACAGAAGTTTTCAAGAGCCTGGCATGTTGAGAAGCACCCAGGGGCTTCC
This sequence comes from Orycteropus afer afer, assembly GCF_000298275.1. Lineage (NCBI taxonomy): Eukaryota > Metazoa > Chordata > Mammalia > Tubulidentata > Orycteropodidae > Orycteropus > Orycteropus afer. The sequence continues at coordinate 2,027,229 of NW_006921761.1, forward strand.
TTTGAGTGTTGGCAACATAGCAGGGAATCGGCAGGAGGTGGGGTGAGGAAAGGATGAACAGCACGACTCATGTCCCTGCTGCCTGATGTTGGAAATGAGACTTTGTGCCTTCTTTGTACCCAGCCTCAAACTCTGCAAGAAATAACTTGAGTTCTTACGGCTGCCTAGTCATTTCATTATACTTTCTCTTCATACAGTGATTCCATGCAATAATAAAACCCATTGCCCTTGAGTCGGATCCAATTCATAGCAACCCCTCCTTGGGATTCCGAGGCAGTATCTCTACGGAAGTAGATTGTCCAACCTTCCTTCCGAGGAGTGGCTGGTGGGTTTGAACCGCCAGCCTACTAGTTAGCAGTCAAATGCCTTAGGCACTATGCTAGGAAGGATATGTACTCCACTTCTCTCATGTTACGGAAGGAAAAATTAAGGCCCTAAATGAAGAACAGAAATACGCAAAAAAGTGAGTGTTGCAGCTGGTCTCTAATTCACAGTCCACCTTTCTTTCCACTACACCAGAGTCTAAGGACTGAGGCAGAAGTGGTGGACCAGCAAGTGAAATGGCCAAATGTTACTCTGTAAAGTTGTAATGTTTTCTGCTTACCACAGATTTCCACAGTAAAGAATATAGAAGCTGTTGTCACTTAAAGCCAATATGTTGCAACTGGAACGTGATTGTCAAGTCAGGCTTCTAGGTCTGAAGCCCAATCAAGGTGAGTCTCAGGAATTCTCAATGACATTGGAACCCATCTGGGTTTGTTGAAAACTTTAACACCCTTTTTTATTATTCATGATTTTGCAGGTCTTTAAATTGCAGGGTGATGGAGGGAGCATGCAATTTCCAACCAGGATCAGAAATCATTCTTGAAAATTTGGACATTCATATAAATGGCTTTTAATTTTTCTCGGAGATGTCCTTTCCTCATGAAGTCATGAAACTTAAAAAATATATACTATAAATTAAACTATAAAAATAATAACATTCTCATTACAATAACATCCTAGGGATAAGGAGCTAGTGTTTCAGGGACCCCATTGTCATTTGTTATTATTCCTGCTTGGATGTGTCATCCCCAAGGCTTGGATCTGAGTGACTGTGTAATGAACACTGGCTAGCAAATCTTTTGAGATTCTAATTTAAGAAACGTCAGGTCCCAATCAAGCAGTTTTAAAGCTTGCCATCAGTAACTTGTTGAGAAGCTGCTCTCCAAAAGGCTTGTCTCTGTTTTCCATGTCCATGAGCCCTGAACTCACAGAATCTGATGCACATGACCAAAGAGGGACAGACCTTATTAAGGTACCGTTCTGCAAATGGCAAGCCCCAGAATCATGCCTGTAAGTTTTGGTCCAAACATACCACTGTAATAATTGTAGCATAAATTACTTTACTCAGGGCTTTATTATGACAACAACAAGAGACAATACTGACTGAAGGTAGTTATAGTCACACTATCCAATGGGCCATACATGGTTTACTGCAGTCATTGGAAACACAACTACATACAGTGAACACTGGACTTTATGCTTTGTGTTTCAACCATTACTGTCTACGCTTTCCCACTAAATTGGTGAAACCTTAGCAAGGTGGGACTTACAAAGACTGTCTGTTCCAATTCCACCCTCTTGGTCTCCCTTCATCCTGTGTTAAGGTTATCTCTGTGCTGCTCTGACAGGAATATACCACAAATGGGATGCTTGAACAAACAGGAGTTTATTCTCTCACAGTTTTGGAGGTTAGAAGTCAAAGTTCTGGGTGCCAGGCTTCAGGGGCTGGATGAAAGTCCCTCGACCTTGGGCTTCATTCAGCTCTGCCCCTTGCTCCCGGCCCACTGAAGCTGAAGATATCTCTTCACTCAGGCAGCTGCTCGCTGCTGAGGCTGACAACCCCAAGGTCGACAAGTGAAAAGGCACAGTCCAGATATTGCCAAACCACATGATAGGCCATTGATTCAAATCCATTAAGAGTCCCAAGATCGGCAGAGCACGGCAGGCTGCTGAATGAAGACTTGGCTACATGGAGGGTTCAAGTGCGCCAAAAAGCCGAAGACCTTCCTCAAAGCTGCTGCTTTATGCTGGAAGCAGACCCCATCCCTAAGGCAGCTACTCAGCTGCTCCAGTAGGTTCCACCATAGAGTTGATTACCAGTCTCACCGCGGGGAATAACTACATCCAGCTGCTCAGCCACTGAACCAGGCCCAGCCAAGTTGACATACAATCTTAACTGCCACATCCTGGATCTGACTTTCTGCTATGACCAATGGCAGTCTACGTTTATGCACTGGATTTCTTGATTCAGAGCTATCACTAATTGCGGAAGATCCTGTTTTTCTATCTGCAGCATCTCAAAGTTCACACCTTTTGTACTGAGTTTTTAACAACTGTATTTCCTTGGTACTAGCGATCCCTGTTCTTGATTGCTGTGAAGCCCTGAGACTATGACACATTCTCTTCAGAACGTTAAATGCCTGTCTCCTGAGAATGCCTTCTTTCTCTCTGGGCTGTACCGTTGCTCTCAGAACATACTGCCTGACTTTTTTCTGTGACTGTGCTCAGCTGCGCAAGGACAATGACAGAGTTTTAATGGTCTGCCTTGATTTCTTGGCACATAAAAGAAGTCTGCTTATCAGACTGAATATTTATCCAAGAACGCTCCTGGCTGCTTAGAAGGAAATAACCCCATGATTCCTTCATAGGTGGCATTATCAGAGACTCCATTTTCCTGTCATCAAGATCCTTGAGGCAAACCTTGACTGGATTAGAACAGGACAGAATTGTATGGAGTAGGTATTTGTCATACTGTGATGGCTTGCATGTTGCTATGATGCTGGAAGCTAGGCCATTGGTATTTCAGATGCCAATAGGGTCAACCATAGTGGGCAGGTTTCAGCAGAGCTTCCAAACTAACACAGACTAGGAAGAAGGACCTGGCAGTCTTCTGGGGGAAAAAAATAATGGCAATGAAAACCTTATGAATAACAACAGAACATTGTCATATAGTCCCAGAAGATGAGTATCTCACATTGGAAGGCCCTCAAAATATAATTGGGGAAGAGCTTCAAGTTAGAGTCAGCTTTAATGACATGGAAGGGTCTTCATTTGCTGATGTGACACAACTCAAAATGAGAAGAAACAACTGTAAACATCCATTAATAATAAAAACATGTTGTTGTTATGTGCCATCAAGTTGTCTGCGACTCATGGTGACCCCTCCTTGGGTTTCAGAGGCAGTATCTCTATGGAAGTAGATTGCCCAGTCTTCCTTCTGAGCAGTGGCTGGTGGGTTTGAACCACCAACCTTCTGGTTAGCAGTCAAGTGCCTTAGGCACTATGCCACCAGAGCTCCCTAATAAAAATATGGAATGTATAAAATACAAATCTGGAAAATTGGAAGTTCTTTAAAATTAAATGGAACACATAAAGATCTAGATCCTAGGCATGAGTGAGCCGAAATGGACTGTTATTGGCCATTTTGAATCAGACAATCATATGGTCTTCTATGCCAGGAATGACAAATTGAAGAGAAATGGCATCACATTCATCATCAAAAAGAACATTTCAAGATCTATCCTAAAGGATAATGGTGTTGGTGATAGGATAATATCAATATACTTGCAAGGAAGACCGGTTAATATGACTATTATTCACATTTACACACCAACCACTGAAGCCAAAGATGAAGAAATTGAAGATTTTTACCAATTTCTGCAGTCTGGAATCAGTCAAATTACAATCAAAATACATTGATAATTACTGGTGATTGGAATGTGAAAGGTGAAAACAAAGAAGAATCAGTAGCTAGAAAATATGGCCTTGTTGGTAGCAATAATGCTAGAAATTACATGATAGAATTTAGCAACAACAATAAGTTGTTCATTGGAAATAACTTTTGTCATGAACATATACAGTGACTATACATACATGTAAACTTCACTAGTTGGGAAACACAGGTATCAAATTGACTACATCTGTGGAAATTGATGACAGAGAAGCTTAGTATCACTAGTCTAATCAGGGCCAGGGACCAACTGCAGAACAGATTATCAATTGTTTATATGCAAGTTCAAGTTGAAGCTAAAGGAAATCAAAACATGTCCACAAGTGCCAAAGTATGACCTTGAATATAGTCTATCTGAATTTAAAGACCACTGATGCACTGAACACTAGTGACCAAGGACAAGACAGGTTATGGGATGACATCAAGGACATCATACATGAAAAAAGCAAAAGGTCATTAAAAAGATAGAAAAGAACAAAATGAATGTCAGAAGAGACTCTGAAACTTGCTCTTGAACAGAGAGCAGCTAAAGCAAACAGAAGACATGATGGAGTAAAAGAGCTGAACAGATTTTGAAGGGCAGCTCAAGAAGACAGAGTAAAGTAGTATAATAAAATGTGCAAAGACTTGGAGTTAGAATACCAAAAGGGAACAATGCACTTGGCACCTCTCCAGCTGAAAAAACTGAAACTCAAGCATTGAGTTGCAATATTGAAGGATTCTGTGGACAAAATATTGAATGAAACAGGAAGCATCAAAAGAAGATGGAGGAATACACAGAGTCACTGTACCAAAAAGAATTGTCAGAGTTCAGTCACTTCAGGAGATAACATATGATCAAGAACCAATGGTACTGAAGGAAGAAATCCAAGCTGAATTGAAGACATTGAAAAAACAAGGTTCCAAGAACTGACAGAATACCAATTGAGATGTTTCAAGAATCAGATGCAACACTGAAGTGCTTACTCATCTTACGCCAAGAAATATGGAGGACAGCTACCTGGCCAACCAACTAGAAGAGATCCACATTTGTGCCCGTTGCAAAGAAAGGTGACTCAACAGGATGCAGAAATTATCAATGTCACTAATATCACTAGCAAGTAAGATTTTCCTGAAAATAATTTAAAAAACAAAAAAAGTTGCAGCAGTACTTGACAGGGAACTATCAGAAATTAAAGCTATATTCATAAGAGGATAAGGGGTATCACTGCTGATGTCAGATGGATTTTGACTGAAAGCATGGACTACCAGAAAGATATTTATCTATGTTTTATTAACTGTGCATTCAACTATGTGGACCATAATAAATTATGGATAATGTTGCAAAGAATGGGAATTCCAGAAAACTTAATCGTGCTCATAGGGAACCTTCACATAGACCAAAACGCAGTTTTTTTTTTTTGTTTTTGTTTTTTGTTTTTAACAGAAAAAGCAGATACTGCATGGTTTAAAACCATGAGAGGTCTGTGTCAGGGTTGTGTCCTTTCTCCATACTTACTCAATTTATTTGCTGAGCAAATTATCTGAGAAGCTGTACTATATGAAGAGGAATGCGATATCAGGATTGGAGGAAGAGTTATTAACCTGTGATATGCAGATGACACAACTTTGCTTACAACAGAACTTGAGGCACTTATTGATGAAGATCAAAGACTACAGTCTTCAGTATGGATCACACCTCAACAAAAAGAAAACCAAAACCCTCACAATTGGACTGACAAGCAACACGATGATAAATGCAGAAAATATTGAAGTTTTACTTGGATTCACAATCAACACCCATGCAAATATCAGTCAGGAAATCAAACATATTGCACTGGGCAAATCTACTCCAAAGACCTCTTTAAAGTGTTAACAAGTAAAAATGGCATTTTGAGGATGAAAGTGCACTTGACCCAAGCCATGGTCTTTTCAGTTGCCTGTTGTACATGAGACAATTGAGCAATAAATAAGGAAGACTGAAGAAGAATTGATGCATTTGAATGATGGTATTGACCAAGAATATTGTATATACCATTGGCTGCTGGAAGAATGAACAAATCGGTGTCGGAAAAAGTACAGCCAGAATAATCCTCAGAAGCAAGGATGGTGAGACTTCATCTCACATACTTTAGACATTATCAGGAGTGACCAGTCCCTAGAGAAAGACAGCATGCTTGGTAAAGTGGAGGGTCAGCAAAAAAGAGGAAGATGTCAGTAAGTTGGGTTGACACAGTGGTTGCAACATGGGCTCAGACGTAACATGATTGTGAGGATGCGCAGGATCAGGCAGAGTTTTGATCTGTCTGTTGTCCGTAGGGTTACTGTGAGTTAGAACTGACTTGACAGCACATAAAAATAACAAAAACTGCAGGGTTTTATTTGAGTTTTCTCTTTTTCCTGGTCATTGTAGCTAAAGTTTGGTCAATTTTGTTGATTTTTTTCAAAGGACTTGTGATTTTGTTGATTTTACCCCTTGTTTTTCTAGTATTGACTTCATTTATTTCCTCTCTAATCTTTATTATTTCCTTCCTTCTGTTTGCTTTGGGTTAAGTTTGCTCTTCGTTTTTCAGTTGCTTAAGGCGGAGCTCTGGTAGCATAGTGCCTAAAGCACTTGACTGCTAACCAGAAGGCTGATGGTTCAGACCCAACAACCACTCCTCGGAAGGAAGATGCGGCAATCTAGTTCCGTAGTGATGTTGTTGTTGTTGTTATGTGCCGTCAAGTTGGACCCGACTCATAGCGACCCCTCCTTGGGTTTCCAAGGAAGTATCACTACGGAAGTAAGATGGCCCCATCTTCCTTCCAAGGAGTGGCTGGTGGGTTTGAACTGTCAGCCTTCTGGTTAGATACTGCCTCAGAAACCCAAGGAGGGGTCGCTATGAGTCAGGGCCAACTCCATGGCACATAACAACAACAACAACAAGGTGGAGGGTCAGGTTATTGATTTGATGCATGCTTCTTTAATATAAGCATTTGCAATAATATGTTTCCCTTTCAGCGTTATTTTCGCTGCATTCCATCAGTTTTAATATGTAATATTTTTGTTTTTATTCATCTCAAAATATTTTCCCACTTCTCTTGAAGTTTTTTTTCTTTGACCCACTGCTTACATAGGAATGTATTGTGTGATTTCCACATATTTATGAATTTCCCAAATTTCCTACTGTTATGAGTCGGGGCCAACTTGACGGCAAATAACAACAACAGCGTCCCACTAGATTATCTTGTGTTCCATTAGAACACAAAATTAGAGATAAGTATGGGGGATAAGATACTTAGATATATACTTTAAAAATAAATTACATAGTAAAAACAAACAAATAAGACATACTGGGTTTTTCCCTTTTCCACAAGAACAAGCTGACAATGATTAGTTAAAAGAAATGTTGAATTCTAAAAAGGGTGGTAGTGCCAACACTTTCCACTACAGAATAACTTCCTGTTTCCGCATACAGTTTACATCACTATTCTTTAGTGATTCAGAGTAACATGGAAAAACTTGTCAGAAGTTTTTGCCAGGGCCAGGAAATTTAAAATATAGCATGTTCTATCAGTTACTTGAAGCTCAGTTAACTTCTTTGGTATTGTTGTTGTTATGTGCCATTGAGTCAGACTCTACTCATAGCAACCCCTCCTTGGGTTTCCGAGACAGATTGCCCAACCTTCCTTCTGAAGAGTGACTGGTGAGTTTGAACTTCCAGCCTTCTTTGGGATAGACTCATAAAATCTGGCCATAGTGTTACTGAGCTCTGGTAGCATAGTGTCTAAGACATTTGAATACTAACCAGAAGGCTGGCAGTTCAAACCCACCAGCTGCTCCTTGGTAGAAATATTGGGCAATCTACTTCCGTAGAGATACCACCTCAGAAACCCAAGGAGGGGCTGCTATGAGTCAGGTCCAACTCAATGACAGTGAGTTTGGTGGGGTTTTTTTTTGGTTTTTTTTTTTTTTTTGCTATTCTTTCTGTTTTAATGTTATTAAAATTGTCTTATAATAATAACTTTTACATTTATTTTATAAGATGAAGAAACAGTTTTTATGATAATGTTAACATTTTTATGATAATGTCAGCAAAGTTTAAAGTAATCAGGTAGTAGTTTTTTTTTTTTTTTAATTCTGATTTGGGTGAAGATTTACAGAGCAAATTCACTTTCCATACAGCAGTTCCAATATACTTTGTCTCATGTCATTGACCACAGTTT
>NW_006921761.1:2056115-2060305 GCF_000298275.1 Orycteropus afer afer
TCTGCATCCTTTCCTTCAAGGCTCAGTGGTCCAAGATTATCTTCTGTATCTGTGTTAATTGGTTTCCCTTTTCTTTGTTGAAGAGGGTCTGTGCAATCCTTCTGCCTAGTCCGCCATCTTGCCCCGCCTAAAAAAATCTCAGTCTTTTTTAAAAGTATTTTTCCTGATTGTTTTCTTCTCTCCTTCAGGGACTTCAAATACAAATATATTAGACCTTCTGCTATAGTAGACAGGTCAAGTCATTGAGCCTCTTCCCATGTATTTCAAAATATTTTTCTGCTTTTCACATTGGATAATTTTTCTTCATCTGTCTTCAAGTTCATTGATTCTTTTTTCTGTCATCTCCAGTCTGGTGATAAGCCCATCCAGTTTTTTAAATTTCAGATATTTTGTCTTTCAGTTCTAGTCATTCCACTTAATTCTTTTTTATGGTTGCTATTTCTCTGGTGAAATTTTCTATTTGTTCATTCATTAAGAGTACATTTTCCTTTAAGTCTTTGGTCACAGTTATAATAAATGCTTAGAAATATGCTAATTCCAATATCTGAATCATCTCAAAGTTGATCTTCATGGATTGATACTGGTTTTTTTTCCTTGAATATGGGTAGCATTTGCTTTTTAATTTCTAGTAATTTTGGATTGTATCCTGAGTCTTAGGATGGCACACTGTAAAAACTTTGTATTTTTTTGTTACTCTGAATATTATTAATGTTTTGTTTTGTTTTAACAAGCAATTAACTTGCTGACTCAAATTCCAAATTCTGTCTTTCTAGCAATAGGCAACAGCTACGTCTAATAAATTATCTTAGCTACTTGAATTCTGTCTTATGTATGAATTATTACACAAAATGTAGAACTCCCCTCTGTGACTTTCTCCTTCCCAGGACTTCTTCCCTTACTTTCCAGTAGCTATGGTTGCCCCAAACTTTCTCGTCTGGCTTTTCAATCTAGTAAGATTGTGGTCTTTTTTATCTGAAATTTGCCTTTTGCTTTTTAATACTCAAACTTCAAGAAATGTACAACTCTCAAAAAATGTTTTGGATAATGTTTACAAAGGAAAATTTTATATTTCTATAGCTAAATCTTAACTTTTGTTGCTTAAATAATATGTGAGAAAATGCTCACAATACATTCTAAATACATTTAGAAGAAGATCATGTGTGAACAGTTTGAAAAATCTGCTAAGTGTCAACATAAGGAATATATATATTTCTCAAATGTTGTTGATTCTAAGAATGGTCATGTTACACAATAGAAGGCACTGTTAACAACCTTGTTGATTTACTTGTGATCAGGAATGATGCTTTAAGTATCATATATTCCAACAAGATAATTCATTTATATACAGGTACACCTCATTTTATTGCGCTTTCCTTTATGGTGCTTTGCAGATATTGTGCTTTTTACACATTGAAGGTTTTTGGCAACCTAGACTTGAGCAAGTATATTGGTGCCATTTTTGCGGCAACATGTGCTCACTTTGTGTCTCTATGTCACATTTTGGTAATTCTCAACAATATTTGACACTTTTTCATAATTCTCTTGTACTAGATTACAATTTAGTGTAAATTAACTCTTATGTGCCCTGGGAAACCAAAAAATTGATGTGACTCACTTTTTTTTTTTTTTCCCTGCCATATTTACTTTGTTGTGGTGGCCCGGCACCAAACCCACAATATCTCTGAGGTATGCCTGTGTACACACTTGGATTAAGTGCTCGGCTGCTAACTGAAAGATAGGTGATTCAAACCCACATAGTGGTTCCGCAGAAGAGAGACCTGACAATTTGCTCTTGTAAAGATTACAGCTTACAAAACCCTGTAGGATAATTCTACTCCATTGTTATTGGGTGCTGTCAAGCTGAATCCGACTCATGGCTACCTTATGTACAACAGAACAAAATACTGCCCAGTCCTGTGCCAGCCTCACAATGATTGCTATACCTGAGCCCATTGTTGTAGCTGCTGTGCCAATCCATCTCATTGAGGGCCCTCCTCTTCTTCACTGACCCTCTACTTTACCAAGTATGGTATCCTTCTGAATGGTCCCTTCTGACAGCATGACCAGAGTGAGTGAGACAAAGTCTGATCATTCTCACTTCCAAGGAGCATTCTGGTTGCACTTCTTCCGGTACAGATTTGTTTGTTCTTCTGGTAGTCCATGGATTTTCAGTATTCTTTGCCAGCACCACAACTCAAAAGCATCAGCTCTTCTTTGGCCTTCCTTGTTCAGTGTCCAGCTCTCACGTACATGTGAGGTGATTGAAAACACCATGGCTTGGGTTAGGCACACCTTAGTCTTCGAGGACAGGTCTTTGCTCTTCAGCACTTGAAAAAGATCTTTTGCAGCAGATTTGCCCAGTGCAGTATGTCATCTGATGTATTGACTACTACTTCCATTGGTGATAGAAATGTTGCTGGAGATGGCATGATAGATTTTTGGAAGACCAATGACTTATTCATTGCAAATACCTTTTTTCAACAACACAAATAATGGCTATACACATGGACTTCACCAGATGGAGTACCCAGGAATCAGATCGACTACATCTGTGGAAAGAGACAATGGAGAAACTCAATTATCTTCAGCCAAAACAAGGCCAGGAGCTGAGTGTGGAGCAGACCATCAACTGCTCAAATGCAAGTTCAAGTTGAACCTGAAAACAATTAAAAGAAGTCCACGAGAGCCAAAATATGACCTTGATTATGTTCTTCCTGAATTTGGACACTGTCTAAAGAATAGATTTGATGGACTGAACACCAGTGACCAAAAACCAGAGGAATTGTGGGATGACATGAAGAACATCGTCCGTGAAGAAAGCAAAAGGTCATTAAAAAGACAGGAAAGGAAGAAAAGACCAAAATGGATGTCAGAAGAGACTCTGAAACTTGCCCCTGAAGAGAGAGTAGCTAAAGCTGATGGAAGAATCAACAGGATAAAAGAGTTGAATGGAAGATTTCAAAGAGCAGCCTGAGAAGACAAAGTCAATTATTATAATGAAATGTGCAAAGACCTGGAGTTAGAAAACCAAAAGGGAAGAACACAGTTGGCATTTCTCAAGCTGAAAGAACTGGAGAAAAAAGTTAAGCCTTGAATTGCCATATTGAAAGACACTGTGGGCAATATGTTGAATGATGCAGGAAACATCAAAAGAAGATGGATGGGATACACAGAGTCACTACACCAAAAAGAAGTGGTAGATGATCATCCATTTCAGGAGGTGGCATATGATCAAGAACCAATGGTATTGAAGGAAGAAGTTGAAGCTATACTGAAGGAAATAGTGAGAAACAAGGCTCCAGGAATTGACGGAATACTCATTGAGATGTTTCAACAGACGGATGCTGTGTTGGAGGCACTTACTCAGCTATGACAAGAGATTTGGAAGACAGCTACCTGGCCAACTGACTGGAAGAGATCCATATTTGTACCCATTCCAAAGAAAGGTGATCCCACAGAATGTGAAAATTATTGAACAATATCATTAATATCACACGCAAGTAAAATCTTACTGAAGATAATTCAAAAACGGCTGCAGCAATATATTGACAGAAAACTTCCAGAAATGCAAGCTGAATTCAGAAGGGGATGTGGAATGAGGAATGTCGTACCTAATGTCAGATGGATTTTGGCTCAAAGCAAAGAATACTAGAAAGATGTTTGCTTGTGTTTTCTGGACTATGCAAAGGCATTCAGTTGTGTGGGTGATAGCAAGTTCTTCTCTACATTGAGAAGAATGGGAATTCCAGAACACTTAATTGTACTCATGAGGAACCTCTACATAGACCATAGGCTGTCCTTTGAAAAGAACAAGGAGATTTTGCATAGTTTAAAATCAAGAAGGGAGTGTGTCAGGGTTATATCCTTTCACCATACTTATCCAATCTGTGTGCTGAGCAAATAATATGAGAAGCTGGACTGTATGAAGAAGAACATGGCATAAGGATTGGGGGAAGGCTCATTAACAACCTGAGATATGCAGATGACACAACTCTGCTTGCTGAAAGTGAGGATGACTTGGAGCACTTACTGAAGACTACAATCTGTGGTATGGATTGCACCACAATATAAAGAAAGCAAAAACAGGACCAATGACCTATAAGTTCATGTGAATGATCAGAATTCCCAGGTGTATAGTAGAGCTGACAAGGGGCAAGGTTGTGGTCACTGCTTGGTCACAGCCAGCTACC
>NW_006921761.1:2060990-2067777 GCF_000298275.1 Orycteropus afer afer
ATAGATGGAGAAAAAATTGAAATCATCAAAGACTTCATAGTACTTGGTTCTACAGTCAATGCCAGTGGAAGCAGCACTCAAGACATCAAAAGACCTGTTGCATTGGGCAAATCTGTTGCAAGAGACCTCTTCCAAGTGCTGAAGAGTAAAGATATCTCCTTGAAAATTAAGGTGCACCTGACGCAAGCCATGGTATTTTCAATCACCTCATATGCATGTGAGAGCTGGACAATGGAAAAGGAAGACTGAAGAAGAGTTGGTACTTTTGAATTGTGGTGTTGGAGAACAATGCTGAAAGTACCATGGACTGCTAAAAGGACTAACAAATCTGTCCTGGAAGAAGTGCAGCTAGAATGCTCCTTGAAAACGAGAATGGCCAGACTTTGTCTCACCTACTTTGCTTATGTTGTCAGAAGGGACCATTCTCTGGAGAAGGTTGTCATGCTTGGTAAAGTGGAGGTCAATGGAAGAGGGGAAGGCCCTCAATGATATGGATTGACACAGTGGCTGCAGTGATGGGCTCAGGAATAGTAGGGCTTGTGAGGCTGGCACAGGACCGGGCAGTGTTTCATTCTGTTGTACATAAGGTCACTATGAGTCAGAGACGACTTAACGGTATATAACAACAACAATAACATATGCAGTAAAAAAATCTACCTAACTGACCCATTGCTATATTCCTGTGCTCAACAGCTTCACAGGGCATGTTAAGATGTCAGAAAGCTTGGGGTTAGAACCCTAGACTGTCTGTCTTTTCTAGCAATCCAGATCTGCTCTTCCCTACTTTGCTTTATGCCTTGGGTGGTAAATGAACAGTTTCTTTGATAAGGATCAGCCCAAAGTGGATTCCTATGAGGCAGAGGTGAAAGATGTCCTAAATGGCCAACTTTTCCAAACTGCTGTAACATTCCATTGTCTCTAACATCAGCTACTCCACCTTCCCTCAGTACTCTCTGCTCTTTGGGTTCCATGATTTGCTGTGACGTCTCACAGAACTCTTGAACTACTCTTATACTTAAGTTGTTTATGAGGGAATTAACAGGGTACAACTCAGGATCAGGAATAACTCAGAAGTAACAGGAGGAGATGATCCACGATAGCAGACTAGGCAGATACACTACTCAGACCCCCAACAACAAAGATGCAAGAAACCAAGTGCAACAGATACAAATGGCAATGATGGAACTCTAAACATTAAAGGAAAAGATAAAGAAATGCATCAAATACCAATTAGAAGAATAAACTGAATGAAAACAGCAAACAATGAGACCTACAGAATGTTGGATTGTCAACTGGCCCAGCACAGCATGATCATTTTCAATTACTTCAAGTGGTTCTGATCAGTGCAGGAACCAGATAACTAGCTCTGCTTGCCTATGACTGTACTAGCATCCACACCAGCGTACAGTAACCAGAGAGATGCAATCTTTACCCCACACAACCTCCTGATCACCAGAGGCACAGTTCCCAGCTCCCCCAACTGGCAGGTGGTCAAGCCTCCCCCTGCCTCTCCCTGATCTGGTGATGTGCCCAGCCACCTGCCATTGCTCCACTCCCCTTGAGGCCTGAGGTATGCACCAGTGAATTGAGTGTTGCCAGAATGCTGCCTCAGACATCTGAAGCTGCAGCTGGACTTACAGTGATGCTGTGCTCCTTTTTCTTCCTTTCTTTTTTCCTTTTCTTTCATCACTTCTCCTCCTTTTTCATTCTTGTTCTCCTACCACTTTTGTCTTTTTCATTTTCTCCCCTATCAGACAGGAGCCAGTGACTCTACCCAGCCATACCTGCCACAACTGGCTTTGTGGAGGTGACAACTGGTGCTGTGCCACTATTTTCTTTTTTCCTTATCTCTATTCTTTCTTTTTCTCTTTTTTCTTTCTTATATCTGTCCTTTTCCCCCTGAACAGATCATTAAAGGGGGAAATTTCCTTAAATTGAATAAAAATGAAAACACAACATACTTAAATCTTTAGGACTCCCCCTTTTCTTTCTTATATCTGTCCTTTTCCCCCTTTGTTCATTTTTTCTCACACCCCCTTTTTCTTTTCTTTTTCCTTATTATTTGTGAGCCAGCAACTCTATCCAGCCATACCCACTGCATCTGCCACCTCACCTGTTGGGCAAGTGCCACCATCTGCTTCCATATCACTGGATCAATGACAGATGGTGGCCAACACCCACCCAGCCTGACCCAAATGCTCTACACAACCAGCAGTCAGAGACTTAAACTTACACTCCCTCCCACTACCAAATCCACCCAGAGATAGGTGGTGAGTGCCCCAGTGATGCCAAACTACTCATGAGAGTAGCATGCCCAGCCTGTTGCCCAGATATAATAAAACAAAAAAAGATCAGTGTGAGCCAAACCAATATAACAGTGAACAAATAAATACAATTAGCACCACAATCACTCAGAGACACTAGACAATTGTAAATCATACAGTAAATAAATAACAAAACAGGACAAGATGGCTCAAGTAAGTGCCTAAAATACAAGACCAGAAGATCTTCCAGAGAAAGAAATAGTATTGGAACAACCTGATAAGGTATTCAAAAGAATTATATGTGGGACTAATTCACAGATGAAGACAGAGATCTCGGAAAACAAGCACAGCACCAAGGAAATCATAGACAAAATCAAGGAAAACAGATAAAATTCAGAATTCAGGAAAACAATACAAGAGCAAATTAACACAATAAGTAGAAAATTAGAAACCATACAAAAGCAGTGAATAGAAATCTAAAAGATACATTCTAAAATTTCAAAATAGATAACATATTGGAAAAGCAAAATGTAGAATTGAATCAATCAGTGGAAGACAGAATTAATGACATTGAAGACAAATCTCTTAATATTAATCCATTAGAGCAGCAATCAGGAAAAAAAGTGAAAAAAATGAAGAAAGCCTAAGAATCATGTGGTATTACCATTAAGAGGAACAACTTAAGTGTGATAAGAATTGCAGAACAGGAAAAGACCAAAAACACAGAGAAAATTGTCAAACATTTACTGGAAGAAAACTTCCCTGTATCATGAAAAATGAGAAGATACATATTCAAGAAGCTCAACAAAAACAAATAGGATAGACTGCCCCCAAAAAAGATGATGGGCTCAAGTGTAGCAAGAATCATGGAGCTGGCTCAGGACCAGGCAGTGTTTCGTTCTGATGTGCATAGGGTTGCTATGAGTTGGAAATGACTTGATGGCACTTACCAACAACAACAGCCCCCAAAAAATAACCAAGACATATAATAATCAAACTTTCTCAAACCAAAGACAAAGAATACTGAAAGCAACTGGGGAAAAATGAAAAGTTACCTATAAAAGAGAATCAGTAAGACTGAGCCCTGATTTCTTGCCAGAAACCATGCAGACACAAAGGCAATGAGATGACATATATAAAACCCTAGAACAAACAAACAAACAAAAAATTGCCAATAGAATTATATATCCAGCAAAACTGATAATAGAAGAAAATGAAATTAAAAATTTCCTTAAATTGAATAAAAATGAAAACACAACATACTTAAATCTTTAGGACTCCACAAAAGCAGTGCTCAGAGAACAATTTATAGCAATATATGCACGCATCACAAAAAGAAGAAAGAACCAAAATCAGCATCTTAACTGAACATCCCCAATAATTAGAAAAAGAACAGCAGAAAAAAGGGCTACAGTCACCAGATGATCCAAAATAATAAGATTAGAACAGAAATAAGCGAAACAGAAAAACAGTAGAAAGATTCAACAAGACCAGAAGTTGGTTCTTTGATTAATAAAATTTACAAACAACTGGCAAATTTAACAAAGGAAAGGAAGGAGAAGCTGCAAATAACAATGATAAATAAAATAGACATTGTCACAACAGAACCAATTGAAATAAAGAGTAATAACAGAATACTATGAAGATCTATACTCCAAAAAATTTGAAAACCTGGAAGAAATGGACGAATCTCCAGAAACACACTACCTACCCAAACTAACAGAATGTGATGCAGAAAATTTGAATATGCTCATCACAAAAGAATAAACTGAACAGATCATTTAAAAAAAAATCTCCCAACAAAAAATGTCCTGGCCCAGCTTGGTCACAGCCAGCTATCCAGTGGGACCGAGTAGTGGTACCTGCAGGATTGGGACCATAGTCACAGGGGACATCAAGCTCATTTGGCATAACATACTATACAAAACATTGTTCCACCTCCTACTTTGGTGAGTAGCGACTGGGACCTTAAAAGCTAGCAAGCTGCCATCTAGATGCAACGATGAGTCTCTCCTCATCAAGAGCAAAGAAGAAAGAAGAAAACCAAAATTAATGGAAACAATTAGTCCTAGTGACTGGAACACCATCCAATCTGCAACCTACATGACTATGAGACCAGAAGAACTAGATGGAGCCTGGCTACCACTGTCATCCACTTGGAAGAGGATCTATGGTGGAGATCCTGGATAGAGAGCAAGAACAATGTGGAACAAAACTCAAAATCATTTGGAGGGAAAAAAAAAAGAAGGTGGGGATCAGATTTGCTGGTCCAATAGAGCCTGGTGGAACCACTGAGACTATGGCCCCGAGCTGCCCTTCAGGTCTGGAATTGAACCCACACCTGTGGTTTCCAGCCAAACAAAGTACAGGCAGGTGAGTTAAACATTTACCTCAAGTAGACACACGCCTTGGAGAGAACAATCATAGGAGAAGGAAGGGCTGCTTATGCACAGGGAGACAGCTCAGTGGGCAGGAGAGTATGGAGGGATGGACACTGGGAAGAGGTAACTATGGGGAGGAAGTGGGAGGGGAGCTGTTGCATCGTGGTAAACTGTGGTCAATGACATGAGACAAAGTATATGTGAACTTCTGTATGGAAAGTGAATTTGCTCTGTAAATCTTCACCCAAATCACAATTTAAAAAAAAGTCCTGGCCCAGATGGCTTCACTGGTGAATTTTGCTAAACATTCAAAGAAGAGCTGGCATCAATTTTGCTCATACTACTCCAGAACCTAGGAAAGGTTGGAATACTCCTAAAGTTATTCTAGGAAGTGAGCATAGCCATGACACCAAAAGCAGACTAAGACTTTACAAAAAAGGAAAATTATACACCAATAGTGCCTAAGGCATTTGACTGCTAACCAGAAGGCTGGTGGTTCAAGCCCACCACCCACTCCTCGGAAGGAAGATTGGGCAATATACTTCCATAGTGATACCACCTCAGAAATCCAAGGAGGGGTTGCTATAAGTCAGATCCAACTTGATAGCAGTGAGTTTGGGGTTTTTATTCCTCATGAAATAGATGCAAAAATTCTCAACAAAATCCTAGCAAGTAGAATCCAACAACATAATTTTTAAAATGATATATCATAACCAAGTGGGACTCATACTAGATATGCAAGGATGGTTCAACATTAGAAAAACAATCATTGTAATCCACCACGTAAAAAAGAACCACATGATCATATCAATTGATGCTGAAAGGGCATTTGACTATATCCAACACTCATTCCTAATAAAAATGCTGAGAAAAATAGGAGTAGAAGGGAAATTCCTCCGCATAATTAAGGGCTTGTACACAAAAACAACAGCCAACATTATTCTCAATGGAGAGAGACTGAAAACATTCCCCTTGTGAACAAGAACAAGACAAGGATGCCTATTTAATATTACATTGGAAGCCTTAGCAGAGCAATATGACAGGAAAGGGAAATAAAAGGCATCCAACATGGCAAAAAAAAAAAAAAGAAAGAAAGAAAGAAAGAAGACTATCTCTATTTGCAGATGATATGATCCTATACATAAGAAATTCCAGAGACTCAATAAGAAAACTACTGGAATGAATAGAAGAATTCAGCAAGGTGATAGTACAAAATCAACGTACAAAAATCAGTCCGATTGCTCCACATTAACAAAGAGAACTCTGAAAAGGAAATCAGGAAAACAATACCATTTACAATAGACACCCAAAACATGAAATACTTAGAAATGAATCTACCTAGATATATAAAAGAACTATACAAAGAAAGCTACAAAACATTACTACAAGAAACAGAGACATACGTAAATGAAAGAATATACCATACATATGGGTAGAAAGACAATGTTGTGAAAATATCAATACTATCCAAAGCAATCTACAGATAAAATGTATTCCTGATCCAGATTCCATCATCATTCTTTTTAAAGAGATGGGAAAACTAATCAACTTTATGTAGAAAGGAGAGACCCCAGATAAGCAAAGCACTACTAAAGAAGAAGAACAGAGTAGGAGCCCTCATACTTTCTGATCTCAAAACATAACTATACAGCCATAATGGTCAAAACAGCCTGGTATTGGTACAATGACAATGGATTGGAATTGAGAACCCAGAAGTAAACCCATCCACCTGTAGACAGCCAATCTTTGACAAAGGGCCAAACCCATTAAATAGGGAAGAGATTTGTTAAAGATTCTCTTTAACAAATGGTGCCAGCAAAACTGTATATCCACTTGCAGAAAAATTAAACAGGGTCTATATCTCTCACCATATGCAAAAATGAAGTCAAGATGTATCAAAGACCTCAATGTAAACCCTAAAACAATAAAGATCATCAAATTAAAAGTAGGGACAAACTTCAGGGCCCTAATGCATGGCATAAATACAGAATCAAACATAACTTAAAATTCACAAAGAGCAGAAGACAAACTAGGTACTGGGACCTCCTGAAAACTAAACATCTGAGTGCCTCAAAAGACTTCACCAGAAGAGTAAAAAAAAAAAAAAATGGGGGGAAAAAAGAAGAGGTTTAACCATAAGAA
>NW_006921761.1:2067877-2097091 GCF_000298275.1 Orycteropus afer afer
AAAAAAAAAAAAAAATGGGGGGAAAAAAGAAGACTGGAAAAAAAATTGGCAACAACATATCAGACAAAGGACTCCTCTCTAAAATTTATTGAAATTTTCAACACCTCAGCAACAAAAAGACAAATAGTCCAATTTAAAAACTGGGCAGAGGACATGAGCAGACACTTCACCAAAGAAGACATTCAGACAGCCAAAAAACACATGAAGAAATGCTAGCAATCAGTAGCCATTAGAGAGATGCAAATCAGAACAATGAGATACCATCTTATCCCTGTATTAATTGTTGTTGTTGTTGTTGTTGTTGTTGTTACGTGCCGTCGAGTCGGCCCCGACTCATAGCGACCCCTCCTTGGGTTTCCGAGGCAGTATCACTACGGAAGTAGGATTGCCCAACCTTCCTTCCTGTATTAACAGCAAAGTTCAAAAAAACAGAAAACGACAAATGCTGATGAGGGTGTGGAGAGACTGGAAATCTCATACACTACTGGTGAGACTATAAAATGGTGCAACCAGTATGGAAAATGGCATGGCACTTCCTTAAAAAGTTGAAATTCAAAGTAATACCTTAAACAGCTTGGAAGTGCTAAGCTGTGACATGAATCGATATACGCACACCCATGTTCATTGCAGCACTGTTCACAATAGCAAAATATGACAATAACCTAAGT
The DNA here is from genome assembly GCF_000298275.1 of Orycteropus afer afer. Taxonomy (NCBI): domain Eukaryota; kingdom Metazoa; phylum Chordata; class Mammalia; order Tubulidentata; family Orycteropodidae; genus Orycteropus; species Orycteropus afer. Next base: position 2,068,546 of record NW_006921761.1, read on the forward strand.
GCCCATCAACATACGAATGGGTAAACAAGCTATGGTCCATACCCACAGAGGAAAACTATACAACAAAAAAAGAATAACAGTGAATCTGTGAAACATAACATGGACAAACTCCGAGGACACTTTGCTTAGTGAAATTAATCAGAAAAGGACAAATGTTATAAAATAATAATAATAAAAGTCAATATTTACACAAAAGGAAATATTTTTGAAGGTTACCAGGGGTAGGAGGGAAAGAAAGGTGAATCACCGACTAGAGGGTGGACAAGTATTCACTTGGGAAAGGAAAGGCATTATACAGGAAGGGGGAGGTCAGCCCAAAGTGATCAAGGTGAAGGAGGACACGGAGAGAACACAAGAGGTAAAGGATGACATACACATTTCTGCATACCAGCAATAGTCTGAAAGTGGATACACAGACACCCAAGCTGTGGGAAGGTGACTGGGACTACATTTACAAATATGTGTAGGTTTGATAGAGCATATTTCTACATGTATATCTATATGTGCTGCAAATACATCCATGAATATAGTAGAACATTCAGAAGGTAAAGTTAGAAAACTCTAAACCATCATCAAACACTTAGCCTGGGCCTGGAAGCTCAGGACCATAGCCTCAGGGGACATCAAGGTCAATTGGCATAACATAGTCCACAAACACAATGTTCTACATCCTTCTTTAGTGAGTAGTGACTGAGATCTCAAAAGCATGCAAGCAGCCATCTAAGTGCAACTATTAATCTTTCCCTAACCAAAGGAAAGAAGAGTTAAGAAAATCAGAGATGCATGGAAACAATTAGTCTGAAGGACTAATGGACCATGTGAACCCCAGCCTTCACAACTCTGAGACCAAAAGAACTAGATGGTGCCTGGCTACCTCTGCCAACTAGTATGAAATGGATCACAGTAGAAAGTTCTGGGTAACGTGGGAGAAAATGTAGAACAAAAGTCAAAATCATTAAAAAAAAAAAAAAGGGCAGGCTTACTGGTCTGCTAGAGACTGGTAGAACCACTGAGACTATGGCCCTTAGTTACCCTTTAAACCTGGAACTGAACTCACCCCCATGACTTTACTTTCAACCAAACAGCAGACAGTGTGGAAGGGTGAAAAATAACACCAGGGTGGTACACGGCCCTTAGTGCAGTCAACTGTAGATCAAAAGGGCAGCATTTGCCCAGAGATAAAGCTCAGAAGTCAGGAAGAGATAGGAGAAAAGGACAATGGAAACAGTAACACAGTGAGGAAGTGGAAAGAGTGCTGTCACATTGTGGGGATTGCAATCAGTGTCACGAAACAATGTGTATGAACTGCTGAATGGAAGACCAATTTGCTCTGTTAAACTTTCACTCAAACCACAATACAAAGTTAAAAAAGAAGAAGAAGAAGAAGTAACAGGAATAACTCATGATACGGTTCCTGATCAGGACAGCTTATCACACTCTGCTACTGGGCCCTCCTTCAGGCCTTCTCAGGCAAGTGCTATGATTCTTAGTTCATTGGGTCTGCCCACAGTTTCTCACTATCACTTTTGCTACTGCTATGCCACCATCTCTTGCTGCCTTCTGTGTTATAGCTCCTCCCTCTCTGTGTCTCCCTAGTGGGATGGCAAAATTGACCAGTCCTCTCATTAGGGTTCCATACACCTTATTTGCATGGTCCCACCCCTACAATGGTTCCAAGCACCTTATTTGCATAGTCCCACCCAATCATTATGTGGGAGTCACAAACACTGTGACTAAAACCAAAAACCAAACTCACTGCCATTGAGTCAATTACAACTCACAACACTCCTATAGGAAAGAGTAGAACTTACCCATAGGGTGTCCAAGGCTGTAAATCTTTAGGAAGCAGACTGCCTCATTTTTCTTCCACGGAGCAGCTGGTGGATTTAACCACCAACCTTTTGGGAAGCAGCCGAATGCCTTAACCACTGCACCACCAGAGCTCCTTAGACTAAGGCTCCAAACCAAAAAGCCAAACTCACTGCCATTGAGTCGGATCCAACTCATAGTGACCTCTCCTTGGTTTTCCAAGGCAGTATCACTACGGAAGTAGATTGCCCAACCTTCCTTCTGAGGAGTGGCTGGTGGGTTTGAACCACCAGCCTTCTGGTTAGCAGTCAAATGCCTTAGGCACTACGCCACCAGAACTCTTACAGATTGAATAAGTATAGTGAGAGGATACAACCCTGATGCACTCCCTTCCTGGTTTTAAAACATGCAGTGCCCCCTTGTTCTGTTCAAATGACAGCTTCCTGGTCTCTGTACAGGTTCCTGATGAGCAAAATCAAGTGTTCTGGAATTCCCATTCTTCTCAATGTTATCCATAATTTATTATGATCCACACAATCAAATGCTATTGCATAATCAATAAAACACAAGTAAACATCTTTCTGGTATTCTTTGCTTTGAGCCAAGATCTATCTGACATCAGCAGTGATATCACTCGTTGCATGTCTTCTTCTGAATCCAGCTTGCATTTCTGGAAATTCTCTGTCAATATACTCTGCAACAATTTTTAGTTATCTTCAGCGAGATTTTACTTGCATGTGATATTAATGATATTGTTCAATAATTTCCATATTCTGTGGGATAACCTTTCTTTAGAATGGGTACAGGTATGGGTCTTTTCCAGTCAGCTGGCCAGCTAGCTGTCTTCCAGATTTCTTGACATAGACAAGTGAGTGCCTCCAGTGTGGCATCCATTTGTTGGAACATCTCAATGGGTATTCTGTCAATTCCTGGAGCCCTCTTCTTTGCCTCTTCCTTCAGTGCAGCTTTGACTTCTTTCTTCGATACCATTGGTTCTTCATCATATGACATCTCCTGAAATGGATGCGCATCAACCAATTCTCTTTGGTACAGTGACTCTGTGTATTCCTTCCATCTTCTTTTGATGTTTCCTGCATCATTCAGTATTTTGCCCGTAGAATCTTTCAATATTGCAACTTGAGACTTGAGTTTTTTCTTTAGTTCTTCCAGCTTGAGAAGTGCTGAGTGTGTTCTTCCCTTTTGGCTTTCTGACTCCAGGTCTTTGCATATTTCTTTATAATAATTGACTTTGTCTTCTAGAGCTGCTCTATGAAATCTTCTGTTCAGCTCTTTTATCTTGTCATTTCTTCCATTTGGTTTTGCTACTCTTCATTCAAGGAAAAGTTTCAGAGTCTCTTCTGACACCCATTTTGGTATTTTCTTCCTTTTCTGTCTTTTTAATGACCTTTTGCTTTGTTAATGGATGATGTTCTTGATGTCATCCCACAATTCCTCTGGTTTCCAGTCACTGGTGTTCAGTCCATCAAATCTGTTATTTAGATGGTCTCTAAATTCAGGAGGGGTATAATCAAGGTCTTATTTTGGCTCTTGTTGCATGTGGCTGCTAACCAGAAGGCTGGCAGTTCAAATCCACCAGCAACTTCTCAGAAGGAAGTTTGGGCAATCTACTTCCGTAGTGATACCACCTCAGAAACCCAAGGAGGGGTCGCTATGAGTCAGATCCAACTCCATGGCAGTGGGTTTGGTTTGGTTTGGACTTCTTTTAATTTTCTTCAGCTTCAACTTGAATTTGCCTATGAGCAACTGATGGTCTGTTCCACAGTCAGCTCCTGGCCTTGTTTTGGCTGAAGATATTGAGTTTCTCCATCCCCTCTTGCCACAGATGTAGTCAATCTGATTCCTGTGTACTCTATCTCGTGAAGTCCACATGTATAGCCATCATTTGTGTTGTTGAAAAAAAGGAATTTGCAATGAATAAGTCATTGGTCTTGCAAAATTCTCTTATGTTATCTCCAGCATTATTTCTATCACCAAGACCATATTTTCCAACTACCGGTGATTCTTCTTTGTTTCCAACTTTTGCATTCTAGTCACCAGTGATAACACATCTTGATTGCACATTTGGTCAATTTCAGACTGCAGAAATTGGTAAAAATCTTCAATTTCCTCAATTTTGGCTTTGGTGGTTTGTGTGTAAATTTGAATAGTAGTAGTATTACTGGTCTTCCTTGTAGGCATATGGATATCATCCTATCACTGATAGCACTGTACTTCAGGATGATCTTGAAACATTCTTTGTGATGATGAATGCCATGTCATTCCTCTTCAATTTGTCATTCCTGGCATAGTAGATCATAGGGTTCTCTGATTCAAAATGGCCAAAACCTGTCCATTTCAGCTCACTAATGCCTAGGATATCGATCTTTGTGTGTTCCATTTCATTTTTTGATGACTTCCAGTTTTCCTAGATTTTGTGCTTCATACATTCCATGTTCCAGTTATTAATGGATATTTGCATCTCTTTTGGCTCATTTTGAGTTGTGCTACATCAGCAAATGGAGGTCCCGAAAGCTTTACTCTATCCATATCATTAAGGTTGTCTCTATTCTGAGGAATCAGCTCTTCCCTAGTCAAATTTTGAGTGCTTTCTGACCTGATGGGCTCATCTTCTGGCACTATGTCATACAATGTTTCAGGGCTATTCATAAAGTTTTCCAGTAGTATATCAGACAGTGTTTCACTGCTATTCATAAGGTTTTCAGTGGCCAATTTTTTGAGAAGGGGATGGCCCCTTCCTTTTTTCCAAGTCTGTCTTAGTCTGGAAGTTCCACTGAAACCTGTCTACCATGGGTGACCCTGCTGGTATTTGAAATACCAGTGGTATAGCCTCCAGCCTCACAACAACACACAAGCTACCACAGTAGGACAAACTGACAGACAAGTGGTCTGTCAAAGTGGGAAGCCAGAGTTTAATTGTACAGGCAGAGTCCTTCGAATTTCCAGATGCTAATATTCAGTCTGTGCAGCCAATGGGAGCTCTGGTAGCATAGCACCTAAGGCATTTGACTACTAACCAGAAGGCTGGTGGTTCAAACTCACCAGCCACTCCTCGGAAGGAAGATTGAGCAATCTGCTTCCACAGAGATACTGCCTTGAAAACCCAAGGAGGGGTCGCTATGAGTCGAACGGACTCATTGGCAGTATGTGTGTGTGTGTGTGTGGCCAATGCTAGTAAGGTTTTTGCAAGCAATACTGAGGGCTTGTGTTTAACCTGTTCCCTCATGATCGCCGTCATGTTTGGGTCCATTGCTGTGACCACTGTGCCAGTCTATCCCATGAGTGTATCTCTTGCCCTCATTGGTCCTCTATTTCACCAGACATAGTGTCTTCCTCCAGCAATTGATCCCTCCTGATACATGTCTAAACGAACTCTGGTAGTGGAATAGTTAAGGCATTTGGCTGCTAACCAGAAGTTGGTGGTTCAAACCCACTAGCTGCTCAGCAGAAGAAAGATGAGGCGCTCTGCTTCCATAAAGATTTACAGCTTTGAAAACCCAAAGTAGATCTCCAGACTTCTCTCTTCTTAGTCTGCCTTAGTATGGAAGTTCCACTGAAACCCGTCTACATGGGTTCCAATATCATGGCAACACACGAGCCTCCACAGTATGAGAAACTGACAGATGAGCAGTGTAAGAGCACCTTACTTCACATTTATTTGTAGATCTGTTTCTTTCTATTAGAGTCTAAACATCCAGCTTAGGATGGGTAGAGCAGAAACTCAAGTAGGTATCTGTTACATGGATAAATAAATGAGGACCAAAGATACCACGTTTTAGTTACCTAGTGCCACTCTGACAGGAATATACAACAAATGGGATGCTTTAACAAACAGGAGTTTATTCTCTTACAGTTTGGAGGCTTTAAGTCCAAGTTCAAAGTGCCAGGCTCTAGGGGTTGAGTGAAAGACCCTTAAGCTTGGACATCAGCTCTGCCTCCTGCTCCTGGCCCACTGAAGCTAGAGGCTTTTGTTCACTCAGACAGCTGCTAGCTGCTGAGGCTGACAAGCCCAAGGTTGACAAGTAAAAAGGCACAGTCCCGATGGTACCAAACCACAAGGCAGGCCATCATTTCAAGTTCATTGTAAGTCCCCAGGTGGCAGAGCGTGGCAGGCTGCTGAACAACGACACAGTTACATGCAGAGTTCAAGCATGCCATAAGCTAGAGACTATGCCCCAAGGCTTCTGCTTATATACAGGAAACAGACCACATTCCCTAAGGCAGCTACTGAGCTGCTTGTGGTAGATCCCACCATGAAGTTGATTGCCATGCTCATCATGGGTAATACTACATCCAGCTGCCAGCCACTCAAACAGGCCCAGCCAAGTTGACATACACATTTAACTACCATACACCCTAAAGCTGAGGTCCCAAGGGCCCGGAAACAAGTTGCAAAGACAATATGGTGAAGACTGGGAGGCTAATTAGCCTGTCCTTGATCTTGATTGACTGAGGAAGCCATGTATTCCTACAGAGGCAGAGGATCTTGGCGTTTGAAGGGAATATGGGTTTTGCAGCTCTAAAGAAGATTAAGTTCTTAGATCTAAGTCTGGGAGTGAGAGAGGGGGGTAGGGTAGGAAGAAGGCAACGATGAACTTGTCTTATTCCTGATATCCCATTGTCTGTCCCTTTCTCCCTTCAACACAGGCTATGGGCCAGGTCCTGCTCTGGGGGCTAATGCATGTGTATGGGGGGACTCGGCAACTAATAAGGCTGAGTATCTACCCTGGAGGAGTCACTGTTGCATATACGTGTGGGAGGGGGTATGTAAGTCAAAGATGGGATGATGAAGGAGATCATATGGCATGACCCTAAATCTTCCTATTCCCCTCATCCCCCAAGCACCCAGTGATATGCTCCTATCTGAATCTCCCTGAGAGGAGACCTTACAGTATCCCTGGAATCATGGTTAGATGAGAAGATTTAAAAGAACGAGGAGAAACATGTGGCTCTAGTTATGGAGCTTTAAATGGGGCCTTTACATTGGATACTTGACATTAAAGCTGGTGAATCCTCCAGATGTTCTCAAAATAAACCAAACTATCTCACAGACAACAGGAGTATAATAGGAAATGAGCCCAGAAAGACCTTGAGCATGAGCATGAGTGGAAGACAAGGAAGAAAAGTCTGGTGATCTACTTCCAAAAATTAGTCCATAAAAACCTTATGGATCACAACAGCACATTATCCAGCTTGCTTTAGAAATGTATCAGGAGGGACCAAAGAGGGCAAGAAAGACATTCAGGTGGATCAGCACAGTGACCACAAGCATGGACTCAGACATCGGTCATGAGGCCGATGAGGCAGGAGCAGACAGTGTTCACTTCTGTTGCACGTTAGCCACCATAAGTTGGAGTAAACAGCACCTAACAACAAGGTGCTCACAGCTTCTAAGACAGAAACATTATGGAGTTCATGGGGTCACCAAAAGCAAAAAAACCAGACCCACTGCCGTTGAGTCGGATCTGACAGCAACCCCCTCCTTGGGTTTCTGAGGCGGTATCACTACAGAAGTAGATCGCCCAACCTTCCTTCTGAGGAGTGGCTGGTGGCTTTGAACCGCCAGCCTTCTGGTTAGCAGTCAAACGCCTTAGGCACTATGCCACCAGAGCTCCCTCATGGGATCACAAGAGTGGGGAATTCATATGTACTGAAGGAATGAGAAAATCTTCAAAAGAAGTGACTCTGAATCTTGAAAGAGGAGTGATGTTCTTGGTGATGAAACCAGGAGAAGGGGGAGGAGCATGCCAGGTAGGAGGCTCTACTGGAGCAAAGGACTCAGCCTCTGTGTTTGTAAAGTTGCAAGTCAGGTGGTCTGACTAGAGCACAAGGTGCTGGGGGGTGAAGGGAAAGCATTGTGAAGGAGTTGGCTGGGGAGCTGCAGAGGTTGGAGATCACTTATGTCAGGTAATGAAGTTGGTTTCATTGGTTGACTGGAAGAAATCCATATTTGTACACATCCCCAAGATGATCTAACAGAATGTGGAAATTATCAAACAGTATCATCAATATCACACACAAATCTTGCTGAAGATAATTCAAAAATGCTTGCAGCGGTATATTGACAGGGAACTTCCAGAAATCCAAGCTGGATTCAGAAAATGTGGGACAAGGATTATCACTGCTGATGTCAGATGGATCTTGGCTGAAAGCAAAGAATACCAGGAAGATGTTTACTTGTGGTGTTGGCGAAGAAACTTGTGATGTTGGTGAAAGTACCATGGACTGCCAGAAGAATGAACAAATCTGTCCGAGAAGAAGTGCAGCTGGAATGCTCTTTGGAAGTGAGAATGGCCAGACTTTGTCTCACCTACTTTGGTCATGTTGTCAGAAGGGACCATTCCTTGGAGAAGGATATCATGCTTGGTAAAGTGGAGGATCAGTGAAAAAGGGAAAGGCCCTCAATGAGATGAAATGACACAGTGACTGCAATGATGGCCTTGGGCATAGCAGTGATTGTGAGGCTGGAGCAGGTCAGGCAGTATTTTTTCTGTTGTCCATCGGTTGACAGCACCTGACAACAACAACATCACTGACAAAGTGGAGAGGAGCTCCGAGTGTCCCGTAACGTAAGAATGGATACGTGAGTGATAGTACTAGCTTACCTTGGAATATTCTTAAGTAGTTAAAATAGCCATCGTGAATACCATGTGATAATATGGGGAAATTCCTATGATAAAGTTTTAGGAAGTGTGATGGTTATGTTTGTGTGTCAGCTTGACTGGGCCTGGTTGAGTGGCTGGGCAGCTGGTGGTAGTATTCCCCATGATGAGACTGGCAATCAACTCCATGGTAGGACCTACCACAAGCAGCTGAGTAGATGCCTTTGGGATGTGGTCTGCTTCCTGTGTATAAGGAGAAGCCTTGGGAATGGTCTCTAGCCTTTGGCACATTTGGACCCTGCATGTGGCCATGTCATTGCTCAGCAGCCTGCTATGCTCTGCCCACCTTGGGACTTACAATGGACTTAAGTTAATGGCCTGCCATGTGGTGTGGTAACATCGGGGCTGTGCCTTTTTACCTGTCAACCTTGGGGCTTCTCAGCCTCAGCAGCCTGCAGCTGTCTGAGTGAAGAAATGCCTCTAGCTCCAGTGAGCCAGGAACAGGAGGCGGAGCTGGACCCCAAGGTTGAGGGGCTTTCACCCAGTCCCTAGAGCCTGGCACTTTGAAGTTCGACTTAAAGCCTCCAAATTGTAAGAATAAACTCCTGTTTGTTAGGGCTATCCCATTTGTGGTATATTTCTTGTCAGAGCGGCACTAGGTAACCAGAACAGGAAGCATGTGAATATTTACTTACATTATGATAACCAATATGCATAGTTATGTCTTTGGAAAGAACTGGAACAGAACAGAAAAATTAAGCCAGGTTGATTCAGTGGAGCAATAGGAGTATGGGTAAATTTTACATTTAGATGTCTGCTGATGCTATAAAAAGTCAGGCAAAAAATAACACTATTACTCGTATGAAAGTAAAGCAATTACACATGGTACCCACTTCTAAATTTAACTGTAGCTTCTCTAAAGGAATTCACAGATAAGATGTTTAACTGGAAAATCAAAACAGAGGTAAGTAGCCCCTACCTACGTGGTAGTGTAGATTTGGAATCGTATGTATCACTTAAAAAAAAATTAACTTTTCTTTACACGGTCATGCTTTTGTTCTGAATTGACAGCTTCTGTCTTCCTTCATTCCTCTTCCCTTGCCTTCTTTCCTTTCCTCCTGCTTTCCCTCTCCCCACCCTCTTTTTAAAGACTGCTCCCTTAAGGATCTCATCAAAGAAGCACATTAATAGCTGACATTATGTAATGCTTTGACATTTGGCATTCCCAAGGCATCACCCCACCTCTGATGCAGAATAAGTTGTCAGAGCATGAAATTGGTATTTTTACATATTCTTAATGTACAGATGTCAGTCTGCAAACCATTCACCAGTATTATGATTACATTCTTTGTCTCATTTTCTTTCTATGCCAAGATCTGTTCTGGTGATTTCTTTTCCTTTGGGAGTCTCAAAGAGGGAAGACAAAACTTTAATAATCCAGTTTACTGATTCTGCCAAAAGGTACAAGTAAACTTTTAAGTTTCTGACCGTTTTTGGCAATGGTGCTTCTGGCATGGAGGCAAGAATGTAACACGAAGGATCAGATGCAAGGTGAAAATGCAGTCGGGGACCCACCCCAAGAACCCAGAGTTGCTTGAGTAGCATACTGCTTCCTGCCCAGTCTTTACGCCTCAATTCATTCATGCATGTATTTAGTTATTGATTTTTTAAAAAATTTGGTCATTTGTTCATGAATCCAATAAATGTTTATCTATGTCTTCCATATGGAAGTTCTGTACTAGGCAGTGAGGATACAAAGATGAATAAGAATTGGTCTCTATTCTTGAGGAACTTGAAGTCTAGTACGTTTGGAGAGGTCATGGCTCAGAGAAGGCATCCTGGGAGAAGTGCCATTGAATAGAGTGTTTTTGGAAGGGGAGGAGCAGGGAGGGCAATCTGGACAAAGGGAACAAAGTGCAAAGCCGTCTTGAGATCAAGGAGCTTGTTTCAGATGTAAGTGCAAAGCCTTTGGTATGGTTGGTGTATCTCAGAAAAGGTTCATGGGGAACAGCTGAGCAATGACCAGATCACAACAAGCCTTGAACGCCATGCTTAGAAATGTGCACCTTACTCTGAAGGACCAGAGAGCTCATGAACCATTTAAAGCAGTATTTTACTTTTCATCATTTTAAGCCCATATCACTGAACCATGTCCTATTCAAAGCACCAAAGGAATAAATACCCTGACTTCTCTCTTCTCCTGCCCTCTGCTCTCTAGCTGGTGCTTTCCATTGACTGCACCCAGCCAGAACTCAGACAACAAGAGGGTCTGGTTGATGCAGCCCATAGAAGTCAGTGTACCAGTGGACCAAGCAGAGGAAAGAAGAGTTCAAAGTGCATCTAGAAGAGCAAAGAGAACATCTACTTCCTTTCTCAAAAAGTGAAGGATCCCGGGGGAAGAGAAAAGAGAGAGATGAATTCCAGATGTTGATGTGCCATAGAGGAGGAGTCTTGAAGGTCTTTGACAGGTAGAGATAGCGAATAGGCCTTCCAAGAAAAAGAAAGAACATGAGTAAGAGCTCAGGGCATGTTTGAGGGGCCATAAACGCTCGATTACAGCATGGCTAGGGAAGAGGGCAGTGCCCAAGAGAAGGGGAGGAATATTGAGGGATGGCATCCAGAAAGGTGGGCTAGGAAGAAAAGTAGACGGAGCCAGATTAGGAAATTCCAGACCCTGAAGCCAGACTGTCTCATTCAAATTCCACCTTGATAACTTGCAACCTTGTACAACCTTGAGCATGTTACTTAGGCTCTCTGCTTCCTCTGTAAAATGAAGATGATGCTAGTTGTATTAGTACATAATATTACACACCATATAGGATCATTGTGAGGGCCAGATAAATAAACAAAAACAAAGCCTGCCACATAGAGTGTTGCATGAGTGCTAGCTGTTGTTATTATCCTATCATTGAGAACTGCCTGAGATTTGTGGGCAGCTCCTAGAATGTGGCCCAAGATCTCAAGATGTTCCTGATGGAACCTGTGCAAGTCTGATTCCCCAGCACCACCTAGCTTGTTCATATACCCACGATGCCTAAATATGGAGGATGTGTACCAGGCAAAGTGCTCCAGAGAAATGTGTTACCCCACCTTTGTTACAAGTCAACCATAATCCAAGATGAGGTGGAGAGGACCCAGGCCTGGAGGTTAGGACACTTGGGTTCCAACCTGAGCTCTACTGCTTATGCAGTAGATGACCTTGGGCATGTCTCTTCTGCTCTCTAGACTTCAGTTTGACCCTTTGTAAAATGACGGGGAGGATTATGATGATGTCTTAGGGGCTCTCTTCCAGCTCTATCATTCTGTGATTCTAAATCCTTTTATAACAAACTCTAGGAGGAGAGCTTTGCTCTTGCAAATGGAGTGTAAAGTTAATCCTGCCTGTGCTGAGGCTAACTAATGTGCATGTGTGGTTTATCCTACTTCATTAAACCCCGACTCCCCACAGAGCAATGCACAAGGCAGCCCAGGCAGGTAATATTGAAGTATTGCTGAGCAGGAGCTCCTAATGGAAAATGATTTTCCCCACTCTTTCTCAGGTTTATCAACACAAAGGCTGGAAACACCATTTCCCACTCTGTTACTTTGCCACATGTTCAGATACAAACCTGGTCGTAAGTATGGCAAGTCCAGCCCTGACTCCTTCCTTACACATCTCCCCCCATGCTGCGGGCAATGTCATTGTACAGATGAGGAAACTGAAGCTCAGACGGGCCAGGGGACTTGCTAGGGGAGGCACAGCCTTGTAATGTGCCATGCGTGAAGTCAGGGCAATGGCTGCTGACCAAATACTTGCTAAGAGATGGGAAAAAGAAGGGTTACTGGGAAGCTCTAAGACAGTTTCCCCAAGTGAAAGATTTCCCCCAGGTTATCTAGGTTTTGTGCAAATTCGTGCATATTCTTGTCATTTTTTCCTAAGATTAAAATGGAGTGCCATTCTAGCTTGCCTCTAGAAGACACAGTGGAGCAGGAATTGTCTTGGCTCTCTTTCTCTCCTGTTGTTGTTTTTGTTATGTGCCATTGAGTCAGACCCAACTCGTAGCGACCCCTCCTTGGGTTTCCGAGGCAGTATCTCTACGGAAGTAGATTGCCCCATCTTCCTTCCAAGGAGTGGCTGATGGGTTTGAACCGCCAGCCTTCTGGTTAGCAGTCAAGTGTCTTAGGCACTATGCTACCAGAGCTCCCCTTTCTCTCCTAGGGCCATCACAAAGTACCACAAGCTGCGGGCTCTGACAGACATTTATTGTCTTGCACTTCTGGAGACTGAAGTGCAAATTCAGGATGTCGGCAGGGCCACACTCCCTCAGAAAGCTCTAGGGGAAGGTCCTTCCTTCCTTCTAGCTTCGGGTAGCTCTGGACATCCCTTGGTTTGTAACAACATAACTTCAGTCTCTGCCTCTATCACATGGCCGTCTTCCCTCCATGGCTCTTTTCCTCTTATCAATCATTAAAAAAAAAAAATTAGGACCCACCGTACTCTGATATGACCTCATGTTAATTAAACACATCTGCAAAGGTGCTCTTTCCAAATAAGGCCACATTCACAGGGCCCTGATCATCTCTTGTTTAGGGACACAAATCAACCCAAAGCAGATACTCTTAATTTTTCTTTCTTTTTTTTTTTATAGTGAAATATAAACCAAACCCATTGCCAACGAGTTGATTCCAACTCATAGTGACCCTTTGGGCAGAGTGGAACCCCCTCACAGAGTCTCCAAGCCTGTCAATCTTTATGGAAGCAGACTACCTCATCTTTCTTCCATAGACAGCTGGTGGGTTTGAACTGCCAACATTTCAGTTACCAGATGAGTGCTTTAACCACTACATCACCAGAGCTCCTTTGATATATAGTGTAGATAGTGAAAAATGCATGAAGTGCATGTATATACTTTAATTAAAAATGAACACTAGTAACGACTGGGAGCACTGGTGGGATAGTGCCTAAAGTGACTGCTAGCCAGAAGACTGGCGGTTCAGACCCACCAGCCCCTCGGAAGGAAGACTGGGCAATCTACTTCCATAGACATACTGCCTCGGAAACCCAAGGAGGGGTTGCTATGAGTCGGATTCAACTCCACAGCAGTGAGTGAGGAACCACTACTCTGGTCAGAAATAGAATGTGATGTTGATTGAAAGAAGCAAGACAGAGAATGCACCCAGTTTGACCCCATTCATATGAAGTTTACAAAACTGACAAGCTCAGTGTTTGGCCAAAGTGGTCAAGCTGTTTACTTGCTCCCACTCAGTGTGTGGACCTGGCCTTCGTCCCCTTCCACCTCACTGGAGAGAGACTATACTGAACACCAAGAGGCACAGAGATAGTAGCACTGGAAGGGACCTCATACGATTTTTATTTGCTCACTCGTTCATTCATTCCTTTGTTGTTGTTGTTGTTGTTGTTATGTGCCGTTGAGTCAGCTCCGACTCATAGCGACCCCTCCTTGGGTTTCCGAGGTGGTATCTCTACAGAAGTAGATTGCCCCATCTTCCTTCCAAGGAGTGGCTGGTGGGTTTGAACCACCAGCCTTCTGGTTAACAGTCAAGTGCCTTAGGCACTATACTACCAGAGCTCCCATTCATTCCTTAGACATTTCAAAGGTTTTACAATATAGAGGACTCTGGGCTGGGGACTGTAGGGGTGTGGACTAGGGGTATCTCGCATAGGTCCTGAAGGAGCAGGAAAAATGAAAATGAATTGAGTCCTAAATGTAGGAAAGGAATGAGGGTCTTGGAAGAAACTGGCTTTCATGCTCATAAACCAAACCAAAAAAACCAAACTCACTGCTGTTGAGTGGATTCAACTCATAGCCACCCCTCCTTGGGTTTCTGAAGTGGTATCTCTAGGGAAGTAGATTGCCCAATCTTCCCTCTGAGGAGTGGCTGGTGGATTTTGAACCGCCAGACTTCTGGTTAGCAGTCAAGTGCCTTAGGCACTAAGCTACCAGAGGCCCAGACTAGAGCAACAGTATTTTTGAAGATGAGTTTGTTGAATCATGGGCTTTTATGGTCACGAAATCGTGAAAGAAAACATAGAAGCTGGGAAAGATCTTGGTGGTCATCTCTCCAGTCCCATGGGTCCCAACCCAGGCTGTCAGTAAATCACCTGAGCAACTGGTTTTAAAAATGCAAATTCTGGAACCCCAATCTCCAGAGACTCTGATTTGGTGGGAAGGGCGGCTTGGTGTGTGTGTGTGTGTTTTTAAAGCTCCCCACCCCGGCTGATTCTGACGATCAGCAGCTGAGGCACTCAGAGCTCTAGACAACCCTCTCCAGCTGACAGAGGAGGCACTGAGATCCACATTAGGGGAGGTCGGATGACAGTGAAGGTCACATCTCATTTCATCCCAAACTCTTCATTGCCTGGGACAGAACCCAGCTAGGCTGCCCATCCAAGAGCCTGGAGGTATTAATAGTGCGCTTCATCAATATTGTTTCTGGGGTTAACACGTTTTATTTTTTGAAGCAGCTTAAAAGATTCCTAGTCAGGCTGCAAGGCACTCAGATTTGTGCAGTGTTTACAGTGAGTTTGTTGTTCATTAAACAAATTTACCCAGACTAACCCAACATGAGAGAAATCATCTTGTTTACAGTGAGACACTGACAGAATGCGTGTCACAAAGACAGACAAACACACATAAACCTGGGTTGCCGAGTGGGACATGATTTGCTGCCGCATCCAATTTTCCTCATTAGAACTTGTTTTATTTGAACATGACTCAGTACCCCGTGTAAATGTGAGGTTGTTAATCTTATTACTATATGGAAAACAAATTAATTAGTATGCATGCTATTGGAGATGAATTGTTAGGTTGCTATTGGAAAGATTAGGAAAATACACTCATTACTGCAAATGATATCTGATATACATGTCTGACTTCCACTTTAAGATCAGTTCCAATACCTGGGCAACCAATAAAGCTAATAGCAATCCAGCTTTTGTGCTCAGTGTCTAAATGTCGGGGTGGCCTCATTCATGCAGGCTGGACTTTGTTTCCAAACGAAGGTCATGACAGTGAATAACTGCCTGTCACTACACCTCAGCCCAAGATTCACGACATTCGGTGGCCTTCTCGGGTTCTAGCTCACACCCAACAATATCCAAACCCAGCTGAGAGTGATCTCTTTCCTCTGCGTGGCCGCTACACCAGATCTGGTCCTCATTGAGCAATTTCTACCGTCTTTTAAAAGTTGTTATGAACACACCTGTGTGCTTATTGAGGGTGAAGACTATGCTCCAGTTAGAGATTCAAATGCATATTGATCAGAAGGCCAGGCTACAGAGAACGCGGAAACTCTATGTACCTCTGTGGGGCAATCACCAAGATATGTCGTTGAGTGTACCTGTGCAGTCCAGCAGTGGAAGGAGGCCGGAAACTTTTGTTACCAGGTTACCAGGGAGGAGACCTGAGTGACTGAGGGTAGGAGGAAGAGGGAGATTTGCCTTGGGCTCCTGTTTGTACTTTTTGAATTTGAGCCATATGAATGTCAAAAACTAGAATGAATATTCAATTTAAAAATAAAATCTAGTAAAAAAGGAATAGTTGGTGAAAATAAAAATAAAACAGAAAATAAATCAACCAAGTGTTGTTTGGGACATTATGGACTTTGAGAAATTCTGTAGCAGGTAAACCTACTTCACTTGTCATGTATTACCCAGCTTCCTTGGCCAGGAGCTCCAGGAGAGACACAGGGTACCCAGCAGTGCCCAGATATTGTAGACTCTAACATTCTTTTCAAAATACACACTCATCGATAGTCCAAAACTAGAATACCAGTGGCCCATTGTTAGCTGCCGTGGGTCGATTCCAACTCATGGCAACCCCACGTGTGCCAAGTAGAACTGCCTCATAGTGTTCTTTGTGACCTTTTGGAAGCAGACCTGTAGGCCTGTCTTCCCAGGAGTCTCTGGGTATGTTTGAACCGCCAAGCTTTGGGCTAGTAGTCGAGCACTTAACTGTTGGTGTCAGCTAGGACTTGATACATCCACTTAAGGAATATTAAGTGGCATTAAAATAATTATGGGAGCTCTGGTAGCGTAGTGCCTAAAGCACTTGACTGCTAACCAGAAGGCTGGCGGTTCAAACCCACCAGCACTCCTCAGAAGGAAGGTTGGGCAATCTACTTCCGTAATGATACTGCCTCGGAAACCCAAGGAGAGGTCGCTATGAGTTGAGGCCAACTCTGCAGTGACAACAACAACAACATAATTACTACTTTTCAATGATAATTAGGAAGTTTACGTGGCATTGTGGTGATAGCCTGTTAAGTGGAAAGCTGACTGCAAAGCTGTAACTCACTAATAAGTCACCATGTAAATGTCCCTGGTGTGTAAGAAAGAACAGAGGGGTAACACTAGTCGTTCATTTGTGAGGATGGGGGGATTATGGGTAAGTTTCTTTTAATTTCCTTTATTGTTATAACATTTTGAACTAAATAAAAACCTGGAAAAAGTACAGTGAGAGCAACACATAGGTACATTTTGTTGTATCCTTCGTAAATCCCTTCACTGCAATAAGGGATTAAATGTGGCTTACCATAGCAAATCATAAAATAAGACCCACATATTGCATTTCCTCTAGACCCTCCTACCCTTCTGAGAATAAATTAAAATATAAATACCAGAGGTGATTTTTTAAAATCCAGGATTATCTCATTATTCTATTTAAAGCATATAAAGAAAGAAAACACACTCATCCTTTTTCATTTGGATTAAAAGTTTCCTCAGCTAAGTTCCATATATCTGTTCTTCCTTGTCAGCTGAGCATGGGTGCCCATTCCCACGCATGCATTTCTCAGCCTATCAGACCTCCACTCGGATGTCCAGACAGTGGCTGAGAAGGGTCATTAAGGCTGAAGAGACCCCAGTTGTTCCTGCATTGTGGAATGAGCAGCTCCCTGCATATCTTATCGGGATCCCTGAGGTCCATCCAGCTGAAGGACCTCACCTCAGTGAGCCACAGCCTAAGAGAACCAGGGAGCAAAAGCCCACTGCCCAGCCCCCAGAGCCAACGTCTCTGGGACAGACAGCCTAGGAATGAGACAAGACCGCAGCACTTGCTACCCTACGGCCCTCATGTCATAGAGCTTCCACTCTTTCATGAGTCCCTCACAACTTCCTACTGCAGAAGCCGGTGGCCAGATGGAGGAGAGAAGTATACTCCCTCCCTCCTTCTCTGTCCTCGTTCGCCTCCCTTCTCCTGCTCTCTGCAGGAGGATGTGCAACAGCTGCAAAACGTGCTGGGCTGAGAGCTGCAAGCCATGCTCTGCGTCCGCCGTCAGCCCAGCCACTGACTGGGTGGTGGCTTTGGCCTGCAACTTCAAGCTGGGAGGAAACTTGTGAGTCTGGACAAGGCAATGTGGATGGGAAGATGGGGCTGCAAACCTCCAGAATCGTGTCCACTTGGATCTTGTATGTCTTTTTAAGGAGCTAGTGCAGCACAGTGGACGTTCCTCACATGACACAAATGGTGTTGGCTCTACTTCTAGCCTAAAGATGGGTGACTCACATCTACCAGCAATGCCACAGAAGACAGGCCTGGCAGTCTGCTTCTGTGAAGATTTAAGCCA
Source organism: Orycteropus afer afer (assembly GCF_000298275.1). Taxonomy (NCBI): domain Eukaryota; kingdom Metazoa; phylum Chordata; class Mammalia; order Tubulidentata; family Orycteropodidae; genus Orycteropus; species Orycteropus afer. The sequence goes on from NW_006921761.1 coordinate 2,086,542, forward strand.
AGAAACCCCTATGGAACATTTCTACCCTGTAACACACAGGGCACCGTGAGTTGTTGGTTGTTTTGGGGTTTTGCAGCATAATGGAAGACATACAAGGCTAGAAGCAGGGTGAGGGAATGGTGGGAAGGAAGGGTTACACTTGAGGGAAGGTGTACAATGTTAATGGTTAAGAGCATCTGCGGTGAAGTCAGAACTGGTTCCATGGTCCAGCTCTGCCATTTCCTGTGTGATCTTGGGCAGGTCTCAGTATCTTTGAGCCTCAGAGTTGAGGCCCCATTTGTAAAACAGGGGCACTAGTGCCTAAGGCATCTGACTGCTAACCGGAAGGCTGGCGGTTCAAACCCACCAGCCACTCCTCAGAAGGAAGGTTGGGCAATCTACTTCAGTAGTGATACAACCTCAGAAACCCAAGGAGGGGTCACTGAGTGGGATCTGACTCGACGGCAGTGAGTTGAGTTTGAGACCGGGATGGAGTGTGATAACATCTCTAAAGCACGGTGCTCAGGAAATAGTGGGGACTCAAGCAATGTTAGCTCCTCTCATTAGTCCTGCCTCTCCCACTCACTCACGGTGGGACCTTCGGTAAGTGTGTTCCTTCTCTGAGCTTTGTGTCTCCATCTGTAAAATAGGAGGGAGGGCTTATGTTTAATAGTCTCCTAGGGCAGAGCTCTGGTAGCATAGTGGCTAAGACACTTGCCTGCTAACCAGACGGCTGGTGGTTCAAACCCACCAGCCACTCCTCGGAAGGAAGGTTGGGCAATCCTACTTCCGTAGTGATACTGCCTAGGAAACCCAAGGAGGGGTCGCTATGAGTCGGGACCGACTCGACGGCACATAACAGCAGCAGGGCCATCAGTGTAGATGGGCCCAGCTTCTCATTTCACGGTGGTAGTTGTAGCAATGACTTTTTAAAGATGGACTCGTGTGGGAACCTGTGGCCCATGAGGACACAGCTGTGGGAATGGGGCTCTGGATCTTCTCTGCAGATTGAACTCTCAGACCCATCGTCCTGCCCCTGCTGTACTCCCCAATGTGCTCCTGCGTCTGCCAGCTCGGGTTGTTCATCCAAAGACACAGGGAGGTAAATGCTGGCACTCCCCTACCACTGGCAGAGGGCTATTTTCACAGGCACTTTCACGGTTCCACCTGGTTCGTTCTTTCCTTGAGGGCAATGACTCTCAAAGGGTAGAACTTGGACCAGTGGAGAGAAGCTACATGGGCGCCTGTGTGTGCCTAAACCTGGGAGAGGACTTCCTGGCAGCTGTCCTCCGATGCAAGGGGCTGGTAATCTCCACGTGCCTGGAGGTGTCCCATCATAGGCTAGTGACCGCTTGCTGGGATGCTGCAGAGAGGCCTGTCTAGATTCAGGGTGCACAATTAATCAAGGCCCATTACCCCAAGTCCCTGCACTGTCAATGAATTACCCTGATTTATTATCACTTAATTAACAATGCCGTAATTGATAAACTACTGCTTGTACACTTTGAAGGTTCTGGCCTATTCTAGTTTCCCTCTGAAGAGAATGCCCACCAGGGCTCTAACCCCTCTGGGGATGGGATTGGTGGAGAAACAGGCAGCACACCTGACTTTGACTCATCTTCCTTAGCCTTCTGCACAGAGTGAAATTCTTTCCCACAATGTATACAGATGAGATAGACTGATAGATGAGAGAGAGAGACAGATAGATATTAATGCACTGTTGACTGCAATAATGTCTCTTCCTTTTGCCTCCAGGACCTGAGGTTTTCTTCCCCCTGCAGCTCTGCCCAGCTGTTTTATCCCAGCAATTCAAGGTCCTATGTCATCTTTTCAGAATTTCAGCAGCAATACCACGACAGCTGTTAGCCTTATGGCTCTCGGATGTGTTTGAGTTGAATTTTTTGTTCTTTGCTTTCTCTCTTGAAGCATCAGCAAAGATACTTTGAAATAAAACCCACAATTTTTCAAGACATGAATACTGCCGGTCTCTTCCTAGACAAACCTTCACTCGTAGCTCCTGTCATCGGCTTCCCTACCAAAGGAGAATTATATTTAGTCAACCCAAAAAGAGCTTCTTTAAGCCGCATTGGGAAGTAGAAGGCCATCCTAGCAGGACTTCATGCAGCAGGTGCCCCAGTGTTCTCTCACTTGGTGCTTACAGTAATCCCGAGAGGAAGCTGCGTCAGTGGTGTCCTCCCCATTGTACAGGTTAGCAAACTGAAGGGCCGAGAGGTGAAGTCCTGCTGCTAGGATGTGGGGGAGCAGGAGCCAGTCACGGGCTGTGGAGCCTGAGTCCAGGGATGGTTTCTCCTTCACTGCATTCATTCGTTCATCAGATTCTCACATGCGCATCTTTTCTGTGCGAGTCTTCTGCTGCTCTGGGCTTGCAGACATGAGTCAGACACTGTCCCCGCTCTCATGAGAGGGAGGCTAAAGGATAGGGGTCTCTGGCAGTGTGACAAAGGCATTAGCACAAGTGTGGGGACCCAGAGGGAGACTTCATATGCTCACTCAGGAGTGACCCTAAAGACAGTGCAGGCATGAAAGCTCCTGAAAGCAGAGAGCTGGGATCCTCGCTCAGCCAGTAGGAGGGTCGTGCAAAGCTCAGAAGGAATTCCAGGTGACCTCAGCTCTGCCAGCGTGGATGCCACCTGGGACTGATGGGTAAGTGGGCCTAACCTTAAGACAGCTCTAATGCAATTCTTGGTCTGTCTCCTTGGAGAAGTCACATCACCTCTCTGAGACTCCATTTCCTCAGCTGGCCCCAGCTTCATTACCAGGCAGCTCTGTGTACCCTCAGTCTTGCCAGTCCCCAAGCAGGCAAATCACCTTCTACCAGCAGGCCATTGCCCTGACTGACACCTCTGCCTGGGGTGCCCTTCCCTCCATTCTTGCAACTCAGCCTTCAAGGCTTTGATCACAGAGCATCTACTGCAAGAAATCTTCATAGATTCCCCATAACTGGAAGGGAGGGTTCCACCTCCATTCTCCTAACCATGTTTAATCCAGATGTTCACCAGGTTCTGCCCTGCAGTACAGGCAGGCTCCTCATTCCAGACAGACAGCAACTTGAGGGCAGGAGACTCTGGACTTCCTCCAGAACAAAGCTCTGGGTTCTCTTCGTGGAATGGAATAGAATTAGAAATGGGAGGGGAGGACACACCCATCTCCAAACTCCAATGGCTCTTTGATCCTTCTGGGGCACATTAGGAAAGATTTGATTTGCCAATAATGGTTGTTGGTATTTTGGGGATTTGTATACTGCCACACTGACAGGTCCCCAGCTCTCAATGTCAGGATGGGTATAGACCTGGGAACGGGGGCAGAACTCTGTGAACCACAGTGGCTTAACCCTTCTCCTGGAAAAAGCTTTTAAGCCGGAGCTTCTCAAGGGACAGCCCAGGTACCTCCTGCATCTGACTCACCCGGGGAAATTATTAAATGTTGGGGTTCCAAGCTCAGCACCTACCACTAAATCAAATTCTCTAGGGCTGGGGCCCAGGAATCTACTGGTGATTCTTCTCACCCTGAAGTTTAGGAATTCTGTTATATAGGAACACAATGATTTACTGCTGGAAGAGATGGGAGCCCAGACAGAACCCTGCCCGTGGGGGCTCATAGACTAGGAGAAGTGAAGACACATATACTTCACCAACCCAAGAGATTGCAGGGATGGGGCGCTCAGCAGGAGTGGTGGCCACCAGTCACAGCTCTGGGAAGGTCTCCAGCAACCTGAAAGATATGGTTTTTGAGGAACTTTGAAAACTTCCTAGAACAGGAGTTGAGAAATGGATAGAAATTAAGCTTCCCTGTGTTTCTCTCCTTTGGTCTGAGGGCCTTTCCCTTCCTGTCCCCTTTGGCACTGAATGTCCACTCATTCCATCTGGTCAAGGGAGAATATCTTCAGCTGCTGCTCTGGCAGTCTTCGGGGAGATGTGCCCACCTCAACAATCTTCCTTCCTTTGCCCCACTCCCCACACCACTGCAGTGCCTCCCTCAGAAGCATTTGCTGGTCCTACCACCTGCCAAGCCCTTGGCTAGCTCTTTTCACAGCATTTTGCTTATGCCTTGAAATCGGGTAACCTCATCAGAAAAATGGGGACAGTAATGGCGCCCTCTGTTTCCTCACAAGCAAGATCCTATCCATTCTTCAGCGTTCGTGTCAGGTCCCTCCTCCTTCCCAGAATCTGGCTTGACCACCCTGCTTGTCCTCCCCCAGCACCCTTTGCTGACACACACCCCCTCACACCCTTGTTAGAAGTTTGTCTTCCTTCTGGACAGGGCTTGGGGTCAAATGAGTCATGCCCTGGCTCCTGGCACAGGGCTATGCATCTCTTCCCAGAGTGGCTGCGAGGCTCAACTACCTGCTGCATGGAGGCTCATGGAGGCCTTCTCTGCAAATGTTCTGCCCTTCTCCCTGACCCTCATGACAGTGGAGGGCACTTACAGCACCCTATAGGCCGCCCGCACTGGGTCGCCGTCAGGAGAAGCCTGGAGGGCTATCCACCCCCATGCCAGCTGGAGAAGGCTTCAGCCTGGGTGGCCAGAAGGGCTTTCAGGGCAGAGCTTTCCTCCCAGGGGGCTCTGGCTCTCAGAAGCTGCCAGGCTGGCTCTGCCCAGAGGGCCTCAGAGGAGATGGAGGAAGTAAGCACTTGGTTTGGTGAAAGGAGCCAGGACAGAACGCTGCTCTGCGCTTAATTAAAAAGAGTGCTTAATCCCTCCCCCAACAAACGCAGATCACCCACAAAGGAGAACTGGGGCGCCAGTGGCCAGGAAGACCCGCAGCCTTATAAACAAGCGCTTGGGGCTGTGCACGGCAGCCCCGCTATGATCTGATACAATGACTATTGTCAAGGAGGGCTGTTATTCCATGTTTTTGTATCCTTTTCTTCAAATTTTCTTTTGCTACCTAATTTCATGCATCAGAGCTCAAAAGACAAAAGATCAGGCCTGGTTTGGAGGCAGCAAACTCCCCACCACCGGGAACGTGTGTCCAAGGGAGCGCTTTGAGGCACCGCCTGCAGACACCGGCGGGTTTTCATCTCGGACACATTAGCCCGCCTAATTCCCTTTTGTCACTTCATGGAGTACATGGGTCTACGTGCAAATTGCATGAGAAACCAGACACCAACTGATATACCAAAGTAGGAAGAAATTGCCCCCCTTTCAATTCACCAAACTGTTCCCATGTCAAATCTGGTTTGTAAGAATTTGTGCCTAACGGAGAAGCCAATATGCAAGCTCTCTGCCTGTCTCCACAGAGAACCTTACAAACATATCTACACACACACACACATATGTATATATTCATATGAACATGTACTGTGTATAAAAAAATCTGAGTACATCAATTATTTTTCTGGGAGAATTTATAAGGATCTCTCAAAAAAAAATTACCTAAGTTGTTCTAAAAATTACTTTCATTGAAAACTCAGCAGCGTTTTAGAATGAATATTTTAGAATGAATTTAGGATAAATATTTTGGTCCTCAGACCTCAAATTGCTGGAGTTTCCTTATGTGATAGGTAAACGCTTGTTTATAAAAAGAACACAATTGGATGACTTCTCATGAGAAATATTTTCATGATTAAGGGGAAAGTTACTTCCTTGTTCTATGTTCATATGCTCCCCATATCAACTTGGGGTATTCCACAAGACTTCTGTCTTACTGAAAAGAAATGAAGGGACAGATTCAATTTTTCTTTTTTGGGCACACTTTTAAAAAATAGATTTGCATTCAGTGTCTGCAGCTCTGTCCTCCACCTCCACTACAAAGTAACCCGCCACCCACAGTTGAGTCTTGAGGACTTTGGGTAATGGCTGGACACTGAGGTTGGCAAAGGCCCTTTGGCCCCAAGCTTAGCTCCTCTTCCCCATCTCACTCTGGGTGGAGCCCTGGGAGGAGATATCAGCAAAGAGCTAGCTGGTCAAGTTGCCAATAGGTAATCTCTATGCCAAGCTGGTAGGCTTTCCAAACACGATTTTATTTCAGCCATGTTCTCAAATCCAGACTTTATTCTGCAGGTCTCTCACCTCTCCGTTAGACTTCTCCTCCCTTCAAAAAAGAAGATACACAGATCAGCCTACACCCGCTCTGGGACGGAGGCCACTTGCAGGTTCACAGTCTAAGCTCCAGGGAAAGCACCCCTCTCCTGCTGGTACCCTCACCACAGCTCAGGCGTTACGACAGGAACATGGAGGATGGAGTAAGTGAGACCAGTGAACGGCCTAGAGTAGTGCTTCACTCGCATTGAACACGATGATCTAGGACCAAAACGGGAGTCCTCCAACCTGTGCCCTCACCTCACTCACAATCTCTTGTGATGAAAGCTCCTTTATGATTCTACTTTGTGGAATCAAATTACATCCCACTGCAATGTTCTTAGTTTAAAAGACATGAAATTAATGTAGGTCTGGGCCGGTGCGTGAACGTTAAGGCTTCCTTTCCACGGAGCAGTATCAGTAGAAAAGGTGGGGAGAGCTAGCAGGTACCCCATAAATAATGACAGAAACCAAGCATCCTCCCTGCCGACTCCCTTAGCAAACAAAATGATTTTATTACTTACAAAAATCATGGCATTGTTAAATTTAAAAGAAACAGAAAAACAAATGCATCGATAGACGCTTGTCTGCAGTCAGAGTGCGGGTGGATATTTCGATGCTCTTTTGGATTCCTAGATGGGAGGTGTGGGCGAATTTTAAACACAGCTGACCCCGTTTCCCACATTCGTATATTACGAATGGAACTCCAGAAAACGGAATTTTATCCCCAAATTCTCCAGGAGTTGTCTTCAAATCGCGTGTCTGTGCAGACGCGTACGGGATGCCCTTGACGTCTGCCATGTGTACCTGTGCGCTGGAGACCAGCCGTGGACCCGAATTGCTGGATTTGCGTTCCGATGAACCCAGCCTCCCAGGTCCACGCTCTTCAAGGCTTCTCTCGGTACCACTTGTAATTAAAACAAGAAAGGCAGTAAAACCACAACGGTCAGAACCCACCAGGAGCACCAGGTCCCCTGAGCCAGCCCAGCGGGGTTTCCAGCGCTTCCCGAGCGTTTCCGGGAGGCGAGGCGGGCACACACGGGGTCCTGGCGAGCCAGCAGCCGGAGCTCGAAGCCCTTGAGGAATAGAAGACACCACGGGCAGCAGAACCGGGTGCTAAAACCCAAACCGACCCTTAGCCCCACTCCGCCACGGCAGTCACATGATAACTGGCGGCGGCGGCTGGCGCTGCGCCTTTTGCGCTCTGAGCGCCGGGAGTTGGCAATGGAGAGGCGCCCCCGGGCAGGACTCCCGGGCCAACCCCAGGGTTTGGCACCAGGGACCTACTCGCGGCCACTCGGCGGCCACCCGCAACCTTGACAGTGTGCAGGCCGGGCAAATGGAGCCGGCCGGGGCTGGGCATAAGGGGCGCCGCTCACCCGAGGTGCGGTGCCACGTGCGCGCGGCGCGGAGCCCGAGTCCTACGAGTCCAGCTCCTGCCTCAGCGCCTCCCAGAAATGCTCCCCCAGATTTAGGGCGGGGCCTCTTCTTCGCCTTCCGCCTGGAAGTTGGCTCCCACCCGGCACCCCGATACTTCTCCCAGGGATCCCACAGCGGAAGGCCCAGCGGCGACCGCAGTGGGTCAACCTCTGCCAGATCCCGAGCTGGGGGCTTCAGGGGGCGCCGGGCCAGAACGGAGCTCCCGGCCGGACCCACAGTCCTGGAGGCCCTCCCGGTGCGTCCCGGCCGAGCCGGAGAGCCCGACCTGGGCCCTCGTCCCCGACGCCGCCCCCCGCCCCCCGCCCATTGGACCCCTGGGTGTCAGCGCCAGGGAAGCTCGCAGCGTGCCTAGGCCACTGCCTTCGGCGGCGCTTTCATTTTCCTGTCACCCCCGGTCCTTGGTTGCGGCTCCCCCACTCGGGTAAAGCCGGGGCGCCCGCAGCAGCCCCTTCCTGGGCCCCCAGGCTGCCTGTGCTCCGTCTCGGCTCCCTCTCCACATGTGGGTCTCTGTAGACTCGATCCGCATTTCCTGGCCGGCTGAGCCAGCTCGCTCAGCCTCGCCGGGGATCCCGGAATGGCCTCGCCTTCTCTCCCTGGTGTAGATCTAACCACGCCGAGGAGTGTCCCAACCTGGACGGAAAAAATGACGCGCACGCGTCTCGTGATGTTTGCGGTCACTGCAGTTTGCCTCTGCAGGCGGGCGCTTCTGGGCTCCGCGGTGCAGGCCGCGACCACCGAGGCGGGGGCTCGCTCCTCGTCGCTCAGCCGCTGTATTTCAGTGGGTTCGGGTGTGGGTACGTGTCTACGTGCCAAACCAAGCCGGGCTCTCCAAACCGAAAGCTGAGCAGAGTTGGGGTTCTGAGATGCTAGGGCTGCGAGCCAAGAAGATGGGGTCCCGACGCCGCTCTGCGGCTGGAGTCCTCGCGTCCCCGGCCTTCAGCCCCGCATCTCTAGGGCCGCTGCATCCGTTCCGTGTCCTCCGAAGTAGATCGCCACCTGCTCCGAGAGGGGAGTTGCTCCTCCGGCTCAGCGCTGGGGAAGTCGGAGAGGCCTGAAGCGCGCTGGCCAGGAGCATGGGGGGACCGACCCACAAGCTGACAGAGGGCAAGGCGACAGCGACTGGCCTGGGTACCGCGGTGCGGCCGGGACAGGGGGGTGGCTCTGCGATTCTGCCCGGGGCCCTGCTGCTGCAGGACCCGCGGGTCTGGAGCGGGAACCCTCTCGAGAAGGGACAATTGCTTCGGGTTCACCGGGACCGCACAGGCGGCGCCGCGGCGGCTCTGGGCCGGGATCCGGGACTTCGGAGCACGGCCAACCCACAATTCGTGCTGCTTGGCCTAATTCTGTTCTCCTGCTGAGTGCAGGCGGGAACAGAGGGGCGGCCGGTGTCCCCTCTCTAATCCCAAAGTCTCTCAAAGCCAAAGCATATACCCCAAACTCACCACAGCATCCCACAAACTCAGAGACTGAAACCAACACATGCAAACATAAACCATAACCCCGATCCGAAGGCACAGCTCGGAAAAGCAAAAGCAAAAGCGAAGAAAACAAAACACAAACACAGAAGTCCTCTAAAGCCCCCCACACAAACGAAAGCCACTGATAATACAAAATCGAAACACCACGCAGAAGGCAACGCCTTCCACAAGACACTGAAATAGAAAACCTTCCAGGACCAAGCGCACCAAACACGCAAGAGAGAAACAAACCAACCCACCCAGAAGACCAAGACTCACAGAGCAAGATTTCCAAAATCATATCCAGGAAAACAAACACCAACACGCAAAACACGCTGAATCCAAAGGCTGCCTGCTAGATGAGGCAAAGAAAACAAGCAAAAACCAAACCAACCCTCGAACTCGAAAAAGCCCCCAGGCCCCCTGCCCCCAGCCAGGGGTGAAATGTCGGTGCCGCGAGAGCTTTTGATGGCCGCCGCGGACAGGCCTCTGGTCCCGGCGCTGCCTCCCGGCGCAGGCAAGGCGCGAGGGCGAGAAGGCCGAGCCGGGGCTGGGTAGCGGGAAGACCGAGGCGAGCGCTCGGAGGTGGCCGGAACCTCGATCGCCGGGGCAGGGACCCGGACCTGCAGGCTGCAGGGAGGAGGCGGCGCCAGGGTGCTGCGCAGAGCACCGGGTGGAGGGCCGCCCCGGCATCCACAGCCGCGTTTCCGATTGTGGCCAAGTCTTCCCGGTGGCTACGCGATGTCCGCTTCCCACCGGGCCCCCCCTTTCCCTCGAGCTCTGGGCTCTTCCCCCAGGTTGCGGCCCAGCCTCGTGACCACCCCCCTAAAAAACAAACAGCACTCTCGCTGGGGACCAGCCACTCTCCGAAACTCTCATTGTCCGGCGGGCCAGGAGTCCTCCTGCGGAATGCTCCCGCGCCCTGGAGAACCTCGTCCCCGCGAGCCCCTCTCCGCGGGGCCCCGCGGGCTGCCGGCCGGACTCTGGGCTGGGGAGGGCCAGGAGGGCCCGAGCCGGGGCCCTAGAGAGCTGGCCGGACAGGCCATACTCTGCTGGTCTCTCTCGGGCTGGTTGCCCCTCTGGAGTCCAGCCCTGGGGCTCCGTAACTTCCCGGGCCCGAGGGTAGAGGGATTCCGAGTGTGGGCCAGGGTAAGAAGCCCCGGGCTGCCGCCTCAGGCCCAGAACCTCTGGATGGTTCTGCTGTCCCCGGGGAGCGCCAAAGCCGAGGCCTGGGCCTCAGCCTGAGCACTTCCCGGCATGACTTCCGTGCGCCAGGCGAGCAGGCTCTCGGGCCCCAGGGGGCGGCCTGGGACCTGGAGGCGCTGCCAGGAGTCTGGGGCCCGCCAGTGGCACTGGGAGGGGCTGGGGTGGCCCGGAGCCCCAGGAGCGGGCGCCGCCCTAGGGGTGACCCTGAGGATGTCGGAACGCCCCCTGCGCGCCCGGCCGCGCGCCGGGCCTTGGCGCCCCTTCAAAAGCCCGGGCTGGGCCGACTGGTTAATTTCCTTACACGCCAGCGGGGCCCGCGCCCGCCCACGCGCCGAGGTCGCACGTGGCCCGGCCGTCGCCTCCGGCTCTGCGCGGGGCGCGGGGAGCCCAGGCCGCAGGGTCGCGGACTGGCTGCAAACCGGGGCC
>NW_006921761.1:2097411-2104442 GCF_000298275.1 Orycteropus afer afer
GCGAGAACAGGACATGATCTCACATGGCGAGAAGCTCTTTAGTTCCTTAATCATTTCACGGTGCCTTCGGACGCTTTTTTTCCACCTAAAACGTTTAGTTTCAGCTCAGTGATCAGCCACCCCAGCTCGGCGGGGGAGCGGAAGGCTTGAATTATTCCGACCTGTGAGCGGCCCCTGGCACCGAAGGAAAAAAAAAAAAGGCACAAAAAAGTGGAAACTTTTTTCCCTGTCCATTCCACCAAGTCCTGAAAAATCAAAATGGATTTAGAGAAAAATTACCCGACTCCTCGGACCGGCAGGACAGGTAGGAAGGCGATTCCGCTCCGGGCGGGCAGATTCCGGGGCACAGCCAGGCGCTGGTGCCCACGCTGGTTGGCCCTGGGGGAGGAGGGAGTCCGCCGCACTTTCTCAGGGATTGCCTGTGTATCTGTCGGGGGCGCGTTTGTCGGTCTTGTTCACAAGCTTCTGCACCAGTCCGAGTGTCTGTAGTTTTCCTCGGCTTCTGAGTGTTTACGTGGCTGTCTTCCACCTCGGGGTCTGCAAGTTTGTTTGGGTCCGTGTGTTTACATAAAGAACTGTGTGTGTGAGTGACAATATGTGTGTCCTTGTGTGTGTGTTACATGTGTTACGTGTGTTATAAAATGTCAGAATGTGTGTCCAGGAGTTTGTGTGTATACACGTGTATGTAGCTTTATACCCACATGTGTTTGTGTGTGTTTATGAGTTGGTGTTTGTGTATGTCTTTTAAGCACCCAAACTGTGTGTCCATGAGTGACCTATATATAATTTGGGTAAGAGTCTGACTGTGCATCTACACCTTTAAGGACCTGTGTTCAAGTTTCTTATCCTAAGTGAGTTTGGAAGTAAGAAAACCTCCACTGTGTGCATGCAAGTTCACATGAAAGTGCCCACCTCTAGGCACAGAGTGGGCTTGGGGCATGTGGGGACTGCCAGCCAGGCCCAGATGCCATTCTGTGGCAGACCGAAGGAGAGGTGGAGGTGTGGATTAGGGTGTGCAGCCCCTCAGTGTGTGCTGTGCACTACTTCACTCTGTGGGCACTGTCATGCCTACTGTGTGTACAAAGGGGTCACCTGTGACAGGCACAACCCTGGCAGGTGTGAACAGGAAGTGACTGACTAGTTGTGACACCCAGCCTGCCTTTGTGTTCACCCAGATAAGCCTCTGGGTAGGTGTGCACCCAGGTCCTGTCCTGTGGGTGCCGCTCCAATGGAGGAGAGCCCAAGTAGATGTGTGGGGTGCCTAGCCTGGGTATCCTGCTCTGGCGCCTGCCTGCACACACGCCTTCCTGGCACAAGGCCGGGTGTGTGCCTCCCACAGGCCCAGGCCGTGGGTAGCAGGGTGTGTTTATGTCTGGTAGGAGGTGGTAGGCGTAGGCTGCAGGAGGCTTCTGTCTGCCCTGAGACGTTACCTCCATCGGTGGGGGGGCTCCTTTCACTCACCAGGCCAAGTGGGCTAAGCCCCACACAGATACACTTTCCACCTCGGTGAGAGCCCCCCGTCCATCAGCATCCCTCCTTCTTCCTTGGATCTGCGAGCCCCCACTTCACCCCAGCCCAAAATACAGGTCAAAGGGCAGAGAAGGGTGAACTGAGACCCCAAACCCAGGCAAACATCCTGCGTTTGTGGATCTGTGACTGAAGTGAGGTGAGGGGAGAGATCTGAGAGGCCAAGTGGGGAAGAGAAGGCAGGGCCAGAAGATTCCTGGGGCTTGGGGAGCCAAGGGGGATCTGGAGGACTCCCTTTATCCTGCTCCCCAGCTGGGCCTGTCCTTCCAGGGCCAAAGGCCTCTGTACGAGAGACTCCTGGCGCCTTGGCCAGAACTCAGGGCGGTGTCTGTGTTGGGCGCGCAGGAGGCTGGGGGTGTCCGGGTGCGGGGCATTCGCGGGCCTCCCCGATGGCTGTCTACGAAGAATGTAATTCAGGGCGGTCGATGGGGCCTTTGATTAGTTCAATCGCCTGAATAATCGTTTAATCAATAAAGCATTTCATTGCCCTGCGTGCGGGCCTGGGGGCGCTGAGGGGCGCCCGGGCTGGGCTGAGCGGAAAAGTGGGAGAACCACGCCCCTCCTCGGCCAGCGGTCTGGGCAAGGCCTGGACAGAGTGACAGTGTGGGTGACACTCCACTTCCACTGGTCCGCACTGGTCGGGACCAGGCAGGAAGAGGCAGGGGCTGAGAGGTGACATGGCTGGCACTCAGAGAGGTGGCCAGGCCCTTTCCTGGGCTGCTAGACCTCTTTTCCTTCTTTGGGACCTTAGGCCGGTGCCATTCCTAGGACCTCTGCTTCCCCATCTGTACAATGGGGAGGGAGTGTGACCTTACTCTAAGCGAAGGTCGGGCCAGGTTGGTGATGGGCAGGAGCTTCTTAAGGATCCTCTCACCCTGCGCCCTCCCCATGGCCAACAGAAGGGGAAACTGAGGGTCAGAGAGGGGCAGGGACTTGCCTAAGGTCATAAGGCAGGAGGGAAGGAAGGACTTGGACTGGAAGATGGCAACTCTGTCCCTAGACGTCTCATTCTTGCTGAGAAGAGAGAGAGACCCCAAACACCCAGTCCCAGTGAAGAAAGACTAGTGAGCGAGCCATCTGGCCTGGGAGCCGGAAGGTGGCCTCTCCACTTCCTGATTAAGCCCTGGTGTCCCTGCCCCAGCTCTGGTGGGAGCCCAGGGGCGACTAATGATAATAAATCCTTTCCCAGGGACCTTCATCTCACCAGCCTGGGGAGGCCACTGGCGTCTCAGGGGTGATCTCCCCACGAGACACACGGGAGAGTTGAGGCCCCAAGGGAACATCTTTGGGAGGGGTGACAGGTGTTCTCTGCCGGTTCTGGGGTGATGAAAACAAAGGTCTTTACAGGGATCTCGAAAAATCGGGTTAAATCCCCCTTGTCTTGACTAGCTTTCTGAGCAGTCAGGCCCTGCTCCAAGCGCAGGAATCAGGCAGGAACCGCGCGGCCGGTAATAGCTGTGTTCCCTGGAGTCAGCTGCTTTCCTACTCGGGTGCTTTTGTGTTGAGGGTCAGAGACGAGGCACCCCATCAGACAGCGCTGTCCACAGATCTCTGACCATTTCTAAACCGAGCAGCCGGTCTGAGCCCTGCAGGCCTCGCTTTGCCTGAAGCAGGGCAGGAAAGTGTGCTGGAAGGGGCTTTGGGACTCTGTCTCCTCCGCAGAGCGTAGTGCACAGCCCCAACCCCCTGACCCCGCGGTAACTGAGCAACTGAGCGCTGGGGGCAGGAAGGGGGTGTGTCCTGAGAGAAGCCGGATCTCGGGTTCAAGATCCAGGCGGGCGCTCTCGGACAGTTTGGGGGGCTTTCTGTGGTCTTTCTTTCAATAGCAAAACTTTCAAAGACGACTGATTGATAGGAATCGAGTTTCTTCCGGGATAGTTTCCTCGCGCCGTCGCTTGTCCCCGGTGCCTAGCACAAGGCCGGACCTAAAGTAGACTCTCGGTGCTGCTTGGAGAATGAGACCACGCGGCTGGTGGCGCACAGTGAGGCCTGACCGCTTCTTCGCAGTGGCTTTGGGACCAGCTCTTGAGGCAGGACCGAGGCGCGGGAGCCTGGCTGTGCCATCAAATCTGTGTGACCCAGGGCAAGTCACATAACCTCTCTGGGCCGGCGTTTGGTGGCCTATAAGGCTGACCCAGGTGGCTAGAATACCAGATCGGGTCGTGTCCCTTGGGGTTGGTTGGAGGTTTCCGGAGGCCCACCTGCTCTGGCGGTGCTGAATAACCCCCACCCAGCGCAGAAGGTGTAAGTGGGGGTGCGCAGGGCCGAGCCCCAACTCCCTCTGCCGGGTGCATCACGAGGTGCTGGAGAGGGCTGTTCTCCGCATGGGCTGGGCTGACCCTGGGGAAGCCACGCGGCGACCACCCGGGCCGCCCCTAGCTGGGGGTCGGGGCTCTGGCTCCCGACGCCTCGTGTGAAGTCCTGGACATTCCGTCTGAACCCCACAGATTTTGGAAACAGACATGTGCAGACATATCCCTGCTGGATTCTTTGATTTCATTTGACAACCCTCTCCCCCACACACACAAAGCAGGAGCTCTGCTGGCACACACAAACACCCTGGCGTCCCAATAGTGGCTCTGGAGAGGTGCTTCTGGAAGAGGGGTCCTGCTAGCAGCCTTTACTCTACCCTAGGCTTGCTGTGTGACCTTAGGCAAGTAGCTGCCCACTCTGGGCCTCAGGCTGCACTGCTGTAAAACGAGGGAGAGCCTGGCTTCAGGGCCCTCAGTGAGTCTAGAGTCTGGGTTTGTAGGCCCAAGCACAATAGAAAGGAGTGAGTCTGTCACAGGCCGCATCCTTCAGAGTGTACCTGCAGCCCCTCCTCTTCTAAAGGAAGTAAAGTCGCCAAGACTCCGCTGAGACGCCAGTAGGGGAGGGGGAGGGACGAAGGTCTGGGCAGGCTGGTTCCAGACCAAGGACAGAGAACACCCCACTCCACCCCACCGCACCCCAGCCCACCACGCCCCACTACCCACGCGTGCACAAGAGACACGCTGGACACGGGCCCGCTCATCATGCGCTGCGGTGACCACTGAGTACCCCACCGCACCCCAGCCCGTGCGCACCCCAGCCACCTGCCCCCAGAGGCCCGCCTAGGGCTGTTTTTCGCAGCTGTGCACTGCACTGGAGGGGGTGAGGATGGGTGTCAGGGCCGGAAACTTATCTACTCCTCAGGGCAGCTGGGACTGGGACAGAAGGTGGGTCTGAGGGCCAGCCTAGTGCAGGCATGTGAGAAGTGGGGGCAGGTAGCGATAGGGGTCCGGAGGGATGACCCAGGCAGAGACTACAGCTGGGTGTTGACCCGAGACCCCTCCAGGGTCCACCCGCCCTCTTCCCTCACAAGCCCAGGTCTGGAAGGCAGCCCGGAGCCCTGGTTTTGATGGATTTATTTTTGATGTTAGAGCATCATATGAGTTCGAAGTGGTGGGTCTTCGGATCACTCCCAGGGCTGCTGGGCCAGGGTCGGCGGGCAACACCACAGGCGTGCACGGCACAGTGACCGCCCGATGGAGTGAGGCGGTCAGTGAGCGCTTGTACAGGCCCAGCTCCTTAGACTGTGGTTCCAAGGCCCCGCACCGAGAGACACAGCCTCCGCTGAAGACCCTGCCCTTCTGGCTTGGGAGGGCTCTGTTAGAAGTCCACCTGTTTTGTCTTAGAAGCCACAGGAATTCCCCAAGCAAGGGAGAAGGGTCGGGTTCCCAGTACAGCTGGGAGCTGAAGCATGGTCGCGTGTGGGCGCTGCTACAAACGACGGTGGCTAACAGAACGCACCAGCCCACCCCCTTCAGGGTCCCTCATTATTGCTGGGCGCCACTGGGCCTCCTCTGGTTCTCACGAGGCCTGGCTGGATGAGAAATTGTCCCTGCCGACCCAGGCCTCCAGCTGCGCGCATCACCAGCCCTTAACGTTTGGCAAGTTCGGATCTGAGGCTGGATAAAGGGCTACGATGGTCAGCACTTGGGCCAAAGTCTGGGATCGCTTCCTTGCCCAGGAGAACCCTGGTCCTAATGTGGAAAGAGTGTGAGACACCCTGTTCCTCAGTGTCTCTGCCTGGCGCTGGAGAAGAATTGGGGGCCCTGCGTGAAGAATGGGAGAAGGGGGTGAGCGAGGAGGGGAAGGCAGAGGTCGGGATGCGCTTGCTGAAGTCAGGCATGGCTCCATTGGAAAGACCCCTCGTCAGAGTGCTTAAGCTAACCATGCCCATTTTACAGATGGGGAAGCTGAGGTTTGGATCGGTCGGACAGGTCCACATTCGGGTCCATCGCGAGTCTGATGGATCTGCAATGAAGCCTGGATCCCTACTGCGCTCCTCGTCTCGCTGCGACATGTTTTGCCTTTGTTTTTACTGTTTGTAGAGGCCATTTCGCTCCGCACCCCCAGCCCTGGCTGCCCCCAATCCCTCAGCGCGTCCCAGGCAGGGTTCCAACGCCGAGGAGAGGAGGCCTGGCCGGCGGGACCCTCCCGGGACTCTCCCGGCACTCGTGGGTCCCCTCCCTTTTCTCCGTCCCGCCTCGGCGCTCCACTAGGCCTTTGCCCCGCGCGTTTGTCAATGAACGTGGCGCCGCCGCGCGGGCCCCGCCCCCCATTCTCTCCCATTGCCCAGGTGTCGGCTAATCAGGCGGAGCCCGCGGGTGGCTCAGCCAATGGGGCGGCGGCTCGGGCCGTGGCCGGCTTCCGCCGCTCTGATTGGCTGCGTGCAGCGTGATTGGCAACCCGGCCCTCCGCCCCGCCCCCGCCCCCGCCCGGAGGGAGGCTGAGCCCCGGGCGGCGCTGTCCACACGCAGCGGGTCCTGAAAGCGGCTCCGGGGCGGCGCGGTGGCGCACTGTGCGCGCCGAGCAGGCGGAGGGCTAGCGCCGGCGGCGGCGGCGGCGGCAGCGCGGGCAGTCGGAGCCGCCAGCGGTTCCATCTCAGCACCGGCCCCGGCAGTCCTGGCGACTTTGGTGGCGGGGACCCTCCTCTCCCGCCCCCTTCCCTCTCTCCACGCCCGGGGCAGGCGCGGCGGCCGCCCTGGAAGAGGCAGCGGGGAAGACAGTCGACCCGACCCCCGAGAGAGGGCAGCGGGGCTCGAGGAGTTGGTGGGCGTGAGGCAGACCCCGGAGCCGGGAGCAGTCCGCCTCCGTTGCGCCCATCCCGGGTCCCCAGCTATGGGGGCGCCGCGGGGGCCGCGGGAACTTTGAAGGCAGCAGGTCCCGGGCTGTGCAGGCGGCCAGCAGCTCTGGGGGACTCCGGGCTCTGGGCCCCAGCGTCAGCGGCGGAAGCGCGTCTGGACCCAGCGGGGCCCCAGCGCGCCCAAAGAGGAAGTTCTGTGCAACTTCGGCCGAGACGTGGCACGGCCGCTGGGCTCAAGCTCCGAGACTCCGAGCGGCGGAGACCGAGGCACCGAGGGGCGACCTCGCAGGCGGCCAGGCCGGGAGACGAGCCCGGCGTTCCCCGGGCCTCGCGGGCCCTGAGTGAAGCCAAGGGCCGCGGGTGCCGCCGGCCTCCGCAGCCACCCCGAGCCGAG
>NW_006921761.1:2104707-2144223 GCF_000298275.1 Orycteropus afer afer
GTCCTGAGCCCGGCTCCCGCGGTGCCCGGCCTGGCGGCGCGGCTCGCTAGCCGCCCTGGGCAGCCCCTTGGCGCCGGGAGGCGGCGGCGTGGGCCGGCTTGCAGTCTGGAGCGCTCCGATGGAAATACACTGTAAGCACGACCCGTTTGCATCCATGCATAGTAAGTAGGCTGCCAGCTCCTTTCTCTCACTCCGGCAGGGACTGGGTTGGGGACGCCCGAGCGCGGGGCAGGTCCTACGGCCGGCCATACTCAGGACCGCGGTGGCCACGCAACTTTACAAAGTGCAGGGCTCCCCGGCAGGGAGGCGGAACGAAGCTCCGGGCCGCCTGGGCCGGAGGACGTGGCACCGGGAATCCCGCCTCCGGCAACGCGGAGAGCAGGCAGCGAGCGGCGGCCGTCCCGGGGCTCCCGCGGAGACATGCCGGAGCACCCAGGGAACGCCGGCTTGGACCCCGAGAGGGCTCCGGGCTGGGCCAGGTAGGGAGCGTGAAGTTGCAGGGAGAGGTGAGTCTGGGTCTCAGACAGCGCCCCACACCCGTCTTTTTCAGCCGCGGTGTTGTCCAAGTCTGGGGCTTAGAGAGAAAATGGGGTCCGGAGGAGGGTCTGTGTGCTTTGTGTGCGGAGGAAGAGGTGAAGAGCTGAGCGAGGACAACGGGGGCAGGACTCCGAAGGCGTCCTGGACTTGAGGAGGGAGATTTGAAAAATCAACGAAGTATCGGCCCCTGAGCTGACCCTCTGCTTAGCAACCGGCCAGTCCTTACAGAGACCCTTACAGACCCCTCTGGGTCCGTGCGTGCAAGACTCCCAGCTCCTGATGGCTGCACCCCTAAAAAAGAAAAAAGAAAAGAAAAGAGGAAGGGGGAAAAAAAATGAAGAAGCCAATTAGTCGTCATACAGGCGTCCCACCTTCTGAAAGAGGCCGGGAGTGTTGGAGACGGGCAGGGTCATTCTTTGAGCCACCGAGGCCCGAGCGGCTACTGGACACGCAGGGATCCTGCCGGTTCACCCATTAGCACAGTCTCCCGTGAGATGAGCGCTCCTCTCACGGTGAGTTAATGCCGGATTAGATCCGGAGATTTCAAGGAAATTCCAAGTGGAACGAATCGCGTTTCCATTCTGAGAGCTGCGGAGCCCGGCCCGAGCAGGGCGCCAGGCTTTGGCCGAATCCAGCCGCTTCCCAGGCTTAGGTCGCCACTGGCAGCCAGCGGATCAGGGAGTTGCGGCTGGGCGGGGTGCCGTCCCCAAACGGGGTTCCCCTCAGACCGCCCAGGATCCAGTTTCCCCAGCGGAGGGTCCCCTATTTAAGAAAGACAGCAGAGACCCGGCTGGAGAGAATGCGGGCTTCCGGGGCGATCAAGTCCCTGTGTGCCTCCGAGGACTCAAAGGCCTGGCAGTAAGGGGAAGCCTGGGGCAGCCCACTGGCGCTGGCTGCGGGCTGGTCAGTTATCTTTTGTGTCAATTTCCTGAGTCGGTAACCCACCAAAGTGGTGGGGACATTTGGGCACGGAAGTGCTTGCTCCAGTTCCAGCCCAAACGATTCCTTACCATTCAGGGCCTGGGCCAAAATGATTTCCAGTCCTTGGTGACCTCGGTGCCCTCAGCAACCTTCTCCGTTCTCCGCGGACGTAAGCTCGCTCTGGGGAGGCTCTGCTCTCGCACAATGAGCCCCCCAACGACCGAGTTGGGGGCAGAACTCTGAGAGGGGAGCAAACCCTTGGTCAGCTAAGGAGCCATTGGGGGGGACTGTGGGGAGGTCCGGCCTCTGCGTTCCTCTCCTCGCGGCTGGGAATGCACCGGCCCCTCATGCTTCCTTCCGTGCAGTGCCGGTCCGCCCAGAGGTCACGCCGGGACCTTGGGAAGATAGCATCAGATCCTGCGGGCTCCTGGCTGTTCATCAGCGGGAGAAGGCAGCTCCTTCCAGGTGCGGGGTCATCACGGCTGGTGCCTGTCTCCATCCCTCCCGGCCCGGCCTTCATCTGCCCCCCTCCCTGGACAGTGCTCCATTTTCAGTCTCCCGGGCAGCACAGTGGGGGCTGGGCCCCAGCCCATCTAGCTGTTTTCTCGAGCTGCTGCAACCCCTTGGCTCCTGGGAAGGCCTCTCGGTTCTGAGGCCCAGTGCTGTCTGCTCGCCAGTGTAGGCCTGCTCTGGGGTGGCAACTTGCTGGCGGTCGCCATCTCTGCGCAGCAGATCCTGCGAGAGCTCTGGGGCAGTCGGGGCTCCGACCAAGCCCACGCCTCGTCTCCCTTCTCTGGCTCTGGTCAGTTTTTCCCCCTCCTCAGCGCCCCCTCCCTGGTTTCTGTGGGGTAGTGGTGTGGGGGAGGGGCAGGCATGGCCTGGAACGTGGCCTTCTGGGTCCCCCTGCCCCCGCCCTCATTCCAGGCTTGTTATTCCGATCAGCCCACTGGCCTGCCGTCCCCCTCCCCAGAGGCTCCCCTCCCGTGAATCGTATTCCCAGCACTTTTGCAGCTAGTCTCCTACCTGAGCGTCCCTTACTTCTTCAGCTACACCCATTTCACAGAGTGATACTGAGGTCAGAGGGACAAAGACTGATAAAAGTCCACAAGAGCAGAGCTGTAGCTTTCAAATGGAGACGTAAAAACAAGAAATAAGGCTTCAGGCATTGGTGAAAGGGGATGGGAAGGGACTCAGATTCCAGACAGAGGGCAGTGGGCTGTCTGGGTGGTCACACATGTGCAAGCCTCTCTGTTGGTTCAACCATGTCTGCATCCATGGCCCGACTGTCCACGTGTGTCAGCACCTGTTTATCCCCTGGGGAGTCCATTAAGGGAGATTTCATCTCTGCCCTTTCTCTGTACTCCTGCTTGCCCGTCTGCGCGCCTCTTCCTTCTTCCTGCCGGCTTCATCTGGGAGGAATTTCCACGACCCTTTGGGTCCTGGGGCTCAATCTGCCGCTGACTCAGCAGAGACCCTCCCCCAACACTGTGTCCGTCTGCCCTGTGGGGGCGGGGCTGTGTCTCCCTTGGATCTGTGTGTCTGTTTCCTGGTCTTGGCCTGGTTTTCTTGGTCTGGTTTTCTTTTCATCTGTCTGTGTGTCAGTCTCTGTAAATTTTACTTGCTGCTGAAAAGTGTGGCTGAGTCGTTGTGCTTCTCTATGCCTCTTCTCCCACGGGATGAGCCTTTACGCAGCTGGAGTCCACAGTCAGTAGAGGCTGGGACACGGGTTTCCCAAGGAGATGACAGGCTAGAGATGGGGCCCCAGAAAACAAAGGTCTCCCTCCCCAGAAGGCCTCTGTCCTCCAGTGCCCCTTCCAAGGCTTCCTCCATTTCCTCCCTGCCTCCCGCTGTGCGCCACCGAGTTCTCGGTTCTCTGCCAGCCTATCTTCCCACTTCCTTCACCTTTCATTCCAAGAGCCCTCTCCCCTTGTTGTTCTGCTGGTGTAGTGCCAGCTTCGTGCCCTCCCCACACCTCTCTGAGCCCCTGTCACTTGACTTTTTTCTTCCCCTACTATCTTCCCTCTCCCAGGCCTTTGCATTTCACTTCCTTCCAATTTCAGGGTTAAGTGGGAGTCATTGTCTTCTCAGTTCAAGATTGTAAACCTCCTCATCACCCTCAGAAGAACTCTACTGGGTAGGATTGTGACCTAGGCAAAGAGGACCAACCGGATCTGGCAGCCTTTCCAGGGAGTCGAGGGCTCCCAGCTCATCCCGAGCCTGGTGTCAGCTGTGGATGTGTGCCTCAGACGAAGGAAAGCCCAGGCTTTGTAGGCAAAGGTGGTTGGGGGGGTCCACTGTCACCTAGAGTGCCCAGGCTCTGGTTTGGGGGAGAGGGGACCCTTAAGGGTTTTTTTCACAATACAAAATGGTGCCAAAAGCTTCAGGATGTCCTGCCGGGCTGCTCTTGGAATTGAAGTCCTCTGAAGGTTGCTGCTGTGTTTGTGCAGAAAGTGTCACTTGTCCATGGTGAGGACAGCACGTTATTGCAGATGGACCACAGTGCCTGGGCACCCAGGTCACCTTGGTGCTGGGTGCTTTGGGCTTGCCCTGCCCTGTGTCCTTCCAGGTGAATTCTTCCCCATTTTGAACGTACTTTCTTTACTCACATCTGCCCTGCTCTGGAAACCCTTTCTAAAGAGTGTTCCCGGCCCCAGAACAAAGCTTTCCTAAGGCCCTTGACCAGAGTGGCTGCAGCATTTCTGTTTCAGGTGAACCACACAATTGCGTTCCTACCTGCCAAACGCATTTCAGGATGGTTTGCCTTTTTCTTATATCTGGAGTGTTTTAGAACAATCAGAACTGATTAAAACTCCTTTTGAAAATCGGAGAGAAAACTAGCCTAGAATTGGAACTAAGTGCTGCAGTGACTTGTAACATTGTGTTTTCTCTTTGAAATAAACCTGAGCTCAGAGAGTTGGGAAAATATTCCAACTGAGGAAAGGTCAATGAATTGCTTTGGCCGTTTTTAGGGAATAGATTATGTTGTGGGTGGTCAGACGTGGCTCGTGAACCTGGTAGGAGTTGGCAACTGGGGAGAAATGGCTAAGCTGAGTAGCTGTTTTATGTTTAGACTCAGGGTGTGTACAGATGTGCAGCTTTTGAGGTGCCTTGACTTGCCTTGTCCAGTCCAGTCCCTGCCAAGGCCCAGTTGAGAAGGTTTTCCCTACCTTGGCCTCTGAGCTGCCGGCTCATCGGTTAACACTTGGACTTGGCTTTTGGCTCCGGTTCTCAGCCGGGTCAGCCACTGGCAGCAGTCATGTTGTACCATGGATCAGTCTGTTGGCTGCTCTGCTTCCTCACTCCTTGGGCCCCTGTATTCCCCCGAGTTGACCTTGATTCAAGGTGAGGAAGCATGGAGGCAGAGAAGACACTTTCCGGATCTCCTTTTACTTAAAATCCACCCCTGAGCCCTTGTAAAACCTGTAGCACAGGCGCCTCCCCGCGTCTTTATTTCCCATAAACCAACATAAAGGTGCTTATCAATTGCAAAACACACCAAAATTCCAGGAGAATTTCTTTGTAAAAAATCCTGATGCAGGGGCGTAGAATGTACGTGCGTTGAAGACCCTCTGACCCGTTTCTTTTGTGTGCTGTGAGAGGTACAGTGGTCAAGTTTGCCTGTCAGCCTCACCTTCTTGAAAGAAGGGCTTTTAATTAAGATAGTAGCTCGGCTTTTGTCTCAGTACTCTGGAGATGTTAATTTTTTTTTTTTTTTTTTAAGGCCTTAGCCCTTGAGTCAGATTGCTGATTAAAAATGTATTTTCCCAGAATCTAGGTATATTGGAGTAGTCCTTTTCACTTTTAAAGACATTCGTTAAAAGGAAAAGAGTTTCATTTTTTCCTCCCTCCTTAAATTTGATGTATTTAAAGTGTATCTCCTCCCTAGGGTCTTAGTAAGACCTCAGCATCCTGTCGTAAGACGTGCTCCTTTAGTTATAGACCAGGGTCCTCACACGGTCAGTTGTTAAAATAAAGCACCATAAATTAGAAGGAAAATGCTAACAACGGAAGGAAATCCTGTCTGGGGCTGCTCCCTATCAGTAGCTCTGTTGACTGTCTGAAGATGGACAAGGCCTAAGACCAACTCTGAGGAACCCTGGGGGAACTGGGGGAACTGGTGGAACAGCCAGCATGCTCTGGCTCTAGGCTGAAGACACCAGCCTGCCTGCCATCGGTGCTCCGTGGGGTCTGGGCGCTCACAGCGGCACCACCGTCTACAGCCAGCTGCTTCTAACCACCTTTTCCCTTGTCTTTTTGTTTTGGATCTATTTCAGGACATGGAGGAGTGAATCAGCTTGGGGGGGTTTTTGTGAATGGACGGCCACTCCCGGATGTAGTCCGCCAAAGGATAGTGGAACTTGCTCATCAAGGAGTCAGGCCCTGCGACATCTCCAGGCAGCTTCGGGTCAGCCATGGTTGTGTCAGCAAAATCCTTGGCAGGTAAAGGCGGGAGCCCCAGGATCCTCTTAATTTTCCTGGTAAAGACCTCAAAGGGGACCTGGCAGCTGTCCAGTGTGCATTGTCCGATGGGACTTGTGAAGGCACTTTGTCCCACGAGCACAGCACTTTAGAGTTTGCAAAGTCTTCTGGAGGCCATTCAACTCAAAGAACCCCCGGGTGCCAGCCCCTGGCTCAAGTGACATCCACTATGTCCCACGCAGCAGGGACAACATGTTTCCTAAAACGCTGGTGAATTATCCTGAATAAGCTGAGAGTCAGAGGCGCTGGGAATTGCCCTCACCCAGCACTCGAGCAGGGTGAGTGGGGAGTCCACAAGTTATAAAATCACCCATCTGGGGTGTAATGTTCCATTTTAATGCTTTCGAAGGCACACTCCAGTTTTATCAGCCAGCCATCATTTTTAGTTTGCGGTTATCATGCCACCAGGCTGGGCTGCGGGGTTTCCCTCCAATCTGTTTTGTTTCCTTTGTAGTGACAGGCTTCCTAAGTACATATTAAACTAGAGAGAAGGAAAAACAGAACAAAACAAAACAAACACCAACTCTCAAATGTGACATTTGAAAGCTGCCACTTGACCCTGCGGTTTGCGGCCAGCAGAGTCGCACGTTGGCAGTGGTCCCCGAGGGCTGCCCAGCCTTTCAGTCCTCCCATTCAGTTTCTCTGTGGTACCTCAGTACAATCCAGGGAAGCAGGCTGTGAGATGAGGAAACCAATCCAGAGGCAAAGTGACTCGCCCAGTGTCCCTGGCCAGTCAGTACTTAGCTTGGGTGAAGCCTGAAGGACTTTGACTCCCAGACCAACCTCAACTTGACTCGCCAAGCCCCCAAAACAAAGCCACAGGTTTGTTCTCAGGCATGTAGGTCTCCTTGGCAGCCAGGAAGGAGTTCTGGTGGTGTAGCGGTTAAGTCGTTTGTCTACATCAAAAGGTCGGTGGTTTGAACCTGCCAGATGCTCTGTGGATGAAAGACGAGGCAGTCTGCTTCTCTAGAGCCTTGGAAATTCCAGGGAGTTGCTCTGAGTCGGAACAGACTGGCCGGCAGTGCGCTCGGCGTTTGGTTTGGCAGCCAGGAGCGTTCTCAGGGTAGTCCGTCATGCTCACCTTTAGTCTCTGTCTCCCTGGGTCTGAAAGCAACCTTTGTCCTGAAACTTGAGAGCAGATGATTGAAAAGAAAATAAGTATTTTGAAGTATGTCAGTGACATTGTGTCTTTCTGCTTGTTTTTTCTTTCCATCTGCTGTAATGGAAGAAATTGTCTCAGGTGGAGGGAGCAACTTTTTCTCATAATCTTGGGGGGCCTTCCTTGAGACCACAGGGAGAAGTTTCAGGGCCCAGGGTCTGGCAGCCAGTGTTCACTCTTCCTGTCCTGCCTGGCACAGGTCACCTCACCTTGGAGGCTGTGGGCTCTGCTCCTGTATAGTACTCAGCAAACAGGTGAGCTCTGGCCTGGTGTTCTTTTTAGAAGAGAGTGAGGAGAAGCAAAATAGACAGAAAGGACATGGAGAAAAGAGGTAGGGAAGAAAAGAAACAGAGACAGAGGTGAGAGAATGAGAAAAAAGACAGAGAAAGAGAGAGAGAGAGGTGGGGGAGAGAATGAAATGAGGGACTGAGGAAAAAGAGGCAGGAAGGATCTTAGACTGTCTTGGCATCAGACCCATAGAGCCAAATGGGCCTTGTTATCTTCTGGTGAATGTCTTCATTGTACCGAGGACGAGAAAGAGAGAGAGAGAGAGAGAGAAAGAGAGAGAGAGAGACAGAGAGGGAGAGAGAGAGAAGGCCCTTCCTTTGTTTTTGTTGAGACATCTCTGCTGAGCCGACATCTTGTTCACTGTTTAAAACCTTCCCAGGGCAAACTCCGGAGCTCTCCTCTGAGGGGCCGTCCGGATGCCGGGTGCTCATTTCTGATGCCCTGGAGCCCTCCAAAGCTCCCAAGGAGACTGAGGGGCACGAGGACCCTCCCAAGCCTAACCCTCTGCCTTCCTGGCTCCCGTGGCCTGGAATAGATTTGTCACTAGGTAGAGTGGCACTCGGAAGTTATGCACCGCTCTGGTGCCTGGCCGTTTAAGTTGTCAACAATAAATTGGAATTTCATAGCTCATTATTTTCATAACTAAGAACCACAGTGGACAAAATGTCATTCTAATTAGAACTGCCTTTTAGGAAGCAAGTTCAGTCCTAAAACAGTGTGACTGCGAATTTCTGAACTCGGGGTGTTGGAGCCGCTGGGTTTCACTTGCTTGTTTCTGAGGAATTTGATGGGTGCACCTGAGGGGACAGACTGCAGACAGTGTGTGCTGTGTGGTGGCTGCGGTTTTCAGAAGCAGCATGGCAGGGCAGGCAGAGTCCCTGGGGCAGACAGGGGCCCTCGCCATCTCAGGAAGATGGGCAATATGCCAGCAGTGTGGGCATTCAGGCCACAGAGCTCAAGACTGCAGGCAGGCCAGAGAGGCATAGCTCGGTGGCGTGTGAGGCCAAGTAAAACCCACCCAGAAAGCCTGACTGTTGTCTTTTCCCACTGGAGCCTGGCTGGGAGGCTCAGGCCACTTGGAATTGGGAGGTTTGTTCCGCGGTAATACCAAACATTCAGCGGATTTTGGTTCGCAGTGTGCGCTCTTTATTTCGTGTTTTGCAAAGCTTTTCTTAGCCGGTCTTTACTTCTGCCTTTACAACAGCCCTGCAAGGCAGATAGAGCAAAGATCCTCCCCCTCTTATACAAACGGGCTAATCGAGGCCCAGAGAGGCTAAGTGAGTTGGCCAAGGTCACACAGCGAGCTGGGTTGGAGCCACTAACTAGCACCCACACCTCTTGACTCTCAATCTAATGCTCTCTGCACTGAGCTACACTGTGTATCGAGGGCTGCTGTTGGCCTTCGCGCTGTCAGCCAAGGGGCTGCGTGGCTGTTCTGCTGAGATGACAGAGTGGTTATCAAGGCTGAATCCTCACCTGGCACAGGTGCAGTTTGGGGTTTTGGGAGTGTCAGGGCTGCTTTTGAAGTGCCTGACCTATGTGTCAATGAAAAGAAGACGAAACCCCTCATGTCAAGACCACAGCGTCCCACTGTTGGCGCTGAGCAGGTGGGGTGGGCGGGGAGGCTTCCTCCTGTCGCTGTCCCGGAGTTGCTGCATGGATATTGCGGGCCCACGCAATGATTTGGAGTGGCCAGCATGGGTCACCTGTGTGGCTGCAAGCCCACTCCTGAGACCACTTGCCCAACACTCAACGCCTATCGACTGAGTAAATGAATCAATGAAAAGATGCATGTGAAAATAGGCGCTGGATGGTAGAGTCCTCTACAAGGACAGGACACTGTTATCATTTTAAGTTTTTCAACCAAAGCAGCAGTCTGTTTTAGCAGAAAGAGCCATGTTTGAAAGCTGGGCTGCCTCTTACTTCCGGACCCTGCTGGTCCTACAGGATCAAGATCATTCGAGAAAGAGTTCCGTGAACTTGGAAGCTTTTGTTGTTGCTGTCTGCCACTGAGCTGATTTGGACTCCTAGCAACCCTGTAAGACAGAGTAGAATTGTCCCATAGGCTTTCCAAGACTGTAGAGCGTCACGAGAGCCATTACCCGGTCTCTTCTGCTCCAGAGCTCTTGGTAGGTTCCAACTGCAGACCTTTCTGTTAGCACCCAAGTACTTAACCGTTGCACCACCGGGGCTATGCAGTTGTTGTGTTGATAGTAAACAAACAAACAAAAAAAAGATTTTGTATTGTAACATTGAAGGAATAATTAGAGGCTGTGCAGATCAGTGTTTGTCTTGATTTAGGTCATTTTCTAGACTTTTAACAGAAAGTGTTTTCTTGGATTTTTTTTTTTTTTAACCTATTTGGGACTAAGAATAATGTTTTACCAAATACAGAAAGAGGGGGAATAGATTGGGCTTTGTTTTATGATCAAAATTTGTAAATGACCCTTTCTCTTCTCAATGAAAAATACAGTTTTTACCCCCCATATCACTCCTCCCAGGGAGCTCTGGTAGCATAGTGCCTAAGGCACTTGACTGCTAACCAGAAGGCTGGTGGTTCAAACCCACCAGCCACTCCTCAGAAGGAAGGCGGGACAATCTACTTCCGTAGTGATACTGCCTCGGAAACCCAAGGAGGGGTTGCTATGAGCCGGGGCCGACTCGATGGCACATAACAACAACACAACATCACTCCTCCCAAATGATTCTCTTTGCTTTGGGAATATTCACTCATTTGGCCCCAGCCAGGCCCAGCCAGGCCCAGCCAGGTTGAGACTTCCAGCATCTCTTTAATGTGCCCAGTCATTGTTCTTGAGTAACATTGCCCACCAGTTTCAAGGGACAATTGCCTCTTTTCCTTACCTAGTAGAAGCTTTTCTTAGGTTTAAAAATTACCAGTCATTTCTAAAAATGTCCTTTTGGTTAATGTTTTTCCAGTTGTGAGATAACCTTCTTCGGAAGTGGAGGCAGGGCTCCTCCATGAAGTGAGGACATGGTCAGTGAAGGAGTGATTTTCCACTGAAGTGGTCTCTGTGCCCTCCTCCTGGGCTCGGTTTTACTCACCTGGTTTGTGTTCACGAGGAGGGGCTGAGCATGGAAATACCTTTAGGAAGAGCAGTTCAATTCAGGGGAGCCCTTGGAACAGCTACTGGAAGAGCTGACACCCCTGTGGTTGGCTTATTTTTTTCATTTTGATTGTTTGGGTTTTGGCTAATAGCATGTATTTCCAGTCAACTCTGGAACCCAACACTCCTTTCATTTTTGTACCAGTGTTATTGTTTCTCTTCCGGAAAGATACCTTGCATGTTGGGGTCAGTTTCATGTACTGTGGCCTCGTCTGTCAGAGGGGTAGGGTAGCCGGCCAATCATAGGGACAGGCCAACTTTCCGGGGGCACGGTAGTTCAGGAGGCTGGCCACAGTCCTCAGCTGGCCCTTGGCCTTGTGTGACCCTGCGTGAGCCGATTAACTTCTAAGGGTATTTGTTTGACATCTGTAGGTGAGGATGTATTCATTCATTCATTTTTTTCCCAACACATTGATGTGCTTTAGAATGGTGGCTGGGATCAGACGGGAAAAGGACTTGAGTGCTTCCTTTAAACGGTATACTGGTCGAGGAATGAGACAGAGTCTTGTTAATGCAAAGCATCCTGACCAGTGCAACCCAGTCAAACTACAGTGTAAGCCACGATTAATTTTGAATTTTCTGTTGTTGTTGTTGTTGTGCGCCGTGGAGTTGGACCGACTCATAGGGCTTGCCGAGGCGGTATCTCTATGGAAGTAGATTGTCCAATCTCCCTTCTGGTTAGCAGTCAAATAAATGCCTTAGGCACTATGCCACCAGAGCTCCCATATACACCTATATTTAACCCCATACACACACAACACTGTCATTTCTGCATCTAACCAATATAAAACTAGCTAGCCCTGAAATTCTTACATTCTTTTTTGCCTGACGTCTTTAAAAGCCAGTGTGTGTTTCATGTTTACAGCACATTTCAGTTCAAACCAGCCACATTCCCAATGCTCCAAAGCCACAGAGGCTAGTGGCGCCTGTCTAGGACAGCACAGCACTGGGCGTCTCCTGGACACGGTAGCCCGTTACTGTCCTCTGACATCAGTTTGGCTGGTTCCTCGTGGTGAAGCTCCTCTCTCTCTGCTTGGGTCCTAGGTATTATGAGACGGGGAGCATCAAGCCTGGGGTGATCGGAGGATCCAAACCAAAGGTTGCTACGCCCAAAGTGGTGGAAAAAATCGCCGAGTATAAACGCCAAAACCCCACCATGTTCGCCTGGGAGATCAGGGACCGGCTGCTGGCAGAGCGGGTGTGTGACAATGACACGGTGCCCAGCGTCAGCTCCATCAACAGGTGAGGGGCTGGGGACCTGGGTGGGAGTGGCAGGGGTCCAGGAGGCTCCGTGTGCCTTCCCTGAAACAGCTGGCTCTTCCTTTCACCAAGGCCCCCAGGGGCCATCCGTAAGATGGATGCTGATGGCGGCAGTGGGTCTCACTGCTATCCTCCTTCCCGCCTAAGTGGGCAGGCGTCCTCAGCCCCCTTGACTAGGGCTTCCAGAGAGTCTTCTGAGGGCAGAGTGATTTCCGTCACACCCTTCACCACCTCATTCCAGGGTGGGGTGCTTTAGGAGAATTGTCTTGAGTAGGCCTTCACAAACGTCACTGTCCTCACAAGCCCAAGCTCAGAGTCTTACACTGATTCATCCAGGGTCCCCAGGAGGAACATCCCTGCCTTCTGCCTAGGCAGAGGCTGAGCCAATGAGTGTGGGAATGGAGCCCCACCTTGGTCTGGGAGACTTGGCTCCTGTCCCAGCTCTGCCACAAACTCAAAGTGTGACTTCGGAAAAGGTTCTTCCCCTCCCTGGGAGCCCAGGACTCGCAGAGTGGTGCTGATGTGAACCTGTGATCTCAGAGTGGTGGCCAGGATGCCCGGATGCTCTGCTGTGAGGGGACTGCCCCTCTCCAACTTCCTTGACTCTCACCTGTGAAGAGAAAGAGCCCGAGAAATGCATGGGCGCCAGGCCTGAGACCTTCCGGGGAGCTCCCAGGGCCCCTTCTCCTGTCCGCTCTGATACAATTAATGGAGCTCTCTGAGATGTCGAGATGCATTTCTGAAAGGAGGCTTTCTAAGCAGATGGTGCAGTCTCCACTCCACTTAACCCCATAGAGTTGGGGATGAAGGTGTTGAGATGATCTGAAATGATTGTCTAAACTTCACAAACAAGAGAGGCCAACAGACTGAAAATACGAACAGTTTCCATCTCCAAGGTCACACCCTACCTTTGTCAGTGCAGAGCCTATCTAGGCCTAGGGGTCCCTCACCCCTGGAAGAACAAGGATGGTTAGATAAGAAGGTCTCTGAGGTCCCTTCCAGCCCTGACGGTCTTCCTTCTGCGACCACACCCTGCCCAGAATCACCGTGCGCCTGCATGTGTTGGCGCTTTGGGTTCTGCTGTTTCATTACCATTTGCCTGCTGTTCTTGTCTCAGCAAACCTTTACAGAGGCCCCAGCATCGTACAAGGTGCTGAGAAGACAGAGGGCAGTCAGCCTACGGGCTCTCTGTCTCTGTTCTGCAGGGGCTTCTAACCCTGGGTGGGGTTCAGCAGGTCAGTCTGGATAGCCTGAGCTCGGGACAGTATCCCCGAGGAGGTAACAACTATTGTGGTGGGTTGAGAGGTATCACCTCTGCTCTTTTTCTGGGTTATGAGGGTCTCCAACGTGCTTGGTGAGTCCCCTGTTTATGGTTAGTTGTAGGGCTCCCATGACACAAAGCAACAAATCTGTTTTTCCCGAGTCTCCGAAGCCCAACATACTGCCTCAGGCAGATCTGCGGCTCAAGGACTCTCTAAAACCTTGAAAATGTAAAAGGGTGAGGCATGAGGTCAGTGCAAAAGAGGGAGCCCTCGGCGGGATCGCACAGTGGCTGCCACAACGGGCCTGAGCACAGCATGACTACGAGGCCGGTGCGGGACCGGGCGACGTTGGTTCTGTTGAGCGTGCTGTTGCTGTGAGTGAAAGTCAGCCCGATGGCGCTGAACACCAACTGAGCACAAATGTGGAGTGAGACGCCTGCCACCGTGGTTTGAATCCAGCAGTCAGATTTGGGAGTGCAGCGTCCTGAGCTCCATCCTCCCCAGGGGAGGGCATTCATATGATCCGTGGTTTGCAGGATGACTTTAGCTGGTCTATAGGGGTCACAGACATAGACGCCCACATGGGGCCAGACAGATAAGGTAAGGAGTGAAGCAGGGGGGACGTCAGGAGAGGGGGAGGTTGGGTGGCATCAGACTGAGGATCCAGCCCTATTAAAGGGACAGTTGCCTGCCAGCTCTGGCCAGATGTTGCCAGTGATGCGGGCCCAGCGTTTGCCAGAGTCTTTTCATTCTTAAAGAGAAGAAACTGGGACTTGTGGTATATCTGTGTGTGTGTATGTTTGTGTATGTGAATTCTCTATAGTTTTAAACTGTGGAGACTAATCTCAATTACAAACCAACTTGCAGGACTCCAGTTTACATCCTCTGTGATGCAAGATGAAAATTGTTTTGTGATGAGTTAATTTTAATGTGCTTTAGAAAAATATAAGTAGCTCGGTGGATCAGTTCATTTGCAAGCTTTATGACCCTCCCCCCTCCCCCAGTTTATAGCAGGGAAGTAAAATTGCCTAACCAAATGAACTTATTTGAGATCGGAAGTTAGCAGTGTAAGAGAAGCATGTGACTTAAGTAGTAAGTAGAGCCTCCTCTGGTGACAGAGGGGCCCAGGTCATGGAGGAGGTACTGGAATGAGTGGCCTTGGGAGATCCTGGACCCCTGATGCTTTGTGCCGGATGGAGCCGGAGCGGCTGCTGCTGGTTGCTGGGCCGTGGCTGGCCTCAGGGGCCTCCTGGGTGCCCTACTCCACAGCTGTGGCCCGACTGGCCATGCCTCTAAGTGTTTTCATGTCTCAGAACCCAAGGCCTAACTCCACCCTGTGATGGGTGTAGAACCCAGGGCTTCTACCTGTTTCATTCTGTTCGACGCCTGCTGAGAATTTTCTTTCCCACCCCAGGTAGACGGAACCAGAATCCACATTTTAACGAGATCCCCAGGTGACTCTTAGGTAGAAACCTGTAGGTTCTGATTCAGTGTATCAGAGCTAACAACGCAAGTTCTCAGCTGGGGGCTGAACCAGAACCGGCTGGTTCAATGCCCTGGTGGAAACTGCAGCCCACATGGGGGGGAACGATGATTTTGTGGTAGAGTCACGAGTAAAGGCCTGGTCTCCGTGTAAGAGGAGGGCTGGCCCCTCTCCACCACTGTCCTGCAGGACTCTGCAGGTGACAGAACCGAGCATCTGGGAGGAGAGAGGAAGAAAGGTGGCATAGAGCCCTTGCAGCTCCCTCTGGGGGCCGCGTGTTTTGGGGGCCGCAGCCACACGTGCTCTGTCTTGTTCTCTCTGGGGCTCCTCTCTCGTCCCTCAGGCCACTCTGCAGGGAGAGCAGTTTGGTGTACTTTGACTACAGTGCAGATAAACCAAACATGACACAGCCTCAAGCTGCTAGACCCTCCTTCCTGACCAAGAAAGCCCGAGCCGACCCACTGTCCAGATCTCATTGCATTCAAATGGACGCAGCTGCTACATACCCCCCTAGCAATTGTCGCTGGGTAAGGGGGCCAGCCACTCCTTCTCTTGCTCGTGCCTCTCCTAGAGGCAGCTTCTCACTGTTGCTCTCTTTCAAACAGCTGGGGAGGGGGTGGTGGCTGGATCTGTAGTTATTCCGGTGGCCAGCAGGGTCATCTGCACTCTGTACTCCATGGAGTGAATGCCTTCCTGCTGTCTTCATGGGGACCAACCTGGGAGACCACGACCTACGAGGCAACACCAACCTAGCGCTGCTGGCCTTGGAGGAGACTTCCTGGGGCGCAAACAAGCATGCTATGTGGCTTCTTCTTTTTTAATTTTTTTATTGTGATTTGGGTGAAGGTTTACAGAGCAAATTCACTTTCCATACAGTGGTTCACATATACTTTGTCTCATGACATTGACCACAGTTTACCACAATGCAACAGCTCCCCTCCCACTTCTTCCCCATAGTTACCCCTTCCCAGTGTCCATCCCTCCATGCACTCCTGCCCCCTGAGCTGTCTCCCCGTGCATAAGCAGCCCTTCTTTCTCCCATGATTGTTCTCTCCAAGGAGTGTATCTGCCTCAGGTAAATGTTCAACTCCTATGCCTGTCTTTTGTTTGGCTGGAAACCATAGGTATAGGTTCAATTCCAGATCTGAAAAGTCAGCCAGGGGCCATAGTCTCAGGGGTTCCACCAGGCTCTGTTGGACCAGCATACCTGGTCCCCACCTTTTTTTTTCTCCAAATGATTTTAAGTTTTGTTCCACATTGTTCTCCCTCTCTATCCAGGATCTCCTACATAGATCACCTTCCAAGGGGATGACAGTGGTAGCCGGGCACTGTCTAGTTCTTCTGGTCTCATAGTTGTATAGGCTGCAGATAGGATGGTGTACCAGTCACTAGGACTAATTGTTTCCATGAATTTTTGTTTTCTTCATTCTTCTTTGCTCTGGATGAGGAGAGACCCATCGTTGTATCTAGATGGCAGCTTGCTAGCTTTTAAGATCCCAGTCACTACTCACCAAAGTAGGAGGTGGAACAATGTTTCGTATAGTATGTTATGCCAAATGAGCTTGATGTCCCCTGTGACTATAGTCCCAAGTCCACAGGTTCAACTACTCAGTCCCTCTGGGTAGCTGGCTGTGACCAAGCTGTGACTACAACCTTGCCCCTTGTCAGCTCTACTATACACCTGGGAATTCTGATCATTCACGTAAACTTATAGGACCATTGTCTGCCAACCCTATATATGGTCTTGGATATACTCCCCATTTCATAGACATACCTAATCGTTCCGCCTGTCCACCCATATACCCATGTTAGCCTTCACTGACAACACAGTACTGTATATACAAAAGGGTTCAATTTGTTGTCTGTACCTCCCATGTACTTCTCTATGTCTTTCTCATCCTCAATGCTGATGTGGCTTCTTAAAGAATCTAGCCTGAGTGTCGGCTGAAAGTGGCTAAGAGCTGACTCAAACTGTGGGTCAGTTGCATGGCTCTCAATCGGAGGCTGAGTGGTGGGAACCACACAGACTACGAGAAGCGTTCCCAGTTTATGGGGACGGCTCTACTTGGCACTGACCGGTTGTCCTGTGGGAGTCTAGGGCTCCTGATGCCAGGTACTCTGATTTCTCAAGAGAGGCTAGGTCTCAATTTGGAAATATTGGCAACTAATTCAAATAGAAGAAAATATTGTGTGCTGGCCAAACAAAAGCTGTCCAGAGCTGGATGGCATCGGGGCTGGGGGTTTGTGAGTCCCAACTTGGGCAGCAGGCCTTCTGAAACTTCTCGCCCGCCCCTCTCTTCCCCATGTCATCACCTTGGGCACTGCCTGGGGGTCCTCTCTCAGCTTGGTCCAGTTGGAGCCTTGGTTTTAGGATCCTCGGTACAGTTTATGGTCCAAGTATCTTGCTGCAAAGATGTCAGTCTGACCAGTGCCATGGCCATGAGTGTTTCTTTAGCCCGGTTTCCTCGTTTCCTTTTCCAAGGCACTGTGATTTTTTCTTCCAGTGTAATTTTTTTTGGGGTGTGCGTATGTGAGAAAATCTTTCAAAAGATTTATAAATTCTTTATAAATTCTTTATAAATTCCCCTGTCACAAGAAGGGGGCTAAGTGGGTTCCCCACGGATGCCTGTAATATCTAAAGTCTCTGCTTTTCAATCCTCAGATTCTGAATGGATTTTGACTCCAGGTAGGCTTTGTGCCTCATTCAGGAAGTTTTTTTTTTTTTTTTTTTTAAGACAAGGGACCATTTCATGAAATATGGCTTAAAGAAAAGTGCTTGGGTGTGTGAGCTGGGAGTCTGGGCCGATTGGCTGTGTGACTCTGGGCAAATCACGTGAGTGCTCTGGGCCTTAGCTTCCTCACCTGTAGCATGTGGCTGGTGGCTGTGCCCCCTTCTCTGGTGAACCATCTGAGACAGTCATATGGTGTCCAGGGTCGTGCCCACACTCAGCCAAACAAAGGATGTACCTTTTAATGCTAACTGTCACTTAGCCCCACTGTCTCTAGTGCGAAACAGGTTCCGAGTGTGCTTTTATCTTAAGGGTCTTGATGATAACTTGTTACTTTTTAAGACTGTGTTATTCAGTTACAGTCTTGTTCTTCCCACTAATGTGTTTTCTCCGTGGAAGCTGATGCTCTTTGTTCTCGTGTGATGGCTCCTGAGAGTTGCTGGGCAGAACCTTATCCTCAGGGCTGAGAGGATTCCTTATGACTCTGGACTCCTCTAGATAGGTCAGCCTCCCTGCATGGTGATGGCTGCCTTCCCCTTCCCAACTCCAAAGGGAACCTCCCCCTTTTTTAAGGAAAATGTGGACAATATTAGCCTTTTAAGGTTGAAGCTGGTCGTTAATCTTTATAAGGCATTACTGATCATAACAACGGCTAACATTTATTGACAAGGAGCTCTATGGTATAGTGGGGAAGGCATGTGTTTGCTAACCAGAAGGTCGGTGGTTCAAACCCACCAGCTGCTCCATGGGAGGAAGATGAGGCAATCTACTTCCATGAAGATTTACAGCCTTGGGAACTTGAGCACGGTTCTAAACACTTAATTAACTTAATCCTCACCAGAGTCTCTGTTGCTGCTGTTACTCACTGAGTGGATTCGGACTCACGGTGACCTGCTGCGTGCCGATTCGCACCGTGCTCCGTAGGATTCTCAGGGCTGTGACTTGTCAGAAGCGATAGCCAGCCCTGTCTTCCGAGGCACTTCTGGATTCACACTGCCACCCCTTCAGCTAGTAGTCAAGCTCTCAGTCCCATTTTGTTGATGAGGAAACAGGCACAGAGAGGTTAAGTAATGTACCAAAGGCCACACAGAGGGCAGACTGCCAGTCTGAGATTCAAACTCTAGTCATCTGGCACTTAATCACCGTGCTGCAGCTGCTTCTCCGTGATTTTTAATAACTGATAATGTTTTATACATATTTTAGAAGAAACAGAAGGAAAACGTAATTTGCTTTGCTTTGCTTATATACAAACTTAATGGCCAGACAATGCTTTGAAAAATTAGGACTTTGTGCTAGACTTCAATGGGAAATTGTTGTGATGTACTTTGCCATATATTAATATATATACAAACCATAATATAGATGAACTATGTTTATATCATCTGTATCCACACAGTCACATATCTAGGTATTATCTCTTAAGAGCATTGTGTATGTGTGTGTGTGTACACACAGATGTGTACATATCTCTGTGTATCTGTTTACATATACCTATATCTATATACAGGCAGCTATACAACTACACACACATGCATAGAGCAGATGACAGACACAACAATGCCCAAATGGACCAGATGCTTAATTTTAGCTTACTTCGAGGTGGTCTAGCTGACTCATTGGAAAAGGACAAAAGAGCCTTTGCTGATCTCAAGTGGCCTGGACTCCAGAGGGCTGTGGTTGGGCTGTAGGGTGTCCGGAGGCATCTGGTCCAGGCTCTTGGCCAAAGGCCCAGTGCCAAGCAGTGAGCTCAGACAGGGCAGAGGCCCCGAACCAGTAAGGTTAAGGAGCAGCACCTGCCCCTCTCTTTCCTCTCCACTGCACAAGCTGGAGACTGGTGCCGCCTCCAAACAGGCTTCCAGAAATGGCCTGGACGGTGCAAAAGCTCCCCCTAGAACGCTGAGTGACGAGAAGATACAGAGCTGTGTTGGTGGTTTAATCCTGATTCTGTTAAGAAGAAGTAGCCATTTCTAAATGTGCACAGGAATGTGGGCATAAAGGAAACCACCAAAAGGTGATCTCAGGTGTCTTCTTTATAGTTTTCCATGCTGCCCCAGTTGTCTATAACGTGCACATGTCACTTTCACTATTAGGAAAAAGGAATAAATGTTTCTTACAGAATCATTTGAGGCTGGAACAGAACTTTTCCAAAGAGGCTGAACATTTTACTATCATCCACACTTCTCCCAAATTGCCAGGAAAGGAACTTTCTTGTAGACCCCAGAGGCACTTTTGTTTTGCTTCTGTAAGACACACTGGCTGGGTTCTGGTGGAGGCCCTATATGTGGTCCAGCCGGAAGTTTACAAACTAGGCTTCCCAGAGGCCAAAGTTCTGCAGGAGGCCACCAGAGCTGCCAGGTGGCAAGGGAAGATGGGTGCTTGAATCAAGTTAGCAAAGCCTGGTCTATTCCAACTGCTTCACAGTACTTAGGTCCAGAATGTTTTGAACCTGCCCAGGGTCACAATCAAGTTTGTATTAAAACCAGAGCCACGTGTCTAGAAACACAGTCCAGGACTTAGGGCCTCCAGCCACGGGGGGCCTTTTGATGAGATTTTGTACGAGGTAGGCCTCCTCTTGGCAAAGTCAAACCATTTCTCTCCTGATAGCACGATAACCCTTCCTAGTTTCAGAGCAACACATGCATCCCTCCCTTGGTAATCTCCTTGTGTGTGTGTGTGTGTGTGTGTATGTGTGTGTGTGTGAATCCTCCATGAGCTCTCTTGGGCACAGAGAAATCAGAAGGTCATAGCTGCCATCCAGCCCCTCTATTCCACAAACTGGAGCTGAGGTCTAGAGAAGGAAAGGGACCCCCTGATGGAGCTGGAGCCCCGTCTGAGAGAGGAATGCCCATTTGTAACGCTAGTGCATCCTCTTCCTCTAAGAAGTCCAGAGAGTGAGGGCAAGTCACCCAAAGACACCTAGCAAGATAGGGGCTGAGTTGGGACCAGTCCCTACTTCTTTCAACCTCCTGGCTCCCCACCAGTGGTTGTGCTCTCTCCCCACCTCTGCCCTAGCTCCACTCACAGCCCAGCCTGGGTGTGGGGTTTCTGGTTGTCCTCGCATAGCTGGTTGAGCTCCCTTCCCCTCCCTGGAACACCTGGGGGTAAACAGTCATTTGTTTTTTCCCAACTGCCCACAGGATCATCCGGACAAAAGTACAGCAGCCGCCCAACCAGCCGGTCCCCGCTTCCAGTCACAGTATAGGTAAGAAGAACTTTCAAACAAAATTTAAAAATCTAATGGGCTTCAAATAGTCTAAAGAACTTTTAATCATTCTTATGGACAGATAATTCTGCATAAAACACTTCAGCACGCGCCCTAATATGCCTTCTTTGTCATTCTCCAAGGGCTGGAGCTGGTAAATGAATTTTATAAATACTGCTAAAAGGTTTTGAATTTTACTGATTATTATGATAAATAGCTTTCACCATGAGACAGAAAATTGAAATCTAAGCCAAAAAAAAAAAAAAAAATCCACTAATGGGGGTCTATAGAATGTCAGATAATTAAAGTAATAAATCAAGAAAGGGGTACTTATTCATAACATTTTCTGCATCATTAGTCAGTAAGTAGTTTTGAATGTGTTTTTTTCTTCTACCAAGCAGCCCTTCCACAATTCTTTGTGCACTTGCAGTCTTGAGTGAAGATGTGGCCAAACTTTCCAAACTTTCTTTCTCGCTCGCTCTTGCTTCCATCTCACACCCTGTCAAGGCTGCAGTGGGGTTTGGGTGCTCACGAGCCAAGTCTGAGAGGGGCTCCGACCTGGAGGGGTGGGAGTCACATTGCATACTACTCAAGAGTCCAGACAGCCCCTTCCCTTCTGTTCAAAGCCTGTGAGGTGAAAATCCCATGTGTTTATTTAAGGTACAATATTTCCCCCTTGGGGTACAGGAAACCCCTCTGACTGGTTAGCTGGAGGAGAAGTTAGTCTGCTATCAAAAATGAGTGTCCACCCAGCAAGCCTGGGATGCTCCTGTTGCCACAGTCCCTGTCAATTCTGCTGGATCCGTCTCAGCTTGTGTCGCTTCCTCAACTTCATTGCTCCTTCGCTAACCAACAACTGGAACCCCTGCTGGCACGGGGGCCAGGCAGAGAGGCCGCATCCAGCGGCATCACTGATGCACCCAGTGAGCTGTGCAAGTCCCTTCCCCTCTCTGAGCCTCAGTTTCCCTTTTGTGATCTGAGGAGCACCAGGTGCCCTCTGGTCCCCGCCAGTTTTGATCCTCCATGGTTCCCTCTGAATAGGGTTAAGACAGAACTCCTCCCTGCCACGAAATAACTTCTCACCTAGTAATCCATTCAAAAAAGTGTTTGCTGAGCACCTGCTATGCAGACGGTGGTCTTGGACACTAATGTCACAAAGGAGGCAGGACAAATCCCTCCCCTCAAGGACCTCTCAGTCTCATGGGGGAATGTAGCAAAGAGAAGTTCACAGGACATTGAGTCCAAGCCCAAGAAAGTGGCACAGGGTGCTGTAGGAGCAGAAGGCAGGGAGCCTGGCTCTGGTCGCGGCTGTGAGGGTTAGGGAAGGCTTCCCGGGGAAATGCTTGCAGCTGAGAAGTTACCTGTGGCTGTGACTATTTCAGGTCACACAGCAATGAAAAGTTTTGTGGCTTTAACTATTTCAGATCATATAGCAATAAACATTACCCTTGGAATAGCTATAATAATACTCTTAATATAATTAATGCCACTAAATTGTATATGTGACAGATCTTGGATTGGTAGATGCAGTGATATATATATATATATATTTTTTTAATATATATATATACACACACACACACACACATACATACACACATACATATATATATGATATATAATACTTTTTGCTTTATTATATATAGATAAATATATAATAAAGCAAAAAATATTTTTCAAATTGCTTCAGAGGCATAGTTCTACTTGTAGGTCAGCAGAATGCTTTGTTTTGTCCCACTTTTTAATAAAACCTTTATCTTGACAGCCCCTCATAGATGACAAACTTTTTGATAAGTGAGAAAACGGAAGCTTAGCAGAATCCAATAAGTAGCCCAAGGTCCCAGAGCGTGTAAGTGGTGAGGCCAGCACTGGCCCCTGGGTCTTCCAAGCCTCGTGCGATCACCAAACGCTGAAAGAAACGCTGCGGCCTCTGTCAGCAACATGGTGCAGCTTGGTTATCTGTGGTGGTTGTTTTTGAAGAGCCCGGTGATCTATGGTCTTTCTTCCTGTGTTCTCTGCTCCTTACTTAACACAGAAAAACTGATGAGATTTGCATAAATCTATTTTGAGGAGCTGCTTCTGGTTAAGGAAAGGAGAAGTTAACGATTGTGCTTCGGGGTGTCCTAGGGAAGATCTAACATCAAACTCAAAGACCAAAGAAAGGCTCTCCCCCCTCTGGGTCTGTAGGAGCCTGGAGCTGGATCTGCTCCAAGGGAAGCCGCGAACAGCTCGTCCTGCGAGCACTGCCATTTCCGGTAATCTCCACACTTGACAGTCAGAGGCCGCTCCATCTGCCTCCAGCTAGTTACAGCCCAAGGAAATGTACTTGCGATTGCTCTGTAGGTTTTAATGAACCAAGAAGGAATTCCCACAGCCCAGAAATGGAGGTTCAGCCTAAGCGGAGAGGACCCCCCATCACCAACTGGTCTCTTCCTTGGGCTCTGGGGTCAAGAGTCAATGTGAAATTTGCACAAAAGCTTTTCCCAGTTCTTATCCCTACAAACTCTGAGACCTAACCTCCATCTCCCTAAGCCATCACCCTCTGTCCGTCGCTCTGGGCAGGGGACACAGAGACTTCACGTCTAGACCTGTGGCCGAGCCTGGTGCAGCCGCTTCTCAGCGAATCGGTTCACCATGCGGAGCCTCCGTTTCCCCATCTGACACACGGGGATGATGGTAGCACTCAGTGTTCCAACATCCGATGAAAAACGCTGCACTGCTATGAAGCATGGCATTGTTATTAACCATTGATTAGTGAAGAGCAGATGGGCACAGGATTAACTGTTCCATCTCTGGGTTCCAATCACCACCCTGCCCCTTCGTAGCTATGACCTTGGGCCAGTCATGTGCCTTCCCCAGGCCTTGATTTCCTTACCTGGGATAATGGCATTGCCTAGCTTGTAAGATGGTTCTCAGCAGTAAATGAGACACAGAGCACGTGCTCAGAAAAGGTTTGTTCTTATCATTGTCACAATCAGTATTAAAAATGAAAATCCAGGTAAATTGGAGGGAGGAAAGACAGTGAGGAGCTATGGGAAGGAAGTCCGCCCTGGGCGGTTTTGTTGGCTGTGCACAGGCGTGCGTGTGCCGGGACCTGTGTCTGTGAGTGTGGACGGCCCCAAGCCCCGAGCAGCTCCCTCGGATCTCTCCTGCACCAGCTGGGGCTCCTCCTTTGCCCTCTCCGTCCCCCTGCTTCCTGCTTCCGGACCTGGCTGGGCTCCCCCAGCAGCCCATTAACTAGAGAACCTGGGCAAACCACCCACCGCGATCCGCTCTCCTTGCCCGGGGGTGGCTGCTGGCGCTGGGCCCACACCCCCTGCCCGCACTGCACTCTGTCCACTGTCACCCCCAGCGGCAGCGCCTTTGTCCCAGGCTCGGTGGCACTTGCTCGGCCCGGGCCCTGACCGCCCCTCTCCCTCTGCGCAGTGTCCACGGGCTCCGTGACGCAGGTGTCATCGGTGAGCACGGACACGGCCGGCTCCTCGTACTCCATCAGCGGCATCCTGGGCATCACGTCCCCCAGCGCTGACACCAACAAGCGCAAGAGAGACGAAGGTAAGAGACAGACCCTCGGTGGCGGGTGGCGCTGTCAGGACAGCTCAGCTCCTCGGGCTGGAGGCCCGGATGCCTGCTGTGCATCCCCTCTCCCGCCTGGCACAGGCCCGCTCCCTCGGAGCCTGAGTCCCCTGGAGGGACAGGAGGGACAGCCGGGCACTGGGCTGGTCGCTCTGCAGTCTGGCCTTCTCTCCAGGGGTGGAGAGATCAGGGCTTGGCTTGGCCTTCATGGCCTTTAAGGAGGCCCTGTGCTTGCAGAGAAGTGGTGCAAGCAGTTAATGTTCTTGGCTGCCAACCCAAAGGTTGGAGGTTCAAGTATACCTCAGAAGAAAGGCCTGGTGATCTAAAGGCTCTGAAAAATCAGCCGTTGAAAGCCTTGTGGGGCCTAATTCCACCCTGACGTACGCGGGGCGCCACGGGTCGAAATCCTCTCAATGCAACTGTGTTTTTGTGTGCGTGTGCATGTGTGCCCATGCGTGCATGTGTGTGTGAGCGAGTGTGTGTGCATGTGCACGTGTGTGTATGTTCAGATACGATTCCTAGGGGTGGAGAGTGAAGGGTCTGGCCATGATATCTTCACCAAGGACACCATGTTCTTCTTGTAGGGAGCTGAGGTGGGTGCTGGGCCAAGCAGCCACCTCCTGGGTCTAGCGGTGGGAGGCACACATGTGTGGAGCGGGCCGAGAGGCTAGTTCTCCGGGGGCTTTGCACATCCCTTAGTGGAGAGCTTCAGTGGGGCTGGTGTGTGTGTGGGGGGTGAGCAAGGGCCTGGAAGGAAGGCGTGCAGGGGCCTCCCGGGGATGCAAAAACCTCTCAGACCTGTCGCCTTCCATGGGGCCATGGCCCACCTTAACCCAGGCCTCCCTTCCCCTGGCCGAGGCTGCCAGCTTAGGCTGACGTTAATGGGCTTGAGAGGAGAAGCGACCCCCTGGGAGTGTGTAAAATCTTCCTCGGGAAAGGAAAAGGCATAGTCCAGGAGGCCTGAGAGCAGCGTGACAGCAGTCTTGATTCAATTACTCTGTTCTTCAGCACAGTTCCTTCCTCGGCTCCGTGTAAGGGATGTATGTTCTTGTGAGCACATGCCTAAGTACTTAAGATCTGTAACTAGAAAATTGAGTCAGCTGGGTGGCGGCTTGGCCTGCGTGGTCCAGGCAGCACGGGAGCTTCTGTGGGGCTGCTTCGCAGCTTCGGGAACCTGCCGCACCTCTTCCCCTGCTCCCGAGCAGATGTCAGGGTCTTTAACTCAGTGGCTGCTGTGCGAGTCGTGGTGGGAGCCGATGGCCTGCGATCTCTGTTGGTTTATGCAGCTGACGGCATCATCTTTCCTTCCCTTGTCACCTGCACTGGAAGCAGATGTGCCCAAGATGGGGCCTGGCTGTATCACATGATGGTAGGGGCTGGCTGTGGGAGGCTTCTACACAGGCTGCGAGGTCCAGGCAGGAGATGTTGGGAGAAAGAGATAATCTACTGTGAATTTCCCCACTGAACAGATGGGTCCTGCTGTGGGGGGTTGTCGTGCGTGTTTGTGGAACACTGACTTGGCTTGTGATTTGTGGTCGGCAGTCATGCTTGGTCCCTCAAGCTGCTTGAAAGGGTGGGAAGTGGTCAGAACATGGGCGGTGTTGGTCCTGACGCCTCAGCACTGGACAGGTCGTGTCCTGAGGACATCAGCCCGTTTGAAGTCTCTTTAAGAGACACAGTGGCAAATTGCTTGGGATATATCCAGGTGAACTGGGGTGGGGAGGCATCTGGTGGTCACAGCACCTGGGAGCACGTCAGGGTTCTAGGGGCGTCTTGCCACGAAGAAGAGACGAATTCGCAGCTTGGGGTTGTTGCTTGCGTACTCAGAGGGCTAACATGGGAGGAGACAGGAAGGAGACGTGTGTGGTTCAAGGGCCAGTTTGAGGCAGATGCAGAGGAGATTTCAGCTCGTTGTAGGAGCTGTGCAAATAGAAGCGCCTCTTGGGGTATAAGGGGCCTGTCTTGGCAGGTAGTGACGGCCCCATCACCAGGGATGTGCAGGCAGAGCCTAGCTGGGCAGCTGTGCTGGAGGATGAGAGTCAGATGTGGGATCGGGTGATCTTCGAGGTCCTTCCAGCTCTAAAATGTACCACGGGGTCCTGACCCCTCGTGTGTGGTCTGTGGGCTCAAGGACAATGCTTCGATGGCCCTGGACGCTTGTAGGATTGGGAAGAGCAGGACCCCAATGCCCTTTGTCACCCAGAGGGTAGGCGGTTGAACAGAGAGGAGGACAAAGTGTCCTTGCTCACATTACCAAGTCTCTGGGGGAACTAGGAGCTCTGGTTAAGGCCTTTGGCTGCTAACCAGAGAGGTCAGTGGTTTGAACCCACCAGCTGCTCCATGGAAGAAAGATGAGGCAGTCTGCTTCTGTAAAGATTTGTACCCTTGGAAACCCTGTGGGGGTCGCTATGGGTCAGATCCACTCGAGGGCGGTAAGCCTCTTTTTTCTGGGGAAAGTGTGACGTAGCACCCCCTACTGCCCTTTCCCTCAACCCGCTGCTGTCAGATTCCCAGGCTGTAATCTTTAGGGAAACTGACTGCCACATCCCTCTCTCAGGGAGCGGCTGGTGGGTTCCGACTGCCAGCTTTTGGTTACCAGCTGATCGCTTAAGCACTGCACCACCAGGGCTCCTTTGACCCGTCCCAGTTCCCTCTGTGTTGCTCCAGACCCTGCATCACCTCAGGGTTGAGAGAGGAGGCAGACATGCTACTCTCATTTTAAAGAGGAGAAAAGTGAGGCCCCAGGAGTTGTGGGACATGGGCAAAGCTGCATAGCCGCTGTGGAGGGAGGCATTGGGAGGGGCTGAACGCGCGGCCCCTCAGTTTCCCGCCTTGGGACGCCTTGGAGGTGGAGAAGCCTGGTCTGGGTGGAGCCCGGGGAGGGCGCAAGGAAAGCTTTCAAGGAGAAGGACAGCAGGTCAGATGCTGCTGAGACGGTGGGGAGGTGGAAGGTAGAGGTCAGGGTTTTGAGGAGAGCCGGGAAGTAAGAGGCAGCTACCGGGATCAGGCCAGGGCAACACGGGGGAATGGCCCTGGAGGGCCACCCTGTTGAGGCTGCAGACCTTGCATCTGTGAGGGCAGCAGCCTGTAGGGGTGGACAGTTGTTCCCAGAGCCCTCAGCCTGAGAGGAGATGGAGCACGTAGGAGAGGGCTTCTGCAGGAAGGGGTAATGGAGCAAGAGAGGGAGTGGAGGCCCAGACGGCTAAGGATCCCCGCCCCCATCTCTGAGGTGTGCTGACTGAGGCGCCGCAGAGTGGAATGGCTGAGTGGAACGGCTTGCTCAACTCTCTGGTCTGAGGGCCTCTCCAGCTTGGACTTGGGTCTTGC
This sequence comes from Orycteropus afer afer, assembly GCF_000298275.1. Lineage (NCBI taxonomy): Eukaryota > Metazoa > Chordata > Mammalia > Tubulidentata > Orycteropodidae > Orycteropus > Orycteropus afer. The sequence continues at coordinate 2,132,056 of NW_006921761.1, forward strand.
CCTGTGGTCACTTCCTGGTGCCATCCTCCTGCCCGGGCCTCAGGGAGGGGTTGAGCAGCAAGACAGGGTCTGTCCTGTAGAGCTCACAGGCTGGCGACCAGGGTGGCAAGGTCCCCGTCCCTCTGGTGGGCCGCGTGTGAGGTGATGCTGTAATGAAGGGGTGGTACCTGGAGTGGGAGGGCAGGACAGGGAGAGGCGGATTCTGACCAGAAGGATCAGGGAAGGCTCTTCATTGGAAGCACTCTTCATTGGAAGCATTCTTCATTGGAAACATTCTTCGAGGGCTGGGTGGAGGGAGGAGAAGACCATCAAAGGAAAGAGATGGTGGCAAGGCTGGGAAGGTGTGAGGGGCAGGGAGAGAGCCAGACAGCGGGGCTGCAGGAGGGAGAGAGGTGGGAAGAGGCCAGGAATCTGGGACAGCTCTGCCATTGTGGCCTCGTTGTGAGGCATTGGGCTAGGATCAGTGGGGAGATGACTTCAGGGCTGTGCTGACCACTCAGATATAAGGGTGGACCCAGACGAGATGAGCCCAGTGCTGTCCAATAGACATACAACATGAGCCATACATGGAATTTAAAATCTTCTAGTGGCCTCATTAAAGAAAAAGAAAAAAAGAAAGAAAGAAAGAAACAAGAAGAATTAGTGTTGATAATATATTTTATTTATTCCATTATGTTCCAACTATTTCTATTTCAATTGTCAATAGAAAATAATTTGGATGCTATGTTTTCCATTCTTTTTTGTGCTCAGTCTTTGAACTCTGGTACACATTTTACACTTGAGTTCATTAAAATCAATAAGATTTAGCTCTTTGGTCGTCCAAGCCTCATTTCAAGCACCGCATGCCACACGTGGCTGGTGGCTACTGTATGGACAACATGGCTGTCGTGCAGGTGCCTGGCACCCAGCCGATACTCAGCAGATGCTCTTTGATGGACCGGGCCGGCCACATCTTTAGAGGGTCACTGTTGGTGAGGATGGAATGGAGGGTCTGTCGTCTCTTGTTTGGTATCATGGGCGTCCACAGAAAGCCTGAGCCATAGCTTGGATCCCCCCACCCCCACCCCAGGACGCTCGCCTCCGAGACCAGACTTGGGGGCGTGGTCAGTGTCTCCTAATCTCCAGAGAAGTGTTCTGTGACTGAGGCAGCCGACCAAGTCAGGGTGGCCTCTGAGGGCAGAGCTGGGACTGGTTAAAGGAAGCCACAGGGAGGCAGATGACGGCTCAGTGCGAGGAAGAGCTTTCTACTAACAATGAGCCTGGGAAAGGTAGTGAGAGCCCCGTCACTGGAGGTATGAGCAGGGGTTGTACAAACTAGGGGCAGAGGAGTGAGAGGAGGCACTCTGGGCTGGCCTCAGGGCCTTTTGCAGTCTCTCACCATCTGCATAGCAAGTACTCTGCTCCGTGTTTGGAAGCTGGTTCTGCCCTCTGCTGCCTGACTCCAAGTCTGCTATTCAGGTGGGCATGACTGGGCAGGGGCCACATCTCACCAGCTTCTATCCCCAGCTCAGTCCCTGGGCACGGGTCCGGTGCACAGAGATGCTCGGGGGCGTGTGGGGGATGGAACCTCGTCTTGTGGTTGGTCCGACCTCAGGCTTTGATGGAGAAGCGGTGGCCTCAGGAGCCCTGCTGGGTCGGGGGCAGAGCCTGAGGCGACACACCTCCCTCCCCGGGAGGCACTGGTCTTGGCAGAGCAGGCAGCTCTGTGAACGGTGGCCATGGATGAGAGGGCAGATCCGGACCCCGGCCCTTCCCGGGCCTTTGATCTCTGCTGAGGCCTCCCTCCGCCTGTCTGAGGCCCTCATTCAGGTCCTTCAGCTTCCCCCTGGACCCCCCAGAGTTTGAAAGGCCCTGGACACACAGAGGCCAGTCCTCTCACCGGTTCCGACGGCCGCCCGTCTGGTGCCAGGATGGCCTGTGGGGCCCGGAGCTCCTTTCTGGGCAGTGGGGGTGCGTCGCAGGCGGAGTGTCCTGCCTTCTGGGCCCTGAGTCACCTTCTGCCTGAGGAGGGCACAGAATGGAGCCAGGACCCCAGGTGTCCGCCGTTTTCAAAAGACACCAAGTCCAGGAAGACTCCTGGGAGGAGGTTGGGGACCCTTGGGCAGGGCCTCCTGCCGTGAGTGGTTTGTCCCTCTTTCTGGGGTGCCTGCCTCTGCCCTGTGTCTTGTCTCTCCTGTGGGTTTCTCTGCGAGGATGTCTCAGCCAGTGCTACCTCTCCTCTACCCCTCACTTTCTCTCTCGTTCACTCTTCTCGCTCGCGCGCTCCCTCATACATTTTCTTGCTCTCATCCTTGTACTTGAGTGTGACCTCTCCCCCTTACCATCTCCTTTCTCTTCCACTCTCCCCCTCTCTTTCAGTCTGAGAGTCCCAGCTCAGCCTTGGCTGACAGGCCTCCATGGAACCACCGCAGAGGAGAAAGGGATTTCTGAGTCCCAGGGCCTCTCTGACCAGGGGCAGGCCTGGCCTTTTTCTCCCTGCTCCCTTTCCCTTCCTGGGCTCCAAAGGCAGGAGCAAAACCTGCACTGACCCCTCCCAGATCTCCCAGAAGGAAGCAGGATGTGAGGAAAAGCAGGGACCCCCGCTTCTGTCTCAGGATTCCTGAGTCACGAGTTCCCAGCAGCCCTTTGGCACCAAGATTCCACAGATCTCTGACCTCTGGAAAGCCGAACACCAGGGAGTGAGGTGTTGAGGCAAAGACACAGCTCACAGGCCAGGGGCAGACTGGGTCTGAGGGCTTCCTGTGGTGAGATCTTTGACAAGTTACTTAATTTCTCTGAGCCTCCATCTTGTCATGTGGGAAGTAGGGTGACACAAGCCTTGCTGTGGGATGAGAAAGTGAAGCCATGGCTGTGAAGGGTTGAGCCCCTGAGCCAGGTCCTATCAATTGCTTAATAGGTGGTCGCTGAGGGTGTCTGGTCCTTGAGGGTGTGAGGCCCTGGGTGGGGAGACTCTGGGGGACAGTCCCAGGCTGAGGACAAGCAGGCTCCAGCCACACGTCTAGGTGGCAGCTGAAACAGAGCTCATCTGGCCACCACCAACTTCCTGTTTGTTAACAGCCTTCGACTTTGGGCACCAGTAACTGGAAGCCCTGAGTGCTCACCGACATCAAGACTGAGCAACAGCGCCCCCAGGTGTCGGCTGCAAAGCCAAGGGCCACTGGCTTCCCTTCTTGCTCCTTCTGGACAGTCCTAAGCGCCCTTTATAGAGGACTGACTGCCACTGAGGAGAGGTGCTAGGGGTACAAAGTGGAGAGCATGGGGCAGAAGGCAGGGTACCTGGGGCTGGGAGGGCTGGACGTCCAAGAGCTTGGGGTCACCTGCTCAGACTTCAAGCCTCTGCTTCGGAGCTGGAAGGACCTTGGAGAGCATCTGGGACGTCTTGTCCCGTCCTTCTCCAGAGGGGGAAACTGAGGCTAGGAGAGAAGGGATCTGACCTGGTCACACAAGAAAATCCAGAGAGAGGATAGGCTCCTCAGAACCCCCACTGGTCCTGCTGCCTCCTTCTTCTTCTTTTTTTAATAACATTTCAATGTGTTTTTGGTGAATGTTTACACAGGGAATTAGGTTCCCCTTTGACAATCTCCACACCAACTGTCCAACGACATCAGCTGTGCCCCCCCGAGGAGCGGCATCCTCTTGATTGGACTGTGTTCTGCTCCGTCTCTTTCCTCCTCTTGATTGGACTGTGTTCTGCTCCGTCTGTTTCCAGGGCTCTAGCTGTCCTGCCCCTTATCTGCTCATTTTGCTTTAGAGTAAATGTCGACTTTTTGGTTTTACATAGACGTTGTTTTGATCCTACCACCTTTCGATGTGACAAATCTCAATTCCTCCTATCTCCTCCTTTCCCCATTCTCCTAGGTGTGTCTGCCACCCCCACTGCTAAAAACCGCCAGCAAGCCCGACCCTCTCAGCCCGTGGGTGGCTGGCGCCCCAGTCCCCAGGGCTTCCTCCGTTCTTGACACTGAGCCCTGAGCCCTGTCCTCCTCCTCCCCAACTCTGTGCTTCCAGTCTCTGGGTACTCTGTGCTTTCCTGACCCCGAGCCATGCCCACGTGGAGTCCTGCAGCTAGCACGCTGTCCTTCAGCCTGGTCTGTTGACCCGGTTTCTAGAGCTGCCTACTTCCCCCCGGAGACAGGATGGGCTCAGTTTTGGGCCCTTGGTCTTTTGGTGCCAGCTGAGGACCGAGGGTTCTGCACGTACCAGCTTGGAGCTTTGGAGAGCGGACAGATTCTGCAGAGAGGGGAACATCCCCTTCCACAGTGGCCTTGGGGGCAGGAAGGAGATGACCAACACTTTGTCTCGGTCTTTGCTGGGGCTTCACCAGGGAAGATCTCTTCCCTGTCCTTCCTTGATGTGCTCATTGGATGGCCCCTCAGGCTGAGCATGCACGGGTGGCCTTCCCCCAAGTTTTGTTTTCTTTTGGTCAGGGCAGGCCTAGAACCAAGGCCTTTGACAGGAGAGCATCAAGTAGAATGCAGGGGACAAGTGCTACCCTGGTAGCCATGTTTTATTGGGCTTACCCTGCGTTGAAAATGAGTTTGAATTAGTCGGCAGATTTCACACATGGATGTCTGACTTCTTTTGGCAAAAAAGTATCACAATATCTGGCAACAGGGGGTAGGCTTTCCCACATGGCAGCCATTGGCTGGGGCAGCCAGGCTGTGGTCCGTCCTGCTCCCCACTGGCTTACTCATGGCACTTGTGCTCTGTTTTCTCTTCCCAAAGGCCTTTGAGCCTCCGAAGTCCTAACGTGGATGCTGAAGAAATAAATCTGGTTCAGTCCAGTCTGTGGAGGCTGCAGTATGTGGGACTCTGTGTGGGTGTGTGTTTGTGGTCGGGGAAGCGGGAAGTCAGACCCCTAGGCCAGAGGTCGGTGAGGTGGGGTGGATGGGGGCAGCAGACACTGAGGGCAGGCCAAGGAGCAAACCCTTTGGGAGCCCGGCAGATTGACTCATTTGCTCCACATGCTCCTCACGGTGCAGCTGGTCCACGGCAGAGGGTGCAGGCTTTGTCTGTGGGCATGGGGGACTGGTCAGTGGCAATGGCACAGCCAACTTTCTGCCCTCCAGTCGGGCCGAACTTCTTCTCTGTCCCTCTGACTGCAGCCTTGGGTACCCCAGTGAAGTCCCAGGCAGACAACTGCCTCAGAAGACCATGGGGCCTAAGGCCAGGTGGTTAATCGGAGAAGCCCCTTGGGCCTTTCCCTAGTGCCCAGGGTCTGTCCCTTGGGTGGGGGGTCAGGTTTCAGTTCCTCCTGACCCCCGGGTCCCTGAGTTTCACTTTGATTCAGTGACTGAGAGTCTGTGTGAAAGTTACCCCCACCCCTCCCTATCTGAACACCTGCTTTGCCCAGGCCCCTCCCATCCCCATCACCCCTTTACCCATGGGGCTGTGCGCTGGGGTTCCATGATCCTCAGGGGTGTGGGAGAGGGCAGGATGGCACAGTGTGAGGACCTCTGTGCAAGGAGTCAGTCAGAGTGGGGCACCCAGAACAGGAGTGGCGGGACCACCTGCGGGGACATCCTCTGGGGGGAAGTCTGGAACTCAAGGGTGGAGTGGGGTTGGCTTTCTTCCCGACCCGACACTGTCCTGCTGCCCTGCGGGCAGAGAGTCCTGCAGCCTTTTCTCTCTGGCTTTAGAATATGGTTCCTTCCTGGGCTGCAGCGTCTGTGGTTCAGGGACTGTCACAGGGCCTGAAACTCCTTTTGGCTTATGGGGTAGGGGCAGGAGCCCTGGGAGGAGGGAGCCAGGAGCCCTGGGTTCCAGTTCTGACCCTGGTTGACTTTCTGTCAACTTACAGCGGCCTGTGAGACAGAGCAGAACTACCCCACAGGGTTTTCTAGGCTATAATTCTGTGGGGGCAGATTGCCAGGTCTGTCTCCCCCGGAGCTACTGGATGGATCAGGCAGCGTCCGAGTGCTTAGCTGTTGAGCCATCTTGGTATGATTATGAAAATAGACCTTACAGACCCCCTGAAAGGGTCTAGGGGACCCCCCAGTGTACACTTTGAGAATCTCTGCTTTAGGCTGCTGTCAACTCTGCCTTGCTTATCACTCATACAGATAAGGAGAGCAGTTAAACAGTTTTAGTTGAAAGAAAGGTATCCTCAGTTTCTCCCTTCTTTGCTCCGGATGGCAAGTGGGAGCCATGGGAGGTCTTGGAGCTGAGGAGGGAGGGACGTGACACACTGGGCTTTGGAAACACGCCCCATGTCGGTTGGGGGGGTGGAGCTTCTTGCTCTCACTCGGCCTGAGCCCCCACAGACCCACCATCACTGCGGTGTCTGTCCCAGCGCAGTGTCCGTAGGATTGGAGGTCTGGCCTCCACCCGGCAGGCTTCCTGCTGTGAATAGCAGCTGTCCGGTGCTCCAAGAGCCTGGGTGCCCTGGAACCCAACTGTGTCTCTCCATCCCAATTCAGCCCTGCTCTGGCCTCCAAACCCAGCAAATGTATTAGAAGTGAACAACAGAAGCAAAAGAAGATGAAAGACAGAAGTGGGTTTCCTATTTGTCTTGACTCCTGGTGCTTGAGGAAGAGCAAGTCTGAAAGGCAGTGGAGCCGGAAGGGGAGATTTTTGTCACACTCCATAGAGGCTTCTAGCTTTTCCAAAATGCCAGCGGCTGGTGACTCGGATGTGGGTGTCTAATCTTACTTAGACATTTCTGGTGTTCACGCTCCTTAGTACAGGTTTATCCTTTCCCTAAGCCCCACGTGGGGTCACCATGAGTCACAGGTGACTTGACGTCAGCTAACAACACCAGCAACTTTCTCTGGGTCATTTCATCCGCTGTGAGGCCCCCTCCTTTTCTCCCTCCCCTCCATTTTACTCCACTGTTGGGGCAGAGGGAGAAAAGTTCAAGGCAATTTGAGAACAGTGGAGAGAGGGGGATGGATAAAAGGCACCTGAGAAAGAGACTCTCTGGAGTGAAGCCAGCTGAGCTATGAGAGGAAGCAGACAGGGCCTTGAGGAACTAGAAAGAAGAGGTCAAGAAGTGAGGGGGGTCAGACACTTTCCAGTACCAACCACCAGGTGGCACCATTGACCCAAGACAGCTTAGTTGCCGTCCAGGGTTAGGGATGTGACAGGGGTAACAGGGCAGTGTGTGCTGGCTGTGAGCTTGATGGGTTTGTAACTGGGCTGGGGCTGGTAGTACCCAGGTAGGCTGACCGTCTGGCCGAGTCTCACTTCTCTCTCAACATTTAGACGGGGGATGGGGAGGCTGGAAAACCGCCATTAGGGGTCCATCTGGTCCTTCCTCACTTCCATGGCTCAGACATCTCAATACAAATCTTTGTAGGGATTGATTCTAGTCAAAGCCTTTACCTGCTGTGTGACCTTGAGTAAGCCATTCTCTCTGAGCCTTGTTCTTTCCGTGTTAAAATGCAAAGACTTAGCCAGATGATTTTAGGGTCTTTTGGGTGTGGACATTCTGTGGTGTGCCAGAGAGGACACGAGAGTTGGAGCTGGACTCTAGATCTTTGTGTCAACTGTGTGATCTTGGGCAGGTCACTTCCTCGCTCTGAGGGTGACTGTAACATCTCCCTCACACACTTGCAAGAAAGAGCAGATTAGAGGACGCTTTGACAGCTTTTCTGGGGCTGAAGTAGAGTGAGGGCTTGTTACTTCTGTCCTACCTGAAAGTCAGGTTAGCCGTCTGGAGGTGCTCCTCCGTCCTCACCCCTTCAGAAGTCGTGCCTCTCTGCCTGTGGCTGTGGAGGAAAGCATCCGGCAGGTTACTCAAGGAGCGCACCTCTGTCCTGTCAATCTCTCATTTTTCTCCACCCTCAGTGCATGGCCCTGGCCTGAGCACTCTTCTCGTTTGAACAGTTGCTGTAGCCTCCTAGCTGGCCCCACCTGCAATGACCCTGACCCCTCCAAGTGGTCCGCCTTCCACACAACAGTGCCTGTGCCATTTCTGAAATACAGTTCTCCATGGTCACTTGCCTGACGGTTTTTAATTTTTTTTAAATTGTGATTTGGGTGAAAATGTACAGAGCAAATTCACTTGCCATACAGCAGTTCACACACACTTTGTCGCATGACATTGACCACAATGCAACAGCTCCCCTCCCACTTCCTCCCGATAGTTACCTCTTCTCCGTGTCTATCCCTCCATGACTCCTGCCCCCTGAGCTGTCTCCCTGTGCATAAACAGCCCTTCTATTCTCCCATGATACTTCTCTCCAAGGAGTGTATCTACCTCAGGTACATGTTCAACTCATATGCCTGTCTTTTGTTTGACTGGAAACCACAGGTGTGGGTTCAATTCCAGACCTGAAGGGCAGCTAGGGGCCATAGTCTCAGTGGTCCCACAGGCTCTATCAGACCAGCATGGCTGACGGTATTGGCCCTTCGAATCTTCCCACTGTTCTTAGAAAGCCATCAGACTTGTTAAGAAGGCTGGCAGGACCTCTACCATCAGGCCTTGCCCACCTCAAAAGCCTGTATCCCCTCCACTGCCCCCATTTCCACCTCTGCTCCAGTCACATCACATGTCTTCCTGCTCATAGCCCAAGGGTTACATGCACAGTGCCGGCTCAGGCGACCTGGGGTCAAGAGCTGGCCCCACTAATGGCTACTCTCCAATCTCAGCCTCTTGGAGCCTCAGTTTCCCTGTCTGTAAAACAAGGGCCCTGAATGTGCCTAAGGTTGGGCTGCTATATGGATTTAAAGAAATAACTCACGAGAGGTGCCTAGGACAATCCATGATGCCAATACATGCCCAGTAAAGGCATTTGACTGCTAACCAGAAGGCTGGCTGTTCAAACCCACCAGCCACTCCTCGGAAGGAATGTTGGGCAATCTACTCCTGTAATGATGCCGCCTCAGAAACCCAAGGAGTGGTCGCTATGAGTCCAACGGACTCCACAGCAGTGAGTTTTTGAGTTTTGTATTATGGTGCCGTCCCCCTGCCTGGAATCCTATCCTGCTCCCACCCCACTGTTCACCCGGCTGACATTCCCAACCACTTCCTGAGGGAGCCTCTGATGTTGGCTTCCTCAGCCGCACCCCAGCGCACAGAGCCTGCCTCTGATGAAATAGCACGTGTGTCACACATCTGTCTTCCCTGTAAGGTTAGGAGCTCCACGAGGGCAGGAACTGTGACTGGGCACAGGGTCGGTTCGTGGCAGCACATCTGTGCTGAATGCGGGCTCTGGGAGTCACAGAAGCTCAGAGCCCATCTGGTCCGTGGGCATAGGCTGCTGGGTAGAACCTAGGATCCTGTACGTCAGACATTCGCCCCCTCCTGCCTGACCGCAACGCCTCCATCCTGCAGCCTCCACTGTCTGGCTCTGCAGAAAGGATCTTGTGACGTCACCCTGGATGGGGGGGCCACTCCCCTAGTCTGAAGACACACCTGCATGCACACGTGTCCATGCGCACACACGTGTCCGTGCGCACACACACGCTGGTGCCTGTGGCCCTCCTTCTGCCTGTCTTACCAGAGCTATGTTCCAGGTGTGTCCAGATAAGCACCTCAAACAGGAGAAGCAGTCTAACTGCAGAACAATGGCTGCCACCTACAGAGTGCTGAGTATTAACGCTTTATATTATGGACTCATTTAATCCGCATGTTCTGTGTGAGAGAAGTTCAGAGAGATCCAGGAAGTTGCCCAAGGTCACACAGCTCGGCAGTGGCAGTGTGAGGACTGGCACCTGGGCTGCTGGCTCCAGAACAGCCTTGCCTGCCACGTGGTCTGCTTCTCACACTGGGGACGGCATTCACGATGAGTGACAGGGTGGCGCTGAGGGTCCCCATGGGAATGTCCTTCCGACACGGCTCCGACTGCAGCTTCTTTTCAGTCGGCCCGTTCTGATTGCCCCGCCACACTGAGCTCAAAGGGGCCTTGGCTCAGAATCTATTGGCACGTCATTTCTGAGGCCTCACCCAACACTGCTGTGCACACTGTCCTATTCGTCACCTTCAAGTTCGTCAGCTTCAAGTGCAGTTGACAAATCACATGTGGATTTTAGACCACAGCAGTGTACACAGCGGGCACCTTATCTGTCAAAGGGGTAAGATCTGCTTTTCCTGGTAATTCCCAAAATTACCTATTCTATTTTGATTAGCACTGACATATAACGAGGTTCAAAAGGATCAGCAACTATTACTTGTGTTAAAGGAGTCCTGGTGGCACAGCGGTTAAGTGCTCAGCTGGTAACTGAAAGGTTGGCGGTTCAAACCCATCCAGGGGAGAAAGACCTGGTGACTTGCTGCTGTAAAGAGCACAGCTTCGTCAACCCCATGGAGCAGCTCTGCGGTCACATGGGGTCACTATGACTTTAAACGGCACCCGATGACAACAATTACTTCTGTTATCAGCACCGAGTTTGCAGTCCAAGTCCAGGCTCTCCAAGAAGACCTTGTCGCCAACTTTCTAAATTCTCAGCGCCATTTTCTCTTTCTCTCTTTTTTAATGGTTATTGTATTTATTTTGCTAAGTATGATGACAGGATTTTGGGGGCTAGGGTCAGAGGAAAAAGGAGCAAGGATTTCCACTGGCAGGATCTTAGCTCCCTGTTCCAGAAACTCAAATATTCAAGCGGCAGCTGGGGGCAGCTTGTGGAGGCAGGAGGGGGCTGATGGGGGTGGGGGCACCTGGGCTCTTTGTCCAGCTCCCCGTTACCCTGCTGTGTGATCCCAGTCAGATCCTGCCCTCTCTGAGCCTCAGTTGGCACGGAGGAGCCTGAACAACCAACCCTGCACTTCTGGTCTTTTCCCTCCCTCCTCCCTGCTGCCCGCTCCCCCTCCGTCTTCTCTCTCTCCCTTGCTTTCTTCGCCTGACACACACAAGCCACCCTGCACTTCTGAATGGTACTTTTGTTCCGAGAACATCTCTTTTCTGAAAAGGACGATCAGTCAGGTTTGTACCTATTAAAGCCGGCACATTTGATCAGTTAAGAGCCCGCACACTCTCTCTCCCCAGACAGCACCTTACGGAGGCAGAGAGAAGCTGCAAAAGGGAAGGGTTACGGGAGACAATGGGGGAAGGCAACAAAACCTTTTGGGGCCTAATTTATGGCCCCTCCAGCAAAGGCCTTGTCTCCTGGGAGCCCCCAAGTCCCTGTTCGGCTCTTCCCCATGGCCCCAGCCTTTCCTAGCTCCAGTGCAGTTTATGACCTGAGCTCTCCTTCCCCCAAACAGAGGAGGGGCCAGAACTGAGTCTGTGCCCCCCACTCTTGTTTCAAGGCCTCTTTGAGGTAAGACTTGAAGTGCTGGACTTGGAGTCACTGTCTCTGGGTGGGAGCCCCAGCTTTGCACCTCCTTGCTGGTGGTCTTGGGCAACCTACTTCCTAGGGCTTTCCTTAAAGTCTTGTGCAAAGTCAGTGAGAGCCAACGTGTGAGAACGTGCTTTGGACACTGGGAAGCTCTGTGGGGGCCCAGGAGAGTCACGGGGGATCAGTTATCTGCTCCACGACTCTGGACAAATTCCTTAACTTCTCCAAGGGTCGGTTTTCTGCCCCATGGGGACCGTAGTACTTAGGTCATACAATGACTGTGAGAATTGTGAACAGATGTAACATACCTGGCACAGTGCCTGGCACGCGTCCCGAACCTCTGCCAGTCCTGCTGCCCTTAGTTTTTCGGCGCGTCTTAGAAGCGCACAGTGATTAAGCCCCAGGCTTCTGAAGTCGGGCTGCTCAGTGGAAACCCGCTCTCACCCCGCCTTAGCGGGGAGACCTGACACCTGACCCTCCCTGGGCCCCAATTCTCTCCTTCGAGGGGCCTGATAGTATCTGTTTCAGGGGGTTGTGGAGATTAGATCAGGCACGCAAACGACCCCGCACGGTGAGCGCGGTGAGTGGTAACGTTGCTGCCCGACACCGGGCTGGGGCCCGATGCAATCCGCGATTCAAGCCTCTCCTTGGGCTGCAGGAGCAGGCGGAGCGGGCCTTCAGGGGAAACGGGGCTTGCTGCAGGGCGCGCGGGAATCACATCCCAAGATCTCGGAGGACTTTGCAGAGATTCCTCCGGGCCAGTTTGCAAAGAGGCGGGTCGCGCGGGGGACACGCGGGAAGGCCCCCGGGCCTCGCCGCCCCCGGGGCGCGTCCTGGGCCCGACCCAGCCAGCAGACATCTTCCAGGAGCGCGCCTGCGTTCTCCCGGGCGCCGCGGAAGGAGCGTGCGGCCATGGCGCGAAAAGAAGCGCGCGCGCGGCGCCCGCGG
>NW_006921761.1:2145463-2146502 GCF_000298275.1 Orycteropus afer afer
GGAGGCGTGGGTGAGAGTGGGTGTTTTTCTCCTCTGCCTTCTGGTGCTTTCTCTCTGGTGACAGAGGCCAAAGAATTCCTCCCCGCGGCCCCCTTCCTGGCTCCATCTCCAGGAGTGCTGTCCTTCGTACTAAAGTTTACCGGGTACTGACCATGTGGTAGGTACCCTGATGTCACAGGCCCCTGCCCTCAGGAAACTTACCGGCTGGTGAGCGGGAGAGACCACACTGCAAGGCCTGTCATAAATGCACATCAGGCGCCGCTGATCGATGACCGGAGCTCCTTAGTGGCAAAGGTTGCAGGAAGGTTTGCTGAGGGCTTCCTCTTGGTCATGGATTTGGCAGTCCCAGCTGCCACCCTGTGCTGGGCACCCTGGCTCACGCCAGTGCTCAGCATGGTTGAGAAGCAGGACGACGCTGTGGGCCTCTGACACTAGTTCACTGTGAGAGCTTTGTCCATTTTCTTCCTGTTTCTGCCCCTCAGTGTCCTCAGCTGTAAAATGGGGGAGCTGAATTGGTCTCTGAGGGCTAGTTGAGTGTGCTTGGTCTGCAGCAAAGCTAGAGCCAGGGCCCAGGTCTCTGTTCCGAGCCAGTGTTTTCTGGTCTTGTAACGTGACCAGTGAAATAAACAAATACACACTGCCCTTGGACAACCTCGGGGCCAGTGGTCACTGTGTGACAGCCATTGTGCTCACGGCAGGCTTAAGAAGCGTAAATACTGTTACTGCTCTCCTTTTGCAGATGGAAAAGCTGGGGCATAAGGAGGTTCAGTCACATAGCTAGGAAGTGGCAGGCTTGGGATTCAAACCCAGGCCGTGCAGTTGCGAGTCTGAGCTTTGAACCACTCTGCAAGTGGCAGAGGTGGGACAGGAGGCCTCCAAGCCCTCCACCCCTTACACCTCACCCGGGGCTGGAACTCCCCTCCTTTGCCCTGGGAGCTCCAAAACCGAATCTGCCTGTGCTCTGGGCAGCAGGAGCAGGGGTTGTCAACGTGAGCTTTCTTCTGGCCTTTTCTTCTTGGTGCAGACAGCTGAGAGAAGC
>NW_006921761.1:2148148-2159263 GCF_000298275.1 Orycteropus afer afer
GTACATGTGTAGGTAGGTTATATTTTCTTTATATCTCATTTTAGGGTAGCAAAGGAAGAGCTACAAAATAATTGTTTTGAAGAGGAGACATGGGGTCAACAGGGTTGCATGACTTCCAAGTCATGTGACCCTAGTTCACTGGTGCCAAGATCCCAGGGGGCCTTAGTTGGGGAGTCTGGCCTCACACACTTCATCTCTGTATGGCGTACCCTCTGTCTCCTTCCTCATGTCCATAAATCCAAATCTTGGCTCAAAGGCCACCTCCTCCAGGAAGCCTTCCTTGACCACCGCCTACTTCCCCCAGCAAGTTCTCTCTCTGTCTCTAGGCCTCCGTAGCCTGCGGTTTGGGGGTCTCTTAGAGTCCAGGGTACTTCCTCATGCTTGAGGCCTGGTCTTCCTGCCATAGAATGGGTTCCCTGAGGGCTGAGTCTGAAGTCCCTCTCAGGGCTATGCTTAGGCTCAGAGCACCTGCCAGAGATAAATGAATGCTTGGACCATGGGGGGAAGCTTAAGCAGGGGCCTTCTCTGTCCCCACCTTGTCTTTTTTAAGCCGATGGCTTCCTTTCTCCCATCCACACTCCTTGTCCTTGTCGGCTGACATAATGCCTGCTTATGCCGGCGGCGCTGTGGCGCTTGGTGTCCACTGGTCTGCTTGCCCTGACCCTGTGCTGTGGGCGTCGCATGAGGTGAGATGAAGAAGTGTGAGGTCACACGGCTGACAGGTGGCGGCCCCAGAGCCCACACCCTGCGCTCCATGGCCTTTGCACTTAGATGCCGCCAAGGCTGGGCCTCTCTGCTGGGCAGCCATCCATTCACTGGCTGGCTCTGGACTCAGTGGTGGGCATTGTGGCCTTGGTGGTGGGCAAGGCCTGGTGGCCCCTTTGGTTTCCCTGGAGAAGGTCTGTCTACTGGACCCCAGCCAGGCATGGAAGGGGGTATCAGATGCCCTCATGGAGGGGGAGGGTCCACTCCTTCCAAGCTGGAGGTCACCACGGAGAAGCTGGTTCCTTTGTAGTCATTTTCTTTAGTGGGTACCTACCTTCTGATGACTTCACCAAAGAGAGGCACTAGCCACTTCTACCTACTTACTCTGCAAGTGTTTATTGTGTTCCCGCTACGTGGCAGGCGTTTTTCTAGTCACCAGGGACATAGCAATGAGCAAGACACAAAAGTCTCTGGCCTGGTGAGTGACATTCTACCGAGGGAAGTGAATAAGTGAGGAGAACATGCCATTGGTGTTCAGTGCTCTGGCAGATGGCAAAGCTGGGGAAAGCGAGGAGGAGGCAGGGTGGGGTGTATGCTGGCCCTGGAAGGTGGTCATAATGATGCGTGACATTTGAGCAGAGACCTTAAGGAAGGGAGGAGTGAGCCAGACAGACATCTGGGGAAGAAGGTTCCAGGAGAGGGAACGGGAGGCCAGGGTGTGTTAGGTTTGTTTGAGGAACAGGAAGGAAGCTGGTGTGGCTGGGGTGGGTGAGGCCAGAAAGATGGAGTGGACGGTGCCCAGATCCAGAAGGCCTTGCAGGCCACGAGAGGCAGTGGCTTTCGCTCAGAGTGAGACGGGTGTCCGTGGTGGCCGCCAGAACGTCTCCCGAGGAACATTAGCAGTGTGTTCTGGGGTTGGCTCTCCCTCTGCACCCTAGTGAGTAACCAGAGTGGAGTCCTGCCGGTTCTCTCTCTCCCGCTGACCTTCTCCTCCTTCTGCCCCTCCTCTTTGTAGCTACCTCCTCATCGGCAGTCTGTGGTGAAGGCCCGCATCTGGCCCCCAGGCCTCTCTCTCATCCCCCTCCAATGGGGTTGCCACACTGGGGCCAGATCACAGGGACTCCCTTCTCCTTAACCCCTCTGTGTCTGGAATGAATTTCAAATGCTATGAGCAAACAAGGGAGCAACTGTTTGAAACAGAGCCTGGGGGCCCTGGGATGTGAGGACTGGGCTGGCTGGAAGGTGGGCTGCCGTCTTCTGGTGCAGTGGGTGGCCAGAAGCCTCACTGTCACCCCAGTCAACTCCCAGCGTCCCGCCCTGCCTCTGCCTTCAGCAAGGGCTCCTCCTCCCAGACTCCTGTTTCATCTGTTAGTTCTCCCCAGTTCCCCAAGGACCAAGGGAAGTCCATTCGTGTGTTTGCAGACTCTGCCAGCTCTGAGCAGACATGAGGCTTATTTGCACATCGTCGTTGCCCTGGACTCCTCCAGGGATCTGCATGCCAAGATCAGCTTTGTGGCTCCAAGAGCCACCTCCCCCAGGCACCCGGCTGGGTCAAGCCCTTCCCCTGGGTTTGCCAAGGCACAGTGTCTTAGCTCAGAGTTGGGGAATTAAATGGAATCCCCCAAAGGAGCCATAGCAGCCCACTGGGGCATTGTTGACAGTGGGAAGTGAAGGTCTTCCCATTGGCAGGAGCTCATTGGCTCGGCCTGCATCGAGGAGGCCTCAAGAGAGGGCAGAGTCCTGGGCACAGGGCCTGGGGTCCAGGCTCCAGTGACTTGGTGACTTTGGGCAGCTCTTGACTACGTTTGGACCTCAGTTTCCAAGCTGCATGAAGAAGCTATAGAGCATCTTGGCATCCGTCCGAAGCTCTGAAGTGCTCCGAGCCGAGTCTGAGGATGTTTCCCTCCACCCAGGCAGTCAGAGACAAAGCCGCTCATCCAATTCGGAAATGCCTGCGCTCTCAAGCTCATCTTGTCTGATGGCTGTGTGTTCTTGGGAAGGCCACCTGCCCTCTCTGAGTCCGTTTTCACCTGCGAAATGGAAAGGAAAGTCTCTCGCCCACCTGCTGAGCTTACGGTGGGAATCAGGAGCCGGTGAATGTGAGGGTCAGGGCGAGGGTGTTCACGAGGTGGTGGTTGCGGTTGTTGTTGGCATTAATTACCATCACTTTCCAATGTGCCTTTTGTCCAGACGCACTTCCCAGTGTGATAGGAGGGCACGCCTCTTCTAGTGCAGCGCAACAGGGCGTGTCACTGTGGAAAGGGGGAAACAGTGCTTCCGTGCAGGACGAGGAACCGCTCACAGACTCCACGCTCGCTCATTGCCGTCCCCGTCCGCCATTGCTGTGAGCGTGCTCAGTGGAGAACACACAAGGGTATACACAGAAGCCTGTCAAGTTCTTTTCAGCTGGCGTAGGAGGTGACACACGTTGGCAGACAGAAGCTGATCTCTGTGTGTCCAAGAGGAGCTGAGCCAGCCTGAGTATATCTAACAGGTCAAGCTCTGAAATGAAGAAGCAATAAGCCAGTGAAATGGTACTATCACCAAAACATGATTGATCAATTGAATTCTATCAGAGACGGTGGACAGTGAGATTAACTCAGGCCTGATAGGTTCAATGAACTAAAGCATGATGTTCATTTCAGCTTCATTTCACCAGTCTTTGCTTGTGAAATTGGCCAATCAATAGAGGTTGAAGATCACATATATATATATATCTTGAGGACCATCTTATGGGGAATGTGATCTCAGGAGCTGGCTCCTGCCTGGGGCTCCCGCCGCCGGTAATGGACATAGAACAGGGACTCCATCAGCCCCGTCGAAATGGCCTGATATCTTCTCCAGATGAAAAGTATTTTTGGATCTCTGATGATATATCTTTTTTTCTTCCCTCTCACTTTGATCTGTGACAAAACCCATACCCATCTGGGAGAAATATAGTGATTTCTCCTGAAAACATTTGTGTGATGATCAGATAGATACACTTCAAAATACGGACCTTTTCAGATAGATTGTCCTTGGGAAAAAAATAAAGACAGTAATTTAAAAACCCAAATGGGGGTAATGCGAAGATATCAGAGTAAATATGATTTTTAAACCCTTTTATTTGTTTATTACTGCCTGGTGGGGGATGGGAGAAGACTGCTCTGTGTGCGGAAGCTGGAAAAGAAAAGGGACGCATGCCCGGGAAGTCCTTCCAGGTGTAATTAAAACATAGCCTTTCGCATTCTGTGATCTCATTTCAAAGCACAATTCGCAGAAACAAATCACCCTTTTGCTCCCGGTGATATTTCATTTGCTTTGGAATATTTTCAGGATAGTGGTTAACATCCTTCCTAATTAGTGTGCGTATCTCTCTGTAAGGTGGAGTAATTGGGCATCCCTGTGGGAGGAGTGGACTTGGACAGTGTGGATTAGAGGGGACACACTTGGCCTGTAGCAGTGCACAGGGTAGTGCTTCCTTCCCGCCTCTTCTTTGAGGTCATCTTGAGTCGTTTAAACCCAAACAAGTCCCCTCTCTTTATCACAGCGCCAGGAGAGCTTCAGGAATGCGTGTGCCCTGTTTGGGCGTCAGAGTGTGTCATAGGTTGTGGATAATGGGGGACAGCCTGACAGAGAGCAAGGAGCCCCACTGCATTTGCCCAGCCCCCTCCGGTCCTTCATTCCAGTCGTTCTGAAGCAGAGCCAGTCCCAGGCTTTCTCTTGCCTCCAGACCTTTGCATATGCTGTTCATTCTGGCCGGCATGCTTTTCCTCTTCCCTGCTGCTTTCTTTGGCTAACTCCGTCCTAACTGGTTGTCACCTAGTCTTTTCCAGCTCATGGAGATGCCCATGGGCTTCAGAGCAGAACTGACTCCATAGGTTTCTCTGGGCTACAATCTTTATGGCAACAATTGCAGACCCTTTCTTTCGTGGCACCCCTGGGTGGGTCTTTGCTGCCGACCCTGAGGTTAGAAGTCGAGTGCATGCTGTCTGTGGCACCTAGGGACCCTGTCTTCCTGCTCAGCCTGAAGACCCAGGCTTCTGTTCTTCCAGGGGACTTTTGCAGATCACTCCAGCCCTCCTGGCCCCAGGTCTGGGTTAAATGCAGTGCTTTAGCGTAGGGCTGGGCGCAGACTCTGGGGCCGGTTCCTTGGGTCTGGATCCCAGCTCCTCCACTTCTCAGTTGTGTGACCTTGGGCAAGTTATTTAACCTCCTTGAGCCCCAGTTTCCTCTTCTGTAAAATGGGGACGATAATAGGCTTACCATCATAGGGTTGTGTGAGGATGGTCCTTAGCACAACGCCTTGAACAGAGTGTGCTCTGTAAGACTGACAAGTCCCGCTTGGCTGTGAGCCCTCTCTCTGCTTCTCAGGCTCTGTGGTGGTGTACTGGGTAAGGCACGTGGCTGCTAACCAGAAGATTTGTGGTTCAAACCCACTAGCTGCACTGGGAGAGGAAGATGAAGCAATCTACTTCCATAAAGATCTGCAGCCTTGGAAACCCAGCGCGGCTTGCTATGAGTTGGAATTGACTCCATGGCAGTGGGCCTGGTTTTTTGGTTTTAAGCACCTGCTTTACTACAGTGGTCACGTTTCACTTGTCTGCATCCTCCACACAAGCACAGGGGCTAGGACTTAACTCCTTCCTAGCTCAGGTGTCTGGAGCTCTGGTGGCACAGTGCCAAAGGCACTTGTTTAACCAGAAGGCTGGCGGTTCAAACCCACCAGCCACTCCTCAGAAGGAAGGTTGTGCAATCTCTTCCATAGAGATATGCCCTCGGAAACCCAAGGAGGGGTCGCTATGAGTCGGGTAGACTCAATGGCAGTGAGAGTGAGTTGAGCTCTGGTGTCAATCCAGTGGCACTCAGTGAGCTTTGCTCCGTGAGGACATGGGTCAGTGAGATTTGGAGCAGGAATTGGGAGCCTTGTGTCGTCTTAGGCCCAACCTGGCTTTGCCCCTGCCGCCTGGCCCTGGCTGGCCAGGGCCCTTGGTGGTCTGGCCTCATCTTTGCCATCCCAGAGGGTGGAACCAGCAGATCCGTGGGGGCTTTCCCTCACGGACAGCCTGTGGATCACTGGTAACCACGGCATAATCGGATTCACGCTGCTTGAACCTGAACGTATTTGGCAATTTACAATTTCACGTCTTCCCTCTCCGAGAAGGAAGATTGAGTGAGACCAATGGCTGAGTCACAGCAGGGCCAATGGAATTTTCCTCTGTGCCACTTGGGTTTTTCTGCCGCAGCCCCAGCTTAGGATGGGATTTAGAAAGTCACTCAGAACGTTGATTTGGGCTCTGGGTGGCCCCAGGACATTTCCAGCCCTGCCGCCCTCATCCCTAGTGCACAGTCCTGGCTCCTGCTGGATGCTCTGGAAGTGTTTGCCAACGGAATCCCGCTGCCTGGGCCTGGAGCCCCATCCTCCCAGCCCAGCCTCTTGTCCCTGTTGGCCCAGACCCCCTCGCCATCGTTAGTCATCTCTGGCCTCCCCCTAAGCAACCCCAAACAGTACTATGCATCAGATGGAAACTCCGTGAGTTATCCGGAAGAGAAGAACTAGTGTTGTTGTTGAACTTTGAGCAATGTGTGACTCCCTACGATTTCCTGTAGTGCGCCCCCAGGAAGCTCAGAGCTCAACTGAGTGTGGGTAGTTCATCCTGCTCTCACGTACAGAGTTGTGTCAGCGGCTCCCAGTCTCTCTTAGAAGTTGTTGTTGTTGTTGTGAGGTGCCGTGGAATCACCTCTGACTCACAGCGACCCTACGTACAGCAGAACGAGGTGACAACCTTCTGTTGCCTTGCTTGTTTCCTCCTTGGGATCTCTGATAGAACGAAGGTCGTTCCCGGAGGATTTGCTCCCAAGTTCTCTGATAATGCCAGAGCCTGTCCCACTGCCGAGTTCCCCCGGACCACTCAGCCCCACAGCCTCTCCAACTTCCAGGCCACTCATTCAGTCAGCAAGCACCCATTACCCTCTCCTGTGCGTGAGGTGAGCCAGACATGGGCTCTGCCCTCCGAGAGCGAGAGCTCATCCTCTTGGCAGACACCGTTACTATTCCATTTGACAGAGGGAAACTGGAGAATCAGAAGGCGTGAAGAACTTGCTAATGAACGTAGGCTTGTAAGAGACTGAGGGGGATTTGAACCTGAGTCTGCCGAGTGCAGTGCCCCGGCCTCATCAGGGTGCTGTCCCATCTCCATCACAGTGCTCAGCTTCGCTGTAAGCATGGCGAGAGGTGTGCAGGTGCTCTGCCAGGCACTTGCTGTGTGGCCTTGAGCAAGTTACTTCATCTCTCTGTGCCAGTTTCCTCAGCTGTGAAATGGGAGATTCCAAGTGGACTGACCGCATGGACGAAGTGCTTGTAGGAGTAAATCCAGGCCACAGCGATGGCCTGTGCAACTTGCTGAGGACACGGAAGGGCAGTGGGTTCTGCTTTTGGGCTCAGAGGCAGCTCAGACAGGAGGCGGTTTCTTATCTGAGTTCTGATGGGCAGGGGCTGAAGGCAGTGCCGGCTGAGGGGACAGAATGGACGGTGGTGCTGAGGAGTGACAGTGAAGGACTCAGGAGTGACAAGCAGCCTGCTGGGATGGTATAGGGCGAGAGAGGGGGTGACGACAAGGCGAGTGGGGTGCTGAAGCAGTTCAGGGAGGTCTGGATGGTTTGGGCGTTGTCCTAGGGGAGCCTTGGCAGGGTTCAGGATGAAAACGAGAACGACTGCGAACACGTTCTGAGCATTAACTTTGTGCCAGGCACACAGGGATTATCTCCGTTAATTCTTACGGCAGCCCCGTGCGTTGTCTGGTACTCCCATTGTTTCCAGTGTGCAGAGGGCTTTTGTCTTTGTAGCTGACCTGAGGAGTAATGGGAAGTAGACAGAGCGCTGCGTGAGGGACCAAGGTGCAAACTCTGCCTTCACCACACACGAGCTGAGTGACCTTGGATGTGGCACTCAACTTTTCTGAGCCTCAGTTTTTCTTCTATGAAATGAGAAGGAAGCACATAGCTCACACAGGTGTTCTGAGGATCCAAGTTCAAGGTTGTGAAAATGATGCAGCATCGTGGCTGGCACTGGGCAGCGCTCCATCCCGGGGGAGGCCAGGGTGGCTTGGAGGAGCTACGGTCTCCCTGATCTCTTTAGCACCCCTCCTTCTTTTGGTAGGAGTGGGTGATGGTGCGTGTTCCGCCTGATACGGGACGTTGGCTCACAGGCCCTGGACCGATCTCCTGCCCCTCCCTTTATCGTTGGTGTCACGCGCAGCCGCTCCTGTGGAGAGCTTCTGGGGCCACCACTGCCCTCAGCAAACATTCTTTGCATCTGGAACAGTATCTTAAAGCTTCGAGTTACCGTTGTTCAAATTTGGCCATCCTCTGCCTTATAGATTGCTTTTAGAATTAGCCACTCCAGCCACCTGAGGAGTCCAACCTCAACCCCCTGGGCTGACTTGACCCAAGCTAGAAATGTCCCTGGTCACACCAGTTCAGTCTTTCAACCCACCCCAACCAAGACCTGGCTCTGTCCCCTGTCCTCACCGGGAGAGGCCAGTCTGGAAGCATGGTGGTGCCAGAGTCCTGGGGTTGGAAGCAGCACACTGGCAGGGATGTCAGTTACCATGGAACTCTCAAGAGCAGATCCTAAGAGGACCCAGACTGGGAGGGGGTGGTTGGCAGCCCAGGAAAACAGCAATAGAATCTAGGAGTTGTCTCCACAGTTTCAAAGGGTTGCAGAGTAAATGTACCCCAGGGAGAAGGAAAGGGGCCGTTCCTTCCTGTCTTTGACCTTCTCCTCCCAAGGCTTGGCTCACGCACCCATTTCTAAACCAAACACTGGCAAAGAGAAAGGGACCCCCGTGGCTGGCTCCAGCAGTCGTTTAGGGCTGGACTGCATAGTAGACTAGACTGTACCTAGACTGTACAAAGATGGGAAATGAACTTAATGCTCATTTAATACTATTTAGTTGACAAAATTGGGAGTGGGAGATGAAAAAGAATTTTGGAGAAGGAAGGGTAGAGTGACTGACTCGACCTCCTTAGTTTATTGACGGGGCTTCTGAGGCCGGAGAGGCTACCTGGGCTCCCACAGCAAGAAGGCAGAGCTGGGGCTAGAACCCAGGTCTTTCCCACTGGGCCCTGCCACTGTCCTGCTTTGCTGAGCAGCCGCTGTGGGGATGAGGGAGGCTCTGGCCGGGGTTTGTAGAGGAACAAGATGCCAAGGAAGGCCGGAGCTTCATCCAGTAACTCCAGCCTCTGTTCCCGGGACTCTTCAGCCGCCGGCTGGGGGTTACATCCCAGCGGCCGTGATGCTAGAGGGATTGTGAAAATTCCTGCTTGTTTGTATTTTTCTCCCAGGGAGCATCTGCGGACATAAATGCATGATGATTTTTAAAGAAACAAACCAGAACCCGCCAAAAAAAAGACAAGCCCTGAATCTGCTGCGCTTTGAAGGAAATGCAATGGGTTTATGATCTTTTAAGACACACAAGAGACAGCTTTCTCTTGACAGATGGGAATCCGAGGCTATTTCCCTGCCTCTCTCTTTGCGTGACCAGACCGATTGTGTAAAGCTTTTGCTTCAAAGCCGGGCTGTGAATAACATTGGTTTAACCTGAAATTTAAAGCCAGTCTTTCTCTGCTCCCCGAGACGGGCCTTCCTGCCCCTTGCTCCCCTGAAGCTAGCTTCCAGAATGCTAATTCCATGGGCCATGGTTGACTAACCCCAGCACTGGGTCTATTACATATTATTTGATTTGGAGAAGAAGAAAAAGATCGAAAGATACCATGCCCCCCGTATACCTTGTGCGTTTGCCCGCATCTCCCCATATGTTTAAACATACCATTCATATTGTGAGTTCAGCTTTTTCTCCCTGGAACAAAATGGGTCTGAACATTCCCGCAGCCTGTCTCCAAGACCACATTCCCCAATTAAGCCAGACAGCATCCTGGCAGAGAGGGTGGGAAAAGCTGCGGAAGCTTAAACCGGGGCTGGGGGCTCACACCTGCCATCGTGCAGGCTGGTTTTCTGGTGTTCATTTCTGTCCTTGTCACCAACCATATCAGCTGTTTGTTTGGGTCGTATTCATTGTGCCTCACTGTGTGTGGCACCCAGGGACAGGTCAGCTGTGTCCCTGTCCTCTTAGAGCCATGCTTTTGTTTTGTTTTTTGGGCAGAGTACTTACCTTGGTCGGCACTTGCACTTTATTATTATTATTATTATTTTAAGTTACTGTTTGTGTCTTCCATGGCCATAACTCCTTGAGGAGCATAACTGAGTTCCTTTTGGACGTCCTTGTATCCCTGACATAGCACAGGGCCTGCTCACTTAGCTTTGTTGCATGAATGAATGAATGAGATGAGGTGGAGGGACCTGCAGGCCAGACATGCACCATGAACATGGCTGTTGCAGGCAGGCATTCCTCATTCGTCTGTTTATTCCACAGATGTTCCCTGTGGGGGAGACAGTAAGGGGCTGTAGTCCGTGCTCCAGAAGCGTGGACAATGTGGGAGTGGGGGTCCCGGGGGCACTAGACTCCTACAGTGAGACCTGGGAAGTGGTCAGAGAGGAGAACAGCTGGGAGCATGAAGGAAGGCATCCTGGAGGAGGAGGCGTGTGCACTTTGAGGCAGGATGTGCTTGGCAAATGGTGCCTGGGTGTCAACAAAGAATGATTTCCTTTCCGTGTGGGCACGTGGATTACCTGTGACCTACAGACTGACTTCAGTACAGCCCCTTCCAACTCCCACAAAGGCAAAAATCTGCCTTTTCAGACGTTAGCAGCCGCTGTTGTTTGTGGCTGTGCGTCTACTCCGGCTCATGGCGACCTCTGTACGACAGAGTGTGGCCTGGTCTTGCATCCTGTCGTGATAGCCAATGTGTCTAATTCCGGTGTATGGCTGTGGTGCCAGTGTGGCCCACTGAGGGCCTCCCACGCCCTCCCTGCCTATGATGTCCTCTTGGGGCAGTTGACCCCTCCTGATGACACAGCAAGGCTCAGACTTGTCCTTCCAGCCTCAGGACACTCCGTGGCCGCTTTTCTTCCTGTCTTAGTCTGGAAGCTGCTGACCCCTGTCCGGCGTGGGTGGCCCTGCTGGTATTTGAAATACCCGTGGCAGAGCTTCTGACATCGAGCAACATGCCCCAGTGTGATGGGTGGGTGGTGGCTCAGCCTGGGCCTCGCCATGCTCCCACAGCAGGGCTGGCTCCTCTCCATGGCCTCTGTCGCCGCCTGTGTCTCCTATGACCCCGGGTCTCTCCCCGCTGACCCTCTCTGTGCTGGCGTTCCTTCTGGGCACAGGGCCTGTGCAGGTCAGGTCCCTCTGCAGGCATGCCCTCCACCCCGTCCCTTTCCCGGCTGCTCCTCACCCCTTGCTTGCAGTGCAGGAACCACTTCATTGGAAGACTTCCTGACCCTCCCCACATGAGGTCATACCTGTTACA
>NW_006921761.1:2160388-2203588 GCF_000298275.1 Orycteropus afer afer
TCAGCCTGTCCGTATTCTTTGGCTTTTTGTTTTTTAAAATATTACCAGGTACAGAGTAAGCACTTGATCAACGAATAAACAGTTATACACATAGGAGGCACCTCAGTGTCCCAAACATTCTTAAGGAAATGGCAGACTTTAGCCATTTTCTGTACGATGTGGGAGGGTAGCCTTCACCTCCGTCCCTAGTAAAGAGGGCAAGTCGAGGTGCTGGCTGGGTGGGAGCACCAAGAGCAGTCATGGTTGGGAGGATGACCAGGAAGGCATCTTCTCCTGGCTCCCGTCGTCACTGAGCATGTCTGGACCGCCAAGGCAGCCTGGCCTTTCTTTCCTTTTTAAAATCAATGTTTTATTTTATTTCTGGTCAAAATACACACAGCAAGACCTGCTGCATTCCACAGTTTCGAGACAGAATGCCAGTGACATTGGTTCCATTCTCACGTGTCAGCATTCTTGTTTTCTGTCCTAGTTGTTCTGGTCCCATCGCCTTGAACTCCCTGCCACCCAGCTTTAGCTTGGACTTCCTTAGGGGCCCGGAGGACAGGTGCTGTGGCTGTTTCAGAGCGGGACAGGGCCAGCCCTCTTCCTGAGGCTGCCAGTGCTCAGAGCACGTGTGGTATCCTCGGGGACGGGTCTCCGAGGAACCCCTACCCATGCATTGAGAGCCTTACTCAGTGCCAGGCCCTGCTCAGCGAGCAGACAGTGACCTTGCCACGAGCAGCTCTCTGCCCTGTTGCCTTCTTTGAGCTTCCTCTATGGAAGTGAAGCTCTGCCCACCCAGGGCTCTGAGCTGAGGAAAGAGCCCAGCCCGGGAATGGCTGGGGGATGGCTGTGCCACAGCACCTCCGTGGGAGAGCAGCCTGGCAGATGGGCAGGGGCCTGCCTTGAGGGCAGAGTTGAGGCCTGTCTGATGGAACAGCAGGAGGGAAGGGCTGGCCTAGTGGGATGAGGTGAGACCTTGGAGGCAGTTGTCAGGAGCCAGCGATAGGAATGAGACATCTTTAGTTTTGGGCTGGGGCCTTTGGAGTAGAACTGAAATTGGCGCATGTGGGGAGGTCTCTGGAAAGTGGGTGTGGTCTCTCTGACTGGGAGAAACCTGACGGGAACAAGGGGGACTGAGGCCAAGGTCCAGCTTTGGCAGGAGCGACTGGGCCATGGGAGGAGGGGGCTCCAAGGATGATGTTCTGTGGGAGGAGCTGGGACCTGTCTCATGGGAGGCCCTTGTCACAGGCCAGCTCCCTCCTGCACCCATACGAGGTGGATGTCTGGTCATTCAGTCTGTGGCCCAGCCTATCATATGCTCTTGGGCCAAAACTGAGGTGAGATCCATTTTCACAGGAGCTCATCAGCTACCTGGGAAGGCCCTCCCCCATAGAGCAAGCTCTGAGCCTGTCAGTACCCACGGGGTGCCCTGAAAGGCCAGCACTGTTCAACAGGCCAGCACTCGTGAGCACCCAAAGCTGTCTTTGTTCCCATGCCAGGCTCTGTGTTGTCACTGCCCCACAAAGGACAGTTGGGGATCACCGACTTGGCAGCGTCTCAGTGACACAGTGCCCCGCTGCTCATTTAGGAGTTTGTTCTCATTCCTCACAGAGATGGGGTTTTGACGTGAGGGATGAAGACCAGGGCAACGGTGTGTGGTGTGCGGGTCGGGTGAGGCCTCGTGTCGGGGCACCTGTCAGCAGCTGACATGTGCTGGTTTTCCCGGTGGCCAAGGCAGGTGCCGCACCTCTGGCTCTGGGTTCCAACAGTGTCTCTGGTCAACCCTACGTGAGGAACATGACCTTGACCCTGTGAATGATGGTGCCCCTGAGGCCATTTCTGCATCCAAAACTTTTACTTCCCTTGCTTTATTTTGAACAGCTCAAGCCCAAAATCTCAGGAAGAGATTTCATCTCATTTCCTTTTTCCATTGATAATTCATAATATTTGCTTAGGAATGTCGGCAATATTGCCTGTGATGGTTGCAGTTTGAAAAACTCACACTACAGAACACAGAGAATTGTGTCCTGTGCTTTCTGAGTTAAGGTTTTGATTAGAGCATTTATTTCAAGTTCTAAAACAAAACAAAATGAAAAGGGAGAGTCTTCTTCTTTCCACCCCTGGTGGGGAACCACTGTCAGTGTTCTTATGTTCTCCTCCAGAACACACAAAGACTTGATGTCTTCACTTGTTCCACACAAAGTGGGATATACATGTTATGCTGCATCTTGGTATTTGTTTTTTCATATAACAATATATCCTGAAGATCTTTTCATATCTATTCTCAAAGGATGTCTTCATTATGGTTTTTCACTGCTGTGTAATATTCCACTGTGTGGACATACCATACTTTATTTACCCAGTGCCCTGCAAACCAGTTCTTGAGTGTTTCTAGTCTTTTGCTATTATACCCTTCCTTGTACCTCTGTCACTTAACACATGGGCAAATCTAGGTGTACAGTACTTCCCAGAGATGCAGTGGTTCTATTAAAAGGATTTGTGAGTTGCATAGATTTTGCCACATTGTCTATCCAAGGTGCATATCCCATATGCTCCCACCAGAATTGTCCAAGAGTATCTGTTTATAGCCTTCCTGGCACAGTGTTTCATCAGCAGGACACATGACATGGTCGCACCAGATGTGGGACCAATCTATACCTCCAAGGAGAGTATTCAACACACCTGGTGATTAAGGATGTAGCGTGTGGGCTCAGACCGCCTGAGCTCAAATCCTCAGCAAATCACTTACTCTCTCCTGGCCTCAATTTTCTCATCTGCAAGGTGGGGAAGTGGTATCACCTACTTTGAGGGGTCATTGTAAGGGTTAGGCAAGATAATTCTCAAGTCATAATTAATGCATGTGAGAAGGGCTGCACACAGTGCCTGGCGCATGGCTGTGGGAGGTTGACTGTGCTCTCACCAGCAGGGTGACCTTGGGCAAGGTGACCCTGGTCTAAGCCTCACTCCACTCCCTCTTCTAATCAGGAAGTGGTCTGGCCTGTGGGTCTCTCCCAATGTCTCGTATGTCTTTCTTCAGTGACTTATGTAAGCTCCACTCACCCTTCCTCTCTCACGCTCTTCAAAGGTCTTCAGGAGTCTCCGGTCCCCAATGGCCACTCTCTGCCAGGCAGAGATTTCCTCCGGAAGCAGATGCGGGGAGATCTGTTCACGCAGCAGCAGCTGGAGGTGCTGGACCGCGTGTTTGAGAGGCAGCACTACTCTGACATCTTCACCACCACGGAGCCCATCAAGCCTGAGCAGGTACAGCCCGCAAAGCCCTGCCCGCCACACCTACCGCCACAGTGCAGGCCCAGGTCACTCTCTGCAAGGCAGGGTGTCTGACAGGGTATGGGCAAGAGCTCAGCAGGGTCTCCTCAGAGGTGGGTTTTGTGTTGTTCCTGGCTAAACTTGGCAAAGCACAGTATCCCACGGGATCAGGAGGATTTGTTGGGCGCTTGGGCGGCTTTTGGCCTCAGTGCCTCTGCTTCTCTGGCCAGACAGGAAGTGTGTGACTTCTCTGGCCGCCCTGCCATTGCTGAATGGTACCCTTTCCCAGGGCTTTTTGGACAGAAGGCTGTAATGATCACCTGAGCCAAGGAGTTAAGGTGGTCTTGGGCCATTGTCCAGTCATTCAGGGTGATGGTGAAGGTGTGTAACCACCATGTGGCCTGGGTCTCACCAGCCATCGCAGCATTCTGACGGTGCTGCCGTCCCTCTAGTCAGGCTTCCCTGGCATGCTTTGAGAGGATTAACCCCAAGAGTTTGGAAATGGAAACATAGCTCATTGAACAAACTCCCTCCTGGATTTTGTGCCAGAGAGGGGAGCAGGAAGGTCCCCCCTTGTTGAACAGCTGCCCTGTTCTGTGTTGGCCAGAGGAACAGTCACTGCTGGGGACTGTGGACAGGGTGATCAGAGAGGCTCTGGCCAGAGGGAGACTCCCCGAGACTGGAGAAGGCCCCTAAAGTGCCAGACTCAATTCAGGAGAGTGTTTCCTGGTGGCCAGTTGATGCCAGGCCCCGGGCTGGTTACCTCTCGGCCATGGAAGACCCAGACATGGTTCCTGCTTGCCAGGAGCTCATACTGTTGGCAAGTCAGAGGGTCTGTGAGCAGCAGCTTTGCTCAACACTATCCTAGCTGGCATCTGGCCGGGAGAACTGGCCTCTCTGAGCTGCCCCTAAATGCTAATGGATGAGAGGAAGGCATGTTTCTGAGCTCTTCCCAAAGAGCCTTTGGAAACAAGGTAGGCTGTGTGCACCAGCTCCCAGGGAAGGGAGCTTGGGCCCAGGGGAGTGAGCAAGGTCTTGGGGGCCGCTGTGCTGTGAAGATCAGGCTGTCAGAGCAGTTCCTATGAGCGCCCTCAAGGACTGCCTAACTGCTTTGCTTCCAAATGGGGAAACTGAGGTCCAGAGAGGCAAAAGAGGCTTGCATAAGGCCACGCAGCAAGTCATGTGTTCAGTGAACAAATCTTCATTGAGTAGAAGAGTCATAATAAATCAGAAGTGTTGTGGGTTACATGCATGCTTGGTGCTGAGGAGGGCATGTCTGGATCTGAAAGCATCAAACAGGGGTGGACCAGCCTTGGTAGGTCTTTATACAGAGCCCTGAAGGGGTTGTGGAACCAGGAGAAGGGACATGAGGGCAGTGAGAGCATGCCTGGTGGAGGAACAGCAGGTGCAAAGGCCCTGAGGTGACAGGGAGTGTGGCTGTGGTATAGGGAACTGGGGGAGGGGGTGGTAGGGGATGCTTAGGTGTGGGTCTGGTCTTGTAGACCATGCAGAGGACTTTGGTCTTTCTCCTAAAAGTCGAGTGAAGGATCTGCCAGGCGTCCCATGGCCACACGTGTTGGCCGGAGCGATCCAACACACTCGATCCTGGGCTTTAGGGAGAAGAGTCTGTTCCTGCCATGAATAGCTTCTCCCCGCTGCTCAGAGAGGTGGCTGCAGCCACACTTCTCCACACAGGAGGAAGAAGAGAGGGAACTCAACCAGAAAAATTTCCTTGGATGAAGCCTGTCTTTCTCCCAGAATCTGGGAGAAAATTTCTCTTTTAATTATTGACAAGATCATAAAACCAAGGACGGCAGAGACGAACTTTCAACCCCGTCATTTTTTAGAGGCCCAGAGAAGGGACAGGGCTCGTCTGAGGTCACTTACAAGTGAGTGGTGAAGAGCGCGTCCGGCCCTATGCCCTCAGCCTGGCCTCCACCCCTTAACGTGGATGTTGAGCACGGGGAAACCAGACTCTGCATCATAGTTTACGGAGCTTAGAAATTCGGAAAGACTGCACTGGAGACTGCCGGGACCAGTACTGGCACTGCTGTGTGGAACCGAGGTCATCAAGGCGAGGAGGCCCCATTCGTGTCGGGGTGGAGCAGTGCTCCCATAGGGCTTTCGGTGGCCGATTTTTCAGACGTATGCCACCAGGTCTTTTCTCCAGGGCACCTCTTGGTGGACTCGAACGTCTAACTTTCCGGTTGGTGGCTGCATGTGTTAACAGTCTGTACCACTCAGCGGCCTTGGGCAGAGACTCCAGGGCACCACAACTGGGAGGAACTTAGGAGCCATCTATCACTCTCTTGCTCAGATGCTCATAAGCTCATTAGCCAACATATTTTTTTGCATGTTGGCCATGAACCTGGCATGGGGCCAGGCACTGAGGTCTGAGTCAGACATCAGCTCTGCCCAGTCTCTCGAGGACTGTAGGATGTGGATTCAGAACCTGCAAGACGAGGGAGAAGGTTTGGAGGGGCCTGAATGAAGTGTCCCGCCAGAGAGGAAGAAGTGTCTCCATCGGGAACGTGTAGGAGGGTCACATTGATGGAGGTCTTGAAGGGCAGGTCCAACAGGACCACGTGGAGATAGAGGCCTGAGGGGTAGGAGGACCTGAATTAGTCCATGTGAGGACTCCATTTCCTCAAGCCTCACTGCCCAGTGTCCTTCAGGACAACTTGGGCCTGTCTCTGACTGTGTGGGCTCTGAGGCAGGGCCTGCAGATGACCCGTGTGGCGGGATAATGACTGACTCAGTGTTTTCTGGTTAATCTGCTTCACTTCCCTGTAATGCGCCATAATGAGGAGCGATGGGAGGTGAGGCCGTGGGGCTGCTGGACTATGAATGACATACCCTGGCGCCCGATTTGCAATCACTTTGGACAAATGATAGTCTGAGCAAGGGGCCGCAGGCTGGGAAGGGATGTGAGTCAAGGGTACTGGTTCCTTGAGCCCCATAGTTCCCTGTCTGTGAGATGAGTGTTCCATGGGCCTTGCCTCATGAGCTCCAGAGAGTCATGGCAGTGGCATAGAAGGGGGCCTGGCACTGCTGGCCACTGAGACTGGCTGCCTCTTCCATCTGTGGCAAATGGAGCTGTTGGAGGCTGTGCCTTGGTAGCCTAGGTGGGGGGCCTTGCTGCCAGCTTCACAGAGCGGCCTGGTGGGAAGATAGGGTACTTAACTAGCCTTGGCATGGAGGTGCTTGATTAGAGTCCTGGCTCTGCCCTGCTGAATAAGTCCCTTTTTCTCTGGGTCTCAGTTTCCATGTCTGTGGTTGTGGTAATCATGACTTTGATAATGACAACAACAGTAACCACCTAACAATAACATCTCGCCTATGACCCATACGACACAGTTTTCTACGATCTTCACAATTGTCTCATTGACTCTACTTGAATCCCAGCCCAGCAGGCAGGGGCAGACCTGTGAGCCCCATTTTACAGACTGGAGCGTTCTTTTCTCAGGTTGTCCACCCCGTTTACAGGCTCAGGGAAGTTCTGGAGCTTGTGGAAGCCACAGAGCTGGGCCTTCTGTCTTCATCTTGTGTGAGATGATTGTGGGGGCCACCACGTCCCTGGACACTGGAGGAGTCAGTTTTCTGGCTGTATTTCAGAAGTGGCTTTTTGCAGCTGGAGTTGGCCTGTCATTCTAGAGCCCTCAGAGTCCTGCTTGGAGTGGCCAGGTTGTCCCCAAAGCTCTCCACCCTGACCCACATGGGAGGTCCATTCTCTTCTCAGCCAGACGCAGGGCCTGCCACCCACTTTCATGGGCTCACAGCTTGCCCCCACTTTGCTGCTTTCCCAGCACCTGTGTGGGGGGTGGGCCCAGGCATCCTTGTTGTAGAAGGAAACTTGGTAAAGTTTTTGGCCTGGGGGAAGGGGTTAATGTCTACACACTCCCGGAGCAATGAAACACTTCCTTTTCAACACAGTTATTGAAAAAGCAATGCGGGTTTTCTGTACATGTGGAGTGAGTAAAAATCACCTTGAGGAGGAAAGAGAGAGAGACACAGAGAGAGAGAGAGAGAGGGAGAGAGAGGGAGAGAGAGAGACAACTGCTGGTCGGGTGTGTGTGCACGCTGCCCAGTGGACTCTGTGTCAGTGCGACTCCTGGATGCTGGGGGCCAGGGCGCTGCTGCGGGTGCTGGTGCGTCCTCCGGCCGCGCAGGCAGAGCACTGCTGAGCACAGCCGCCGTATTTACTCTCGGCAGACTATTAACCAACACCAGGCTATTAATCTGGCTTTTGAGCCTTCACTAAAGCCCATAAAAGCTCACAGTTGTCAAATGGAGTTCATTTTAATTTCCTTTCAATCACAGGGAATTATTCAGGTGATAAATCAGCTGGAGCAGCCTCCTGGATGTAATAGAAACCCTAATTCCTGGCTAATTATCCAGCCCATTGCTGCCAGCAGATCAATACGGGCGCAGAATGGAACGGGCCCAGGGCCCTCCCTCCCATCGGGCCAGAGACAGAGAGACAGCTGGGGAAAGGGGGACGTGCTGCTGACCTCCCAGGAAGTTCAAAGGTCATGGGGGGTTAAATCAGGGAAGGCCTGTCCCTTGTCTAACTGGGAAAGCCACCAGAAATGCGCCCTGCCCCCGTGAGCCACTGTGCCCTTGGAACGATGGCATTTCTCCAGGCTGGTGGGCCTGGGGCGGAGCTGACGGGTTCCAGCACTGCCTGCTGCTGTGGCGTCCTGACCCTGGGAATGGGCTGGTGGGTGTTTCTGAGCATAACTGAGCTTGGTCGGTGAGGACCTGAACACTTATTCGGAGTCAGAAGGAGGGTGAAGTCCTCTCGGGGAGGAAGGTGGGGCACTGGTTGGGCTTCTTCATGCCTTGGAAGCTCATTTTGTGTCATTGTTCATCTGTGTCCCCTCTTGAGGAGGTGGGGTAGAGAGAGGAAGGTGTGAGGAGACAGATGTGCCAGGAGGAGAAAGGAGGAAGGCTTCCTGGATGAGGTGCCATCAGTACTGTGTTTTGAGGGATGGGCAGAAGCCAGGCCTGTGGAGGTGGTAGGCCGTTGGCTGGAGTGGGCATTCAATGCAGAGGACAGCACAGGCTAAGCTATGGAGGCGCTGTCTGCACGTTGGCTGGGTTGGGTGGAATGTAGGTATGTGAAGTCGGACAGTGGTGCTAGAGAAACGGGTGAGGAGGTTGACTTTGCTTCTTGGGGGCGTGGCCCAGAGGGCTGTTCTGTGGCCCAAACTCCTCCTCGGCTCACCTGGATGCATTCCCACTGTGGTCTCTTACCCCATCCCTGCTGCTGCTGCTGTTCAACCTTTTTCATGCCACAGATCCCCTCATGGTTGCCCACCACCCACAGCTTGGATCCTACCTAGACCTTCAACCCCCTTATGGCCCTTCGTGCCCTGTATTCATCTGCTCGGTCACATGAAGGTCTGGTGGAGAATGGTGGTGGGAGCAGTGCCCTAGGCAGAAGGACTAGCCTGCAGGAAGGCTTCAGGCTGTAGACACCTTGATGCAGTCCAGTAACCAAAAGACACTCAAGGACTAGGAACATAGGAGGCACAGAGTGGGGTGTGATGCAGTTAATGAGGGGCAAGCACTGTGAGAGGTCAGGGCCGGGGCTTTGGGTTTTACCTTAGGACCACAAAAAAAAAAAAAAAAAAAAAAAAAACCTCTGCAAGGTTTTAAACCAGAGAGGGGCAGGATCTGATTTGTATTTTTGGGACATTATCCTGACTGCTATGAGGCTCTGTAGAGGGTGGGGGCCTAGAAGGAGGTGACTGCCGAGGTCTAGGTGATGTTGCTGGAGAGGAGAGCATTGTCCAGGAATGGTGGCCCCATCTCACATCTCCCCTCCACTCCCCACCCCACACTCTCCAGCACGGGCACCAGGGTTCCTAGCGTTGAGCTCAGATCTGATTCCGAGCTTCCTGATGGTCCAAGCAAGGTGGGAAACACACTCAGTTGTGTGCTTCTCATGTCCACCAGGGGAAGATAGGCCAAGTTCTCAGAGAAGCCAGAGCAGAAAGGAAATTTTCACCCGGGTCTTCCAGTGAGGGGGCCCTGCGAAGGCAGTGGTCATAGTCCTCAGCAGTGCCTCTAGAGAGGCTGCGGCGAGTTTTACCAGGCTGTGTCTTGTGGGCCCAGATACTGACCACAGGCTACTCGGTGCATTTCTGCAGGGGCAGGGCTGCTGAGACCATGTGGTTCAGGAGGGCTGGCTCTCTAATAGCCTTACTTTAAATAAGAAAACCTCAGACTCTCTGGGGCAGTTTTCCTAGATTTTCTAACAAAATATAGCTAGTGGTCACGGAATGGGAATAAGTACTCCCAGATGTCAGCCCAGAGTTGGCACTAAAATTTTAACTTTTCAGTGAATTTCCAAAGGAGCCCTGGTGGCACAGTGGTTAAAGAGCTTGGCTTCTAACTGCCAGGTTGGCTGTTCAAACCCACCAGACTCTCTGTGGGAGAAAGATGAGGCAATCTGCTTCCATAAAGATTTTCAGCCTTGGAAACTCTAGGGGATAGTTCTACTCTGTCCTTGAGGGCTTCTGTGAGTTGGAATCACTCAATGGTGTGAGGTGTTTTTTTTTTTTTTTTTTTTAAATGAATTTCCATATTTTGTCTTAAGCATTCATGCAGGTTTTACATTCTTCTTCTAAGAGTACATAATAATCCTACCTAGGTTTTCAGAGTCCTTGGGGTAGTGCCAATAGTTAATGCATTAGCTGCAATCGAAAGGTTGGAGGTCTGAGTCTATCCCAAAGTGCCTTGGAAAGAAGGCCTGATGACCTTCTTCTGGAAGATTAGCCCTGTGGAGCACAGTTTTACTCTGAAACATGTGGGGTCACTGTGAATTGGCATCACCTCAATGATAACTGGTGTTGGTGACATTTTTGTTTACAAATAAATAAGTGTCTTTGATTACTCACCGATTCAATTTTCTTGGATGCTTCAGGAAGATGTAGTGGTATGTTACTGTGGGGATTTGAGACCTCTTACCACTCAAAGGGTACCCCTGGGAAAATATCCTTCCCAAGTTGGAAAGGTTCATTCTATAAAGATGCGCTTCAGGGGGTCACCATCAATGCAACTTCATCAACTCAACTTTTGATGAGAATGACAATTTGGTATATTGAGTTGAGTTCTCTGATGAGGGCTCGGTGTGCAGGGATTGAAGGAGGAAGAATCATATGTCTTAGAGATTAACAAAGCAGATGTTAGGCTGGACATCCTGTGGTGCGGTACTTCCCAGTCATTTTCTTGTCTTGCAACACATGGGAAATGTGAATATTCATGTGGTACACCACGGTAAATGAATGAGGATGCTTATGACTGAAGGTAATTGGCCTCCTGCTTTGGTTTCTCCAAGTCCTACCTGGCCACCCAAAGGCAGAGAGGATCTATTATCGTGCACACTATTTGGGAACTTTGGCTTTTGTGGATAGTAAGAGTTGCGGTTTGGGTAGGGCTTTAAATCTTCTCTCTCCCTTCTCCTTGCTAGGGCTTGCCAGCCCAGGGAAAATAGCGAACTTA
This sequence comes from Orycteropus afer afer, assembly GCF_000298275.1. Taxonomy (NCBI): domain Eukaryota; kingdom Metazoa; phylum Chordata; class Mammalia; order Tubulidentata; family Orycteropodidae; genus Orycteropus; species Orycteropus afer. The sequence goes on from NW_006921761.1 coordinate 2,171,147, forward strand.
CTGCTTTGGGCATCTGAGCTAGTGCCCACATACTCACCCCACGCTCTCCCAGCCATTTCTTGGATTCTCTGAAAACCTGTGTGGAGCAGCAATGCTTAGACTAGAGAAGACCCGAATGAGGCTTCCTCTATATTGTCTCTGAATCTGACTGAGCACATGGAGCAGACTTCCCTAATTTATGCACCCAGTTGCAGGTGGAGAAGATGGAACTGAAATAGAGGAGATAGCTGGGCCTTCCCACAGGAAGCAAGCATGGCCTGACCTCGTTTCTACCTGGAGCCTGAAGTGCCAGATGAAGACTTTGACCTTGACAGCACAGTCATGGTGCCCACTAGTGAACATGCCCAGTGAGTGGCCTGATCTCGGACCGGCCCGATGACTGATGTCTCCCATGTCAGCGAGGCGTGAAGTGTGGAGGGTGGCAGTAGTCAGGATGGGGCAGGAGTTCTCCTCCCAGTTCTCTTCTCAGCATGAGGAAAGGAGGCAGAGATCCCTTCTTGAATATTGAGATGCAGGATACACTTGGCTGTGATCTTGCCTTCAGACAGAGGTAACGACAAGGATTATTCTGGAATTCTCGCCTCTGGATCTCTAGTGGTCCCGTGCCTCCCTCCTGTCATTCTCTCAAAGTGACCCAAGGATGAAATACAGACTCCATAAGGCCTCACCCTTCTTCATTTGCTCTGTTGACCATGCCCATTTCTTTCTAAACAACTTTCAAAATACTTTCTAAATGTTTGAGTATTCTGAGTATCCTTTGTTTTCCTGTGGGTCAAGCAGAAGAATGACTTTCTGAGGAAAATAATTTGTGCCTGTTTTGCAAGACTAGGGTATGTTTGCAGGCATGGTGAGCAAGTTGTGTCATAGTATAAAAGCATAGGACATCCAGGTTTTAGGGAGGGCTTTTGGGTTGGTCACTTCTCTCTGGACCATGGTTTTTGCATTTAGGGTAGGGGATTGGGCTGGGTTGTCTTTAAGATCCATTCAGCTCTAACATTCTGTGAGAGAGAAAACAAATTGGAAATCTATCTCTTATTTTTATTTTGACTTGTTTACACTTTTTTTCTCCTGCCTCTTACATTCCTTTCAGTGTCAGGGAAATGCTGTATATGTAGGGTTTAAAGATTACAAGAGAATTGTCAAAGAGCCACTGCATCTTGTTGGGATGTTCTTTCATTCATTTAGTCATTTATTTAGCCAAGGTATTTTTAGATATGCCATGTTAGTGACATTGACCACCTGTGCTGTGCTGTGTGGCATAAAGTAACAGCAATTGATGCAGTCAAAGGTACTGTGTGAGAGTTGACTCTTGGGCGGAGAGATTTCTCCCAAACAAGGCTCACAATATTTGGAATTAAAAAAAAAGTCAGAAGGGCAGATCTTTCCAATCTGATAGTTTGGTTGTTTTGAGAGTACACTGTAGGTTTGGCTTAGGAATTTGGCTATTCACGAAGCTCTTTTATTCAAAATCTTTTATTGCTTTGTAATTTACAAAAGGAACACTAATACTGGTTCTGATAGTAAAGTCTGAGCTATTGCAGGTTCCCCTTCCATCTCAGACACATAGAATGATTGAGTCAAATATAACAATAATATATATTGTAAATACAGATAATCATTAAGGCATCATTATCATCATACCATCAACCTTCCTTCCGAGGGGCAGCTGGTGGGTTTGAACTGCCAGCCTTCTGGTTAGCAGTCAAATGCCTTAGGCACTATGCCACCAGGGCTCCCAATATTAATATTATTAGTACAAAAAATATACATCTGAGCCTGAAAGAGAGGGAACTCCTCGGTATGGGAAATGAAGAGGGAGCTTAGAGCCATAACTGTAAGTGCATGGACAAATATCTCAGTGGCCCAGTGTACTGGACCTGGATACAGTTCTAAGGAGAAGGTGCTGGTACTTTGATGCTGATGTTGGAACAGAACATATGGCCTTAGATTCTGTAATATGGAAGTTGGAACTGAGACCCATTCAAAAATATGAAACCTGGAAGGACTGTAATTCCATGAAATGAGCACTTGATGAATTTCACCCACAAGCCACCAGAAGTAGTAAGGAACCTTGATTTTGCATGCCATTCAGAGTAGAACGTAAGTTCCCTGTGGGAAGTTAAAATCTGAAGCCTGTGCCACACATAGGTGAGGCATCTCACATATTATATTATGTGCATGATATGAGAAACCTAGGAAGATGAATTAACACAAAAGCTGAACTCATACCAGTGAAATCCCTGAGGTACATCACAGAAATACATGGAAAACTCTCAGTTGATCCTTCCATAATCCAATATGTACAACATGCCTACAGAGTAAATGATAACTACTAAAGATGAACTCACCACTTATAAAATTGCAAACTACGCAGTGAAATAAGCACAGATCATGATACGTAACAACCAGGAAGATAAGTACCCCAAGAACCTGAGGTAACAGACTATCTGAAAGAGACTATAAAATGATTAAAGAGATGCAAGAACAAATGAACAAAGCATCACAAAAAAAGAGTAGGCTGATTAGAAAAAAGAACCAAGTATATTTTCTGGAAATAGAAATAATAGTAATGAAAATCAAAAATTTAATTGATAAGTTAAACATAAGGTAAGATTCAGATGAATAGAAAATTAGTGATCTGGAGGACAGAGCTGAGGAGCCTGACAAGAGTGCAGCACAGAAAGGCAAAGAGGTGGGAAATATGATGAGACAGTAAACGAGAGAACAAAATCCACGAGGAAGTGTAACATACATCTAACAGTTGTGCTGGAAAAATAAAACAGAAGAAAGTAGAGGGGAGGTGATATTTGAGGAAGTAATGGCTGAGGACTTTATAGGGCAGACATGTTGCAGGACTATGTCATGAGACTGAAGAAGTGTACTGATTCCCAAGTAAGTTAAATAAAATAAATGCACATCTAGGCAAAGTGCAGTGAGACTGATGAACAACAAAGACAAAGAGGAAACTATAAAAGCGAGCGCCCCGGGGGCAGGCCACAGTAAGCCAGCCTGGGAGAAGCGGGAGGTGGGTGTTTGTGTGCATGGGGCAAGTGGCCCAGGGGCAGGCCGGTGAAGTGAGCAGGGCAGGGGAGACCAGGAAATGAGCAGAACAGTTTGGAACAGTTAAGGGAGACAAACTTGTCTGTCATTTTGTCATACTGCACTGGCTTGCGTGTTGCTGTGAGGCGGGAGGCTATGCCACTGGTATTTCCATGCTAGCAGGGTTGCCCATGGTGGACAGGTTTCAGCAGAGCTTCCAGACTAAGACAGACTCAGAAGAAGGAAGAAGCCATCCACTTCTCAAAGAATTGGCCAATGAAAACATGGTGCAATTTAGTGCTGGAAGATGAGCCTCTCAGCACTCAAAATATGACTGGAGAAGAGCTGCCTCCTCGGAATGGAGCCAACCTTAATGATGTTGATGGAGCAAAGCTTTTGGGACCTCCCTTTGCTGATGTCTCAAGATGAGAAGAAACAGCTGCAAACATCCATTAATAATCAGAACATGGAATGTATGAAGTATGAATCTAGGAGATTAGAAGTTGTCAGAAATGAAATGGAATGCATAAAGATTGATATCCTAGGCATTGTTGTTGTTGTTATTTGCCATCGAGTCGGCCCCGACTCATAGCGACCCCTCCTTGGGTTTCCAAGGCAGTGTCACTACGGAAGTAGGAATGCCCAACCTTCCTTCCAAGGAGTGGCTGGTGGGTTTGAACTGCCAGCCTTCTGGTTAGCAGTCAAGTGCCTTAGGCACTATGCTACCATTAGTGAGCTGAAATGGACTGGTTTTGGCCGTTTTGAATCAGACAATCATATAATCTACTATGCCGGGAATGACAAATTGAAGAGTAATGGTGTGGCTTCATCATCACAAAGAATATATCAAGATCTATCCTGAAGTACAGTGCTGTCAGTGATAGGATAATATCCACCTGCCTATGAGGAAGACCAGTTAAAACTACTGTTATTCAAATTTACACCCCAACCAAAGCCAAAGATGAGGAGATTGAAGAATTTTACCAACTTCTGCAGTCTGAAATTGACCAAACGTGCAATCAAGATATGTTAATTATCACTGGTGACTGGAATGTGAAAGTTGGAAACAAAGAAGAATCACTGGTAGTTGGAAAAATATGGCATTGGTGATAGAAATAATGCTGGAGATTGCATGATAGAATTTTGCAAGACCAATGACTTATTCATTGCAAATACCTTTTTTCAACAACACAAATGGTGGCTATACATGTGGACTTCACCAGATGGAGTGCACAGGAATCAGACTGTCTACGTCTGTGGCAAAAAAGGTGATGGAAAAGCTCATATCTTCAGCCAAAACAAGGCCAGGAGCTGACTGTGGAACAGACCATCAGCTGCTCATGTGGAAGTTCAAATTGAAGCTGAAGACAATGAAAAGAAGTGCACAAGAGCCAAAATATGACTTGATTATATCCCTCCTTAGAGATCATCTAAAGAATAGATTTGATGCATTGAACACCAGTGACCAAAAACCAGAGGAATTGTGGGATGACATCAAGAACATCCATGAAGAAAGCAAAAGGTCATAAAAAGACAGAAATAGAAGAAAAGACCAAAATGGATGTCAGAAGAGACTCTGAAACTTGCCCTTGAATGGAGAGTAGCTAAAGCAAATGGAAGAATAAACAAGATAAAAGAGCTGAACAGAATATTTCAAAGAACAGCTTGAGAATTCAAAGTCAAGTATTATAATGAAATGTGCGAAGACCTGGAGTAAGAAAACCAAAGGGAAGAACATGCTTAGCATTTCTCAAGCTGAAAGAACTGAGGAAAAAATTAAAGCCTCGAATTGCAGCATTGGAAGATTCTATGGGCAATATGTTGAATGACGCATGAAACATCAAAAGAAGATGGAAGGAATACACAGAGTCACTGTACCAAAAAGAACTGGTCGATGTTCATCCATTTCAGGAGGTGGCATATGATCAAGGACCAATGCTATTGAAGGAAGAAGTCAAAGCTGCACTGAAGGAATTGATGAAAAACAAGGCTCCGGGAATTGACGGAATACCCATTGAGATGTTTCAACAAACGGATGCTGTACTGGAGGCACTCACTCGACTATGCCAAAAGATTTGGAAGAGAGCTATTTTGCCAACTGACTGGAAGAGATCCATATTTGTACCCATTCCAAAGAGAGGTGATCCTACAGAATGTGGAAATTGTCGAACAGTATAATTGATATCACACACAAATAAAATCTTACTGAAGATAATTCAAAAACGGTTACAGCAGTATGTTGACAGAGAACTTCTAGAAATGCAAGCTGGATTCAGAAGGAGATGTGGAACAAGGGATATCATTGCTGATGTCAGATGAATCTTGGCTGAAAGCAAAGAATACCAGAAAGATTTTACTTGTGTTTTATTGCCTATGCAAAGGCATTCGGTTATGTGGATCATAACAAATTGTGGATAACATTGAGAAGAGTAGGAATTCCAGAAACACTTAATTGTACTCATGAGGAACCTGTACATAGACTAGGAGGCTGTCATTCAAACAGAACAAGGGGACACTGCATGGTTTAAAATCAGGAAGGGAGTGTGCCAGGGTTGTATCCTTTCACCATACTTATTCAATCTGTATGCTGAGCAAATAATCTGAGAAGCTGGACTATATGAAGAAGAACGTGGCATTGGGATTGGAGGAAGACTCATTAACAACTTGCGATAAGCAGATGACACAACTTTGCTTGCTGAAAGTGAGGATGACTTGAAGCACTTGCTGATGAAGCTTACAGTCTAGTATGGATTACACCTCAATATAAAGAAAACAAAAATCCTCACAACTGGACCAGTAAGCAGCATCATAATAGATGGAGAAAAGATTGAAGTCGTGGAAGACTTCATATTACTTGGTTCTACAATTAATGCTGATGGAAGCCACAGTCAAGACAGCAAAAGACGTATTGCATTGGGCAAATCTGTTGCAAAAGACCCCTGTAAAGTGCTGAAGAGCAAAGATGTCTCCTTGAAGATAAGATGCGCCTAACCCAAGCCATGGCGTTTTCATTCGCCTCATATGTATATAAGAGCTGGACAATGAATAAGAAGAGACGATGCTTTTGAGTTGTGGTGTTGGAGAAGAATGCCGAAAGTACCGTGAATTGCTAAAAAAAACTAACAAATCTGTCCTGGAAAAAGTGCAACCGGAGTGCTCCTTGGAAGTGAGAATGGCCAGACTTCGTCTCACCTATTTTGATCATGTTGTCAGAAGGGACCATTCTCTGGAGAAGGATGTCTTGCTTAGTAAAGTGGAGGGTCAACGAAAGAGGGGAAGGCCCTCAACAAGATGTATTGACATGGTGGTGATGGGCTTAGGTATAGTAGGGACTGTGAGGCTGGCACAGGACCGGGCAGTGTTTCATTCTGTTGTACATAAGGTCACTATGAGTTGGAGGCGACTTGACAGCACATAACAACAAGAACATAAAAGTAACCAGAGAGGAAGTATAACCTTTAGAGTGATTTTTTTCAAAATCAATATAAGTCAAAAGATAATAGAAAAGAACAAGAGACAATAACAATTGAGCTAGAATTTTATACTCAGCTGAGTTATCATTTAATGTTATTGTTGTTGTTATGTGCCGTCAAGTCAGACCCGACTCATAGCAACCCCTACTTGGGTTTCCAAGGCAGTATCACTACGGAAGTAGATTGCCTCATCTTCCTTCCGAGGAGTGGCTGGTGGGTTTGAACCGCCAGACTTCTGGTTAGCAGTCAAGTGCTTTAGGCACTATGCTACCAGAGCCCCCTATCATTTAATAGTGAAGGCAAATAAAGACATTTTCATACAAACACAGGGAGAGCTTACCATTCACATACATTCACTGAACTGCTAAATAAAGCACTGCAGTAAGAAGAAGATGAACGGCTTCTGGTTTCAGCTTTGACATGTGCAGAACTTGAAAGTATTCATTCCCATCCTTATAACAACAACACAACACTGAACAAACTGAAAATCAATTATTTTTCTTGGACCTATAAAATAATTGAGGTTGCAGGATAAACTGCCTCCTTGAAATCTGGAAAGGCAGGTAAATCAAAGAGTCATAGCTGAGCTCTGCTAAATTAACACAAAACTTCACACTATTTTCTTGTTTACATCAGTTCCTGTTATCTGATACATAATATCCAACTTTCTGCAAAAAATGACAAAGCATGCTTAAAAAATACCTTCTGGAGACGCAAAATAAGCATCAGAATCAGATTGAGATATGACATAGGTTTTTGAGGTTGTTGTTGTCGTGTGCCGTGGAGTTGGACTCGACTCATAGCGACCCCTCCTTGAGTTTCCGAGACAGTATCACTACGGAAGTAGATCGCCCAACCTTCCTTCCGAGGAGTAGCTGGTGGGTTTGAACTGCCAGCCTTCTGGTTAGCAGTCAAGTCAAGTGCCTTAGGCACTATGCCACCAGAGCTCCCATTTGAATTGTTAGGGAATTTAAAATAACTCTGGTGGTGTAGTCCCTGGTGGCAATTCAAACCCACCAGCCACTCCTTGAAAGGAAGATTGGGCAATATACTTCCCTAGTGATACTGCCTCAGAAACCCAAGGAAGGGTTGCTATGAGTCAGATCTGGCTTGACAGCAGTGAGTTTGTTTTTGGTGTGATTGATACTTTAAGGGTTGTAAGGGAAAAAGTAGATGACATCTAAGAATAGATGGGTAATGTAAGCAGAGAGATGAAAACTCTAAGGAAGTATCGAAAGGAAACACTAGAAATAAAAAAACACCCTAATAGAAATAAAGAATGTCTTTGAAGGGCTCAACAGTAGACTGGACATGTGCAAGTAAATAATCAACGAACTTGAAGATATGTTAATAGGAACCTCCCAAGCTGAAATGCAAAGGAAAAAAAAAATGAATAAAAATAAAGAGAGCAACATGCAAGAACTGTGGGACAGTTTCAAGAGGAGTAACATATGCATAATTGGAATACCAGAAGGAGAAGACAGAATTGAGCAGAAGAACTATTTGAAGTGATAATGGACAAGAATTATCCAAAACTAATGACAGACATCAAAGCACAGATGCATAAAGCTCAGAGAATAAAGTGTACGTCTGTACCTCGGTATGTCGTATTCACATATCAGAAAACCCAAAGCAAAGAAGAAATCTGGGAAGAAGGTAGAGAAAAAAACTCTTTACTTACAGAAGAACAAGGATAAGACTTACAATGGATTTCTTGCAGAAACCATGCAAAAAGTAAGAGAGTACCATGAAACATTTAAGGAATTGAAGGAAAAAAAAATATTCATCTAGAGTTCTAGATATTGAGAAATTATCCTCCAAAAGTGAAGGTAAAATAAAAAGTTTCTCAGACAAACAAAAATGGAGAAAATTCATAGTCAGCAGAGATGCCCTGCAAGAAGTGTTACAAGTAGTTCTCCAGGGAGAGGGAGAAATTACATAGGTCAGAAACTTGAGTCTGCATAAAGAAGGGAAGAGAGTTGGAGAAGAAATAAAGAAGGTAAAATAAGGTCTTTAATTTCTTTTATTCTTAATTGATTTTAAATACAACTTTGTCTAACATAATTGTAGTGATATATGGAGGTGATTATATCATAGATAAGTGCAATGAATGACAGCATTGTAGTGCAGATGGGAAGCAAGGATTGAGAATATTAAAAGCTACCTGTGCTACATATGAAATGACATAGTGTCATTTGAAGGTGGACTGAGATTAGTTGTAAATGTGTATTGCAAACTCTAGGGCAACCACTAGTTATTATTATTTATTTTTTTAAAAAAAGTAGTATAATTAATATGCTCACAGGAGATAAAATGGAGTTATATAAAATCCTCAATTAAAACCAGAGAAGGAAAAAGAATGGGTGGGGGAAAACAAAGAACAAGTTAAAAAACTGAAAATAGTTACATACACAGCAAAACAACCAAACTCACTGCCGAGTTTGTTCCGACTCATTGTGACCCCTCCTTGGTGTTGTCTCTATGGAAATAGATTGTCCAATCTTCCCCACCGTATCACTAATCACTTTAAATGTGAATGGTCTAAATATACCCATTAAAAAACAGAAATTGTCAGAGTTGATTAAAAAACAAGACCCAACTCTATGTTGCCTATAAGAAGGTTATGAAATAGAGATTGAGGAAATGGGATTTAAGAAGTGACTGTCAGGGATTGAATTGTGTCACTCTCAAAGTATGTGTTGGAATCCTAACCTCTATTTGGAAATAGAGTTTCCTTTGCTGTGCTAACGCGGCCACATCAGTATTGGGTGTGCCCTAAGTGCAGTCACTTCTGAGTTATAAAAAGGGCATAAACACAGAGGCACACACTGAGGCAGACAGATGCCATGGAGGATCTTCAAGAACCGAGGACTGCCCAGGAGGAACCCAACATGACTGATACCTTGATTGGACTTCAGTTTCCAGAACTCTGAGAAAGTAAGTTTATGTTCTTGAAAGCCACCCCCTCGTGGTATTTCTGTTACAATAGCACTAGGTAACTGAGACGAGTGCTCTGGTGGTGTAGTGGCTAAGGCATTTTGGCTGCTAACCTAAAGGTCAGTACGGTTGGTGGTTCGGACCCGCCAGGTGCTCCACAGAAGAAGAATGAGGCAGTCTGCTCCTGTAAAGATTTACAGCTTTGGAAACCCAATGAGGGTTGCTATGAGTCAGAATTGACTCAATGACAGTGAGTTTTGTTTGATTTTGGAGGTAATGAAGGCAGTGACCAAATAAATAGATAAACATACAGGAGGTCTGGTGTGACAGTGCCTAAGGCATTAATTAGACTGTTAACCAGAAGAGAATTTAAATAAGGGGTATTGTTGCTGATATCAGATGGATCTTGGCTGAAAGCAAAGAATACCAGAAAGATATGTACCTGTGTTTTGTTGACTATGCAAGGACAGCTGACTGTGTGGATCATAACAAATTATGGGTAACACTGAGAAGAATGAGAATCTCAGAACATTTAATTGTGCTCATGAGCAACCTGTATATAGACAAACAGAATAAGGAGATTAAAATTAAAATTAGGAAAGGTGTGCATCAGGGTTGTATGGGTTGTATCCTTTAATGATAGTTATTCAATTGGTATGCTCTTGGAGGAAGATATATTAACAACCTGCGGTATGCAGATGACATAACCTTGCTTGCTGATAATGAAGAAAATTTGAAGCACTTACTGATGAAGAGGAAAGACTACAGCCTTCAGTGTGGGTTACAAAAATTCTCACAACTGGACCCATAAACATTACGATAAGTGGAGAAAAGATTGAAGTTGTCAAGGATTTCATTTTCCTTTGATCCACAATCAACACCCATGGAAGCAGCAGTCAAGATATCAAATGATTTCACTGGGCAAATCTGCAACCACCTCTTAAAATTTCCAGAGTAAGATGTCACCTTGAAGACTAAGGTATGCCTGACCCAAGTCCTGGTATTTTCAGTAGTCTCATATGCATGTGAAAACTGGACAATGAATAAGAAAGTGAGTTTTGTTTATATAAAAAAATGGTTATATGGTGGTATAGTCCAGAAGGCTTCAAACCCACCAGCCACTCCTCGAAGGAAGACTGGGCAATCTACTTCTGTAGAGATAGATACTGCCTCGGAAACCCAAGGAAGGGTTGCTATGAGTCAGATTCGACTTGAAGGCAGTGATAAGAAGAATTAGTGCATTTGAATTGCAATGTTGGCAAAAAGTACTGAACCATGGCCTGTTGAAAGAACAGCCAAATCCACCTTGGAAGCAGTACAGCCCGAATGGTCCTTAAAGGCGAGAATGGCCAGGCTTCGTCTCTAGTACTTTGGTCATTATTAGAAGAGACCAGTCCCTGGAGAAAGATCTCATGCTTGATAAAATGGAGAGTCAGCGAAACAGGGGAAGCCCTTCAACAAGACGTACTGAGACTGGCCGCAGTGATGGGTTGAAGCATAGCAAAGGTTATGAGTCTGGTGCGAGACCGGGCAGCGTTCTGTTCTGTTGGACACAGGGTGGCCTCGAGTCAGAGCCAACTCAACGGCACTTAACCACAGCAAAAAGTTTTTAGGGGCTTAAAAACAAGCTATATAAAAAAGACAATAATAATATATAACATTGGGAGGTGGCAGATCGGAGTTAAAACATTCTAAGGTCCTTGTATTAGGAAGAGGGTCAGTATATTGATAAACTTTGGATTTGTTGAGGTCAAGAATGCAGATGAGAAAATTAAGAGTAAACATCAGAAGGACAGAAACTTCCAAACCAAAGAGGCAAAAAGCGATACATGGAACAGTCACTGAGCCCAACGGAAGGTAGGGAAGAAGGAGAAAAGAAGCAAGGAACAGGTGTGGTCAGTGAAAGTACAAAGTTAATAGAAATAAGTACAAATATTTGAGTAGTCTCAATACATAGAAATATATTGAATTTACTACATGATCAGAAGATATGATAAATAATCCAAGTCCAGAAACGTGCTGTTGATAGGAATTAACATAAAACAAAATAGTACTGAAGGTCACAAGTAATGAATAAGAAAATACAGGCCAGGCAACTATTAACCAGGTAAAATGAAGTAGATTAATAGTACTGTGAGATGGACAAGCTACAAGGATCAAATCATCCTCATAGACAAAGAGGATGGGTATGTACCAATCACAAGAACAGTTCAGAAGGAAATACAACAATCTCAAAGTTGTGTAAACTTAGTTGAATAGTCTCGAAATATTTAAAGCAAGAATTTTTATAATTAGGAAAAATGAAAAGATCTCATGCTCTTATCGGAAGCCTTTAACACACTCCTCTTATTAATGGATACATCTGAAAAAAACCAAACTCAATGCCCTTTAGTTGATTAGACTCATAGCAACCCCTCCTTGGGTTTCCGAGGTGGTATCTCTATGGAAGTAGATTGGCCCAGTCTTCCTCCTGAGGAGTGGCTGGTGGGTTTGAACTGCCAGCCTTCTGGTTGCAGTCAAATGCCTCGACAAAAAATTGGCAAGGATATTTTTAAGATTTGCACAACGTAATAAGTTTAATCAAACAGACATATAAAAGACAACAATACTTTTCAATATGCTTTTCAAATAAACATGGTGCTTACAGAAATTGACTGTGTGCTGGCTGTGAGAACGAGTCTCAGCAACACAGGAAAATTCCTACCATAGATGTGCGCTCTGATCACAGGGCAGTAAATTAAAAGTTGATAGTCCAAAGCAAAATGTGGCCCCAGAATCTCTGTTTGAAAGTTAAAAAACAAAACCAACTTTCTGGAAAAAAAAAAAAAAAAAAATCCATGAGTCAGAAAATAAATCCTAATGGAATTGCAAAAGATTTGTTGTTGTTGTTTGCCGTCAAGTCGGCCCCGACTCATAGCGACCCCTCCTTGGGTTTCCGAGGCAGTATCACTACGGAAGTAGGATTGCCCAACCTTCCTTCCGAGGAGTGGCTGGTGGGTTTGAACCGCCAGCCGTCTGGTTAGCAGGCAAGTGTCTTAGCCACTATGCTACCAGAGCTCCCCCTGCAAAAGATTAGAACTGAGCAAATAAAACCCAGTACATATCAATTAAACTACAGTGGTATTTAGAAGGAAATGCATAGCCTGAAAGGAGCCCTGGTGGGTAGCGGTTAAGGATCTGGCTGCTAACAAAAAGGTTGGTGGTTGGAACTCACCAGCCCTTCCATGGAAGGGAGATGGGCAGTCTGCTTCCGTAAAGACTGACAGCCTTGGAAACGCAATGGGGGTCTCTATGAGTCAATTGCCTCAATTGCAGTGAGTTTGCATAGCCTTAATTGCATTTATGAAAAAGATAAAAGAATTAATGAGTTAAGCATTCAACTCAAGAAGTTAGATAAAGAGCAGCAGAGTAATAAGGCAAAGGTAAATACACATGTATTGCAAAAAATTCAGGCAGTGCAGAATCATACCAAATAAGAATGAAAGACCCTCTTCCACTCCTTGCCTAATCTCAGTGTCCCCGAGAAAGTCAGCATTCCTGAGAGATCCAGTCCAGAATTTCTGGACTTAGTTGCATACTCGAAATATGTCAATGGGTGAATAGTTATAGCACTAAGTGGATAGCCTTTAAAGATACAGGAATGGGTGAGTGGTTTCTTAAATAACAATAACTGAAGCAAGGGGACATGAAGATAACAGAAGTCAGGTGAGAAAGATGGAGGGGTTCTCATCGTTTATGAACTCAGTCGTGTGGTTGCCTGTGAAAACAAATGCTGGTCCAGTCTGTTCTCTTCTGTGTCCATCAGGCCACACCTGTGGTCTGGACTCCAGGTGAGTGCTTTGCCTCAGAAGGATGTTGATTAATTGGAGCATGGTCACAGGAGGTGACCAGTTTGGGAAGGGGCTGGAATAGTTGGGGTTAACAGAGCACTTAGTGTGTGTCAGGTGATGAACTCTTCACCTAGCTCTTTATGCAGTCCTCCATGTTCTATGAGTAAGTGGTTTAAAATTATTCCTACTTTATAAATGAGAAAACTGAGGGCAGAGAGGACGACAACTTGTCCAAAGATACATTGGTAGAAATATTTGGAGCCAAGTCTTGAAGCCAGGCAGTCAGCTTCCAGGGCCTGAACCTTGAATCACCATTTATTTTGCCCCCTACTTATACCACTCCACTTCCCCACCCCTCAAACCTGTCTGGAGAGGAACTTGTGGAGAAGCTGGAACCGGCTGGCCCTCAGATGAGAAAGCTCAGTGAACACATGAGAGTGTAACCTGATCTCAGAAGGACTCCTGTGGGAGAGGCACCCCAAAAAGCAGAGTCAGGACGTAGGAGGGGGTTGGAGAGAAGCGACTTTCAATTCAGTTGAAGGAAATAATCTCCCAAACAGGCAAAATTTCCCACATGTGGACGGGGCTGAGGGTTTCTGCCACTAGGAGTGGTCTGACTGGACAGCATGGCTCCCTGGGAGGAAGGCTCAGGAGGCACCTGGAAGTGGCGGCCACTGGGGTCCCTTCCAGTTCCAGCTTTCCGTTCTGTGACAGATGTGGTTGTCCGTCTTCTCTCCTGTTTTGGAGCAAAGGTAGATGAGTGGATTTTTCCTGGTGTCTTCGTTATGAAGCCAAATGGGATGAATTTATTGAAGGTGATCCCGTGGTCCAGCTCACTGTCAGCAGTTGTAAGAGAATGCAGAGAAATTCTAAGGAAAGGCGAGGAAATCAGTAATGTTACTACTGTTTCAGGTGCCTACGAGGGCAGGTAACGTTATTCACCTTTTGTACCTGCTGGGGGTTCCTGACAAGAGCTGGTTCATTGGGGTGAGAATGGTGATGAGAAGCTATGCTCAGAAAGGAGCTGAGGGGTTTGAAATCTGGGAGGTGGAGCAGTTCTCAATGACAGGGTCAGGGTCTGCTTGTGGCCATCCATGGGACAAGGGGTGAGGAATGGAGACTAAGACCAACAGCATCAACAGAGTGCAGCCCAGTGAGGTCAAGGGCGGGTGATGAGGTGGGAGGTCTTGAGGAAGGGAGGAGCTTGTAAGGAAGGCTGTAGGCTTTTCAGCGTGGAGAGTGGCTTGAGGAGAGTCCTGGAGCTCTGATGGGGACGTGTGTTGGGATGGTGGCCGGAAACTGCACTCAGGAGCAGTGCGTGTGCAGACCCCTCCACCTCTCCAGACAGCCATGGGAAGAGCAGGATGGCATGTTCTCTGTTGGAGAGGACTTCAGGGACCTGCTATCTGGAGGACTTTCTGGTGTCATGCTTAAGAGTGAGGGCTTTGGAAACAGCTTCTTGTGTCTTTGCAAACTGTTACTTCAGCCTCTCGGGAGAGTATGGTCACAAAAGTGGCCGCAGGCTTGCCTCCGGAGTCCATGTGACTCTTCGCTTACTCTGGGGTCGGGACATACTCGTTATCCTCTCAGCCCAAACAAACGTTAGCTTCTCCTCCTTTCTGTGCAATTATTATTTTGAAGGTACTTGATTTAAAACAAAACCAAAACTAAACCCATTGCTGTCAAGTCTACTGCTTTAACCTCAGTGTTCTCATGTGTAAAATGGGAATGATATTACTACATGTGTCAAGGGTGGTTGTAGAGATGACATGGGATGGACATACGGGAGACTTAGCAGGGGACTGGTGTCATGGGTGGTTATAGAGATGACATGAGATGACGTACAGGGGACTTAGCAGGGGCTAGTGGTGGTGGTGTTGGATGCCGTCAGTTGACTCCAGTCACAGCAGCCCCATGTGACAGAGTGGAATTGCCCCACCGGGCTTTCTGGGCTGTAATCTTCGTGGAAGCAGATTGCAGGTCCTTTTCCTGAAGAGTCTGTGGATGGGTTTGAACCTCCAGCCTTTCACTACACCACCAGGGCCTCTTAGCCCATAGTGGGCACTCAGTACGTGTTACTTTTATTAACACTGTTGTTATTATTATCATCAAGAAGCGTTTTCTCACACCAGAGGCTCCACACGGCAGAGAGACAGGGTCATGGCGAGAGGGGTCAGGAAAGCCCAGTAGACAGAGGTGGGTTGGGCCTCCGGGGTGGCACAGTGACTAAGAATCAGGCCTTGTGCGGGTGGGATGGGGTAGCCCAGAGGGCCCAGTCGGTCTGCAGTGGTGGGACTCTGTGCTGGGGAGTTGCTGGGAGCTTCCTCGGTTTTCCCTGTTTACCTGGTACAGATTAGCGGCACAGAAGCCCAGGCTTCAAGGGGAAAATCCCATTAAAGCAAAAATCAAAATAACAATTTGTATCACTTCTAGAACTTTTGCCTGAGGAGTGAAGAAATCTTTATAATAAATTATGCATCCTGGGTGGTATAATGAGACTCTTCACTGCAAACCAACAATGACTTTCCTTTTGGTGCCCAGAGGACAGGCGTTCTGGATCTATCTCACAGGGAGGGAGGGCATGTTAAACCCAGACCCAGTACTTCTCAGGGACTGGCCAAGCACAGCTTGTGACCGTCCCTCGGGGGAGGAGAAAAGGGATCTCTGCTCTCAGGGGTACCTGCAATTCCCCTCTCCTGCTCAGCCCAGCTAGGAATGCTGGCCTCACCTGCACTGGCTACTTGGCAAGGCGGTCGAGTCAACCGGGCTCTGAACCCCCGCAGCAGCACTCACTGGCCGTGTGGTCTGCACCATTGCTCAGCCTCCCTGAGCCTCAGTTTCCCCTGCCACAAGAGGAGGACGGGGATGCTAGTGTGCCCCTCCCAGAGCTGGTGTGAGGACACAGCGAGAAGCCTATGTGTGTGTGAGGTCGTGTACAGTGCCTGGCACAGGGGAAGCACTCAGAGATGCTAGTTATCATTTTGGCTTCCATCCCCAGAGAACGTCTGAACAGTATAGACAAGACTCCTGCTGCCCCAGGGTTTAGGATCTTGGGGGTTGCACGGGAAGTGGGCGAGAGGACAATGAGTAAGCAGAAGTCGCCTGATGGAGGCACACGTGTGTTCGTTCAGTCTGGGAAACCAGGCCAGGTTCACGTGGCCCGAACATTACATGTGGGGGTGTGGCTGAGGACCCTGGAAAACCTGTTTAAAATATGCATAGTTAATAACATAATATAATGTAAAACAAGAAAACCAAGCCAGTTGTCGTCAAGTTAATTGTGATTCATGGAGACCCTGTGGATGTCAGGCTGGAACCATGTTCCACATGCTTCTCCAGGGCTGATACTGCGGGAGATCACCAGCCTGTCTTCTGAGGAACTTTAGGGCGGACTTGAACCTGTCACCTTTTGGTTAGCACAGAGTGTGTTAACTGCACCACCAGGACCTCTGATGGAACACGTTGAACGTAATCACCATAAACAGGAGACCCCCTGGGGAATGGGCAGTTAGACACTTTGTATTACCCTGCTTCATCCTTAGAACAAAGCCTTCCAGGTTGGTATTTATTTTTCTCATTTAACAGATGAGAAAACTGAGGCAGGTGATTCTTGGTACACAGCGAGGACTATGTTTTTTCTGTAGCATTGCCTGGCAAGGCTTGGGTAGGAGGCTTGAGTGCACAGTCTAGTTTTTACTGTGTTTTTACCTTGAGTGCTCCTCGCTTCGGGGTGTTTGTGTGCGAGGATTGGCGGTCGGGCTGCTGGGGGGCATTGGGGACCCCTTTCAGGAGCAGGCACTAATTTAAACGGGTTGGTCTTGACAAATTCATTTACGAACAGAATCTGGGTGCCAAGTTATAGCATCTGAAACACATCTGGGGACATCACTGTGGCAGCTGTGCCCTGGAGGACAGCACCAGAGTCCTCTTGCCTCTCATCTGTTTCTGGACTTTGATCCTCTTTAGAACGGACATTTCTACTTCTTGGGCATGGCTGACTTGTCATTATGTGTTGTGTTTGGGACATTAAGAGCTAAGAAGCAGAAGATGACCACGGAGCTTTCAGATTCTGCTTATTAGGGGAGAAGTGGTCGCCACTGCCTCCTGGACACTGGTGGCTTATGCTCACTGGTGAGCTCTGAGCAACCTCATGTGGGGTTTAACCAGCGCATGCCACAGAAAGCCTGTGATCTTTACCAGGGAACCAGAAGACCACATCTCAACTGGACAGAACAACTCAGAGAGGACTAATCCTAACCCACCAGCTTGAAAGAGCTCATTGGCTCAGAGAGATCGAGCAGTGAGAAAATCTTATTGGAGGGCCTCATCTGGCCTCATTTGGCCTCATTTGGCCTGTGATGGGCACACTCGGGCCATCATGCTTACAGGTTTCAACCTGGTGAGTGTGGGTCCTGGCTCTGGCTGCAGTGTCAGATTACCCAATAAGCAAGGTAAGCATGGCTTACTCGTGCTTACTTACTAATTAATCTGCAATGAACAATTTCACATTTTTTCACCACATCAAAGATTTTGCTTCTTGGTCTGGCTGGAATCTGTCTCTCTCCCAACCCCACAGCCCCTTCCTACTGAATCCAAGCCTCTTTTCAAATTTACCATCCCTGACAGGGACAGAGTACCCAGTAAGTAAGGTAAGCATGGGCTTACTTGTGCTTCCGGCTATCTGTAGTGAGCAGTTTTTACCTTGCTTTCTGGGTAATGTGTCTCTGGCTGGCTGGTTGTGGGGAAGCGTATTTTCCCAGCTCTACAGTCCAAGGTCAGCTGGCTGGGTTTCTCTAGGGCTCTCCCTGGTTCCCAGCAGCCCCTTGCCCACCTCGTGTTGCTGATTTGAAGATTCCAGCTGACTGTGCACTGGGACCGACACGTAGGACTGTTCCACGTAGCACTGCTTGTTCACAGAGCTCACGGAGCTCAAGAAGAGCCAAGTCATGGATGTGCCTGATGGAACAGCATCAAGTTTCCTGAATGCTCTTCCTTTTAATTTGCTTCTTTTGGCATGCATGCATCCTAGTGTAGAGAATTCAAAGTTAACACTTCCGAGACTTGTGGGACAGATAACGCCTAGCTATATTTTTCATCTCTGGGGTTTAGCGGGAAGCTCCTATCCCACTTTTAGTCTGTGCTGCTCTTTGGTGCGGGCCTGTCTGGTGGCGTAGTGCCTAAGGCATTTGACTGCTAACCAGAAGGCTGGTGGTTCAAACCCACCAGCCACTCCTCAGAAGGAAAGTTGGGCAATCTACTTCCGTAGCGATTCTGCCTCGGAAACCCAAGGAGGGGTCGCTATGACTCAGATCTGACTGCACAGCAGTGAGTTTGATTGTGTGTGTGTGTGTGTGTGTGTGTAACTGCATGAATCGGAAGAAGCAGGTCTCATCCCACCAATCCCAGCACCAGAGACTCCTTGGGACATATGTGTCCCATTAATTGTATCAACATCCCTATTACCTCCCCCATTTTTTTTTCCATTTCATTCAAAATGCCTTCTATTGCTGAAAACACATGGTGTCAACAAGAAATTCAAAGCAGAAAATCATTCAGTCTTGAAAGGGTTAGACACTCTCCGGTGTGGGACCGTGTTGTTTGATAATAACAGAGTGCTCACTGTGTGCTGGCCCAGCTCCCACCCATCTGCCAGTGGAGGCCTGTGTTACTGTGATGCTCAGGAGGCTTCAGGGGAGCTTCCAGACTAAGACAGACTAGGAAGAAAGACCTGCCAATTTACGGAAAAAATCAGGCAGTGAAGCCCTGCGACTCCCAAAGGTGTGATCTGCAGCTGATTGGAGGACGGCTCAGGTCTGGGCACTGTTTGGTTCTGTCGTGTGTGGGGTCACCCGGAGTCGAGGACCGACTTGACAGCCGCTAACACCAGCAACATTAACTCTTGTTGGGCCCTGGTCTAAGCACTTTGTACTGACTCACTGCGTCCCTTCATGAGCCATGTGATGGGGTTATTATCTTAATTTTACCGATAAGGAAACTGAGGGACAAAATAGTTAACTAACTTTCCTAGTTTATGCAGCTGGTAGGTGATGGGGCTGGGATTGGAAGACCAGCTATTACCAGGAGTGGCCTGAACAACTGAATCAATGACCAAATCTATCAGCTGCAGGTCATGTATTCTAAAATGGGAGCTACTGTCTTTAGGACCTGTTTGCTGTGTTTGAACCGATTTGTGAAGAGCAGTGTGTTTTGACAAGCTGATTTGGTTATCTTGGTGTAGATTTTTGTTTTGGAAGGTGCTGGAAGTAACATTGACCAAATCCAACTAGCATGGACTAGTTGTCCAGAGGGAATTTGATTTCTTTTGTTTTTGACAACTGAGATGAGAGTGTGGCTACAGCTGCCCCAAATATCTTCCAGGACATAATCACTGTGACTGCACAAAATGGAGGAGAACGTGTGTCTGGGGGTGGGAGTGAGTCTAGAACGATCTTTAGAGGACACACCTGGTCCTGCCTGTGGACGGTTGCTCCACTCACCTCTGTGAGACTCCTGGCCTGGACCTGTGCCCTGCCTCTCTCTCCCAGCTGGGGCTCTGTTTAGTTGTTGACACAGAGTAACTTTCCTCCTGCCACTTGTTGATTAAAATTGCTTGGCCTTTTTGTCATTAGTTTGATACAAGGGAGCAACATCTGGGAAGGGTTGCCTGGACAGCGTATAATCTGCATGCCTTTCCTTGATTCTAGAGTTATCCCCGCGTTCAGTGGGGTAGTTGAACTACCCATCTTGTCCCCTTCGAGTTACTTCTACTGAGCTGTACCTTTGGGTGCGGGTGATCCCTGTGTAAAAGGCAGCCTCAGAAACAACCTGTGGAAACCATCTCTGGTTGCTCATCAGGGGCCATCCGTGATTTCTGTTTGCTCTTCAGGGAAAAGTCCTGCCTGGTCTGAGAATGAAGAGAAGAACTTCTGAATAGTGGACAATTTACATTTCAGGGACTCTAAAAGGAGTGATAACTCACCAGGTTTTTCTTCTCCAGTTGGCAGCTAGAAAGCTGAGGGCCAAATGCAGGTCCTGCTGTAGTAAGTTCCTAAGTCTCTTGGTCTTGATGTTGGCTTTGAGAAGTGGGGAGCGTGGCGTTGCAGAGTGTGGGCTCTGGGGCTAGTGCCCACGCCGTTGCCTGCCAGCTGTGTGGTTTCAGACAGGTTACCTGGCCTTGATAACATTACTTTTCTTCATCTACAAAATGGAGCTAATCAGTGGGTGCTTGCTTTAGCTGGCTGTTGTGGGGTTTAAGCGAGGGCCACTGCAGAGTGGCTGTGGGTGCTCATTGTTGGTTCTAGTTGACTACCATTGGTCCTATGTTGTGTTCTCCCTCCTCCTCTCTGTTCTTCCCTCCATGCCTCTTTGTACTTTTTACATAGTTGTGAACGGCCTTAAATCTTTTCTGGAAGTTCGTGACTGGAAGAGCAAGTGAGTGAATAAATGAAGTTAATTAATTTAACAATTGCTGTGAGTCACACAATTGTTTTGGGATTCTTCTCAAAGTCGTTCATGTATTTTTCCTGATTTTATTATGAAAATTCTCTTGCCACATGATTTTACCCTGAATCCCTAAGCAGTTATCCTTAGACCTTCTTTTTGGATATTAATTAGATCGCTTGTGAAAGTGTGGCTTTTTTGTGGGTGTACGCACGAATGTTGAACTAATCCACAAATCCTCGGTGACGTCTTCAGTAGATGTTGAAGTGAGTGAGTCAGATCCCCTTTACCTTACTTACCATAAAGTCCCAGTGTTTGAAAGGAATGTTGGGTGTGTAAAACTCTGGGTTCATGTCTTGGATGCCAGGCATAGCCATTGGAGATGAGATAGGAAGGAATGGGAAATGGACTGGAGCCACTTCATGTGGGAAGCTGGGAGCAAACAGACAGGCATGGGGGCAGATCTGGGGACCTCAGACTCTCTCCTCTCTACCTGTGCCCCTTCTGGCATGACCCACACAGCAAGGTAGGTCCCTGGGGAGGTCCACACACTCACCCTCCAGCAGACCAGAGACCCTGCAAGGCCAGATGCTGCTGGTCATGTCACAGGAAAGGGGGAGAAAAATGGGAAGCTGTCAGTACGGGAAATGGTGGCACAGAGGTGGAGAGGAGGGCGTGGATTTGGCAGGGCTGAGATGGAGCACGTGTTGGAGCGCGTAAGCCCAGAAGGCCCCGGATGAGGGAAACCGAGGCCTGGCTGCAGGGAGGAGAGCTGGGAGAAAGGAGACAAGGACCAGTGGTGTCAGACTCCCTGGCGAGTTGCAGAGGTGCTGGTGGTCCCTTGGGGTGGGGTCAGCTGTGCTGAAGGCAGCTGGTGGGAACTAGGCCCTGCCCAGCTGGCCATAGCCTTTCATGGCAACCAGTCCTCCCGCACTCACCCTCTTTGGGGAAGGAGCCAGACTCCACTGCTACGTGCAGCTTCTCAGCTGAAGGTTTTGCCTCCACCATCAGCATTTATAGCCCCAAGATCTGGGTTTAAAATTGTATTAAGTATATGGTCATGGGACTCACTTTATCTCCCACTTTCTGCATCTACAAAACAGGAAGAATAATAATACCTCTTTTATTGAGTTGTAGTGAAGCCCAGCGTAAGAAGAGGTGTGTCCACACACACATACTGGTAAAGAAGAGGTGTCCACAAACACATATAAGAAAAGAAAAGAGGTGTGTGTCAGCTGCTAAGCCCAGCAGTTGCAAAAGAGCAGGGCCTTGTTAAATGTCCGCATTCCTGGAGCTACTCAAGCCCACCCCCCTCCCAGCACATCACTGGGGACTTTTGAGCTCTGCTAGCATAGTGCCTAAGGCACTTGACTGCTAACCAGAAGGCTGGCGGTTCAAACCACCAGCCACTCCTTTGAAGGAAGATGGGGCAATCTACTTCCATAGTGATACTGCCTTGGAAACCCAAGAAGGGGTTGCTATGAGTTGGATCCGAGTCCACGGCAGTGAGTTTGGTTTTTCTTTAAGATGCTGTGAAGTTCCCTAGCTGCTTTCGTTCTGTAATTGTTTGATCCCTTTGAATTCTTCTGTGATATGAGGACAGATGGATACTATTACCCTGTCTGCAGATGAAGCAACTGTGAGCTAGGGAAGTGAACCTGCCTCTCTCCTCTCAAAGGAGCTCTGATGGTACAGTGGGTAAGGCATTTGGCTGCTAACTTCAAAGGTTGGGGGTTCAAACCCACCAGCTGCTCTGCGGGAAGAAGATGATGCAATCTACTTCCGTAAAGACTTACAGCCTTGGAAACCCTCTGAGGGTTGCTAAGAGTTGCGGTCGACTCAGTGGCAGTGGATTTGAGTTGCTTGATGGGCTCTCCTCTCAACTGCGAGTTTTACTTGTTCTGAGTCCAGAGTTTGCGCTTGGCCCGTTGCCTTCCGGTGTGTCTTCTTGGGAAGTCTTTGACTCTTTCAGCTTCCTGTCTGAAAACTGGGGAGATGGGAATGGGAAACCCCATGGCCCTTCCAGCTTGGACACTCTCAGGAGCTGCGAGTCTGACCTGGGGGTTGGAGTCCCTGTCCGGAGATGAGGAGTTGGGTGGGGCCCAGGGGCGATTCTTTGCATTCAATGCCACCTGCTGAGCACACCCTGGGAGCTTTGTGCCAGGTGCACGGGGTGATGCTGAGCTGTGGCGGGCCCCTTGCAGAAGACATGGGCTCCTGAGGGGCAGGGACACAGCTGAGGCCCTGCTCGGGTCCACCAGCAGATGCTCACGGCTGCTTACCCAAGCAACACTTTTATTTGAAAAATTGTAATAGGCAGTACATAAGCCTGGTGACACATTGGCTGACTGAACCCATCAGCCACTTTGCAGGAGAGAAGACATGGCCATTGGCTCCCATAAAGAGTGCAGCCTAGGAAACACTGTGGGGCCGTTCTGCTCTGTCCTAGAGGGTCACTGTGGGTCAGAATTGATTTGATGGCACACAATAATGACAATAAAGTACAAACAAATGGTAAACATTTCGGACAATACCCGATATCTGCAATGAGAAAGAAGTCTTGCACACTTCTCCCTGCCACCCAGGTGCCCTTCCCAGAGGCAACTACTGTTGCCAGTCTCTTGAGTATTCCTTAGAGACTTTTCCATGTGCGTACAAGTACATATGTGTATACACAGTATCTTGGTGCGGGTAAGGCTTATATGGAAATATATGTATTTGAACATATATAAGTTGTTGCATGCGTCAAGTCTCTTCCTACCCACAATGACCCTGTAGGAGAGTGGAATTGCTCCACAGGGCTTCCAAGGCTGTACTCTTCATGGGAACAGGTCGCCAGCTATTTTCTCCTGTAGAGTCACTGGTGGGTTTGAACCGCCCACTTTTCAGTGGCAGCTGAGCGCTTAACCATTGTGCAGCCAGGCCTTGGGTCTCTCTCTCTAAGTATCAATATGTGTACGTGTAAAGTCTACAACTCCCTTTTCGCACAGATGGAACCACACTATGCACACTGTTCTGCTTCTTGGTAACAGGTATCTCTTGGGGACTGTTCTGTGTCAGTCCAGTGCTGTTTCATTCTTCCTGGCAGCTACACCGTGTTCCACTGTGGGATGTTATCATGTATTAACCAGTCTCCTTGTGGTCACCAGTCTGTGTGCGTCCAATGGCTTGGTTGGGGTCAGATAGATGTGTTTCACGTGTATCTCCTGAAGTGAGAGGACTGTTTCCTTACGGTCTGCCCACACAATGCGTAGAGGGCAACCTGCGAGAGCCAGGGCGCGATGGGACTGCCTTGTTTTCTGGGTCTCGGGAGCTTTGCACCTTGGACAGGTGCAGTCTTCCCACTCTCCTGTTGTTCTCCATAAGTGGGAAGTGCAGATGTTTTCCTTCTCTGACAGGCTTCCACCTTACAAAGGCTCTGGCTTTGGTAGGTTTCCTCAGCTTGTTGGATCATGGCTAATCTGATAGATGAAAAATGGTACATTGTGGTTTTCATGTACTTTCCTCTTATGAGTGACCACTCACTTTTCTTACATTGTTCTCTTTTTTTCTCGTGTACTTTTTATTTTGGAATGATTTTGGATCTGTAGAGAAGTTGTAAAGATAGTACAGAGAGTTTTGTGTGTCTCACCGAGTTTCCCCTGACGTTAACTTCTTACATTACCATGGTCCATTTGTCAAAACTAAGAAACCAACATTGGGGCAATATTGGTAACTAACCTCCAGACTTTATTTGGATTTTGTGAAAAATTTTCATTCTCAGGAGCAACAGCTGGAGGCTGCATTGTGGATGCCAGACCCCTCCAGAGGGGGTAGGCGGAGCCTCCTGGGGGCTTTGATTTGCACTTTCCGTGGCACAGCCTGGCTCTGGGCTGGGGATGTTGGGCCCCAATGGAGTGATGCTTGCTGTTCTGTAAATTCTCTGGGGGAGAAATGCAGTGGTGTTGTAGAAGTGGCGGGCTGGCCCTTTACTGCTGTCACATCGGCATTTTTATGTCGTCGTTGGTTCCTGTGGAGTTGATTCCGACTCACAGTGACGCTGAGCATGCAGAGCAGAACTGCTCCATGGGGTTTCACATTTTGGGAGCATGCCGCCAGGGCTATCTCTCGGGATGTTACTGGGTAGGTTTGACCTTCCAACTTTTAGGCTCGTAATTGAGTGTTTAACCTTAGCACTGCCCAGGGATCCTTGGTAGGGTAGGTGACATGGGCTTCCTGTTCTCTTCTTGGACAGATGGCGGAAAGCTGAGAGCCAGAAGGTGCAGTGCCTTGTCCCAGTTGCACAGCTAGTAAGAGGCAGAGCTCAGACTTGAACCTAGATCTGCTGCTTCCTTAAGAACAGTAACAGTAACGCTGTCGTGGGTTGAATCCGTCCTCCAACAAGGTCTGTTGAAGGCCTGCCCCTGGTACCTGTGAATGGGGCCTTCTTGGAAATAGATAAAATAGAGCCTTCACAGATGTGCTGAGTTCACGAGGTCACACTGGAGTGTGTGTGTGGGCCCTAATCCATTGTGACTGGTGTCGCTATAAAAAGGAAGAGACATAGACAGACAGACACACGAAGGAAACGGCCGTGAAGACGGAGGCAGGGACTGGAGTGGTGCTGCCGCAGCCAGGGAGGCCCTGGGCTGCTCGAAGCTGGGAGGGACCCTGAACGGTCTTCACTTGGAGCCTTCGGGGAAGAGCATGGCCTCCCAACACCCTGAACTCAGGCTCCAGGCCCCCGAAACTGGGAGACAGTACCTTCTGACATTTTAAAGCACATGTTGTGGTTGTTGTTGTTAGGTGCCATCGATTTGGTTCCGACTCACAACGACCCCGTGTCCAACAGAACGAAACACTGCCCCATCCTGGGCCAGCCTCCCAGTCCTTGTTATACTTGAGCCCATCATCGCAGCCACAGTGTCAGTCCATCTTGTCCCCTTTTTTGCTGCTCCTCCACTTCACCAACCATGACATCCTTCTCCAGGGAATAGTCCCTTCTGACAACATGACCAGAGAAGGTGAGATGAAGTCTGGCCATCCTCGCTTCTAAAGAACATTCCTGCTGCACTTCCTCCAGGACAGATTTGTTCATTCTCCTGGCAACCCATGGTATTTTCAGCATTCTTCACCAACACCACAACTCAAAGGCATCAACTCTTCTTCAGTCCTCCGTATTCATTATCCAGCTTTCACATGCATACAAGGTGGTGGAAAATACCTTGCCTTGGATTGAAGGCACATAGTTTATGGGAATTTGTTTTAGCAGCCCAAGAGACTAATGCAGGCACCAATGATAATGCTGTTGTTGGTGTGTGCCCTGGAGTCAATTCCTAGTGACTCCTTGTGGCAGACTAGAACCGCCCCCATAGGATTTTCTAGGGCAATCTTCTTCCATAAAGATTTACTGCCTGGGAAACCCCATGGGGGTGCTGTGAGGTAGACTCGACTGATGGCAGTGAGTGTTTGGAATCTCTACAGGGTGACATCACCCAGTGCTTCTCCTGTGGAGCTGCTGAGTGGGTTCAAACCCCTGACCTTTCAGTTAGCAGCCGAGAGCTTAACCACTGGTCCACCAGTGCCTCTTAGTAGTCATGGGAGCAAAGCTTCATCAGGCCGCTTAGCTCACCCTGTGAGGTAAGCCCTGCTGTAGGGTTCTTCCGCAGGTGAGGAGGTCGAGGCCTGCAGGGTGAGCCTGCCTCCTGAGCCGGTGGGCGTACTGCCTTGCTTTCCGACCCCTCCCCTCCCAGTCTGTGCTCTCTGACCCCACAGCTGCCGCTCCATGTGTCTTAGGATGTGCTGGACATTGCCACTGTGTCGCTCAGCAGGTCAACGGTACCAGAACTTCTGTGCCAGCTCTTGCCTCAGTTTCCCTGGCCCTCTGTCTTTCACCCTCTTTGAAGGACTCTCTTCATTCAGGCTTCTCTGGTTAATCACTCATCAGCAGAGGCTGGACCTGCTCACTGCATTTCTTCCGGACATTTCCGGGTGCCTCCTGGGGGCCAGGCGCGGATCTAAGTTCTGGAGACACAGCGGCTGCAATGACTCGCTGCCCTCAGGGGGCTTCTGTTCTCACAGAACAAAGAGGATTTCTGACCCTGAGACCTGGGTGCCTCTCCTGGTGCAAAGCCAGTTCTCTCTTGGCCTGGGCTCTGAGCATCCTGCCCTCCCTGGCCTTGCTGTGTCCTGGGACAGTGGAACATTCTCCTCTGTCATTCTGAAGCCCTGGAGCTCTGCCCTGCCCTGCCAGCCATCCCAGGATGTCTCTGTGGACTCAGGCCAGGGCCCTGGGCTGCTCCTGGGGCCGCATGCAAGAGACTTACCTCACCTCACCTCGCCACATGTCTTTAAAATTACAGTGCCCGTTTCCTGCTGAAATAATTTCCACAAAGAGTGGCTCCTATTACTGCAAGATGCATGCAGACGCCATGATTTATTATTATTTACGGTCCCAAGGCCTTGTTTATGCAAGACGGGTTAGGTGTGTGCGATAGGAATGCCATTATGCAAATGACATTGAATGTCCTCACTGCGCCTAAATAATTTTTGTGTTGGACGATTAAACCTCATCTGTTATTGATATGGGCTGCCGTCGGGCTATTACACAGTCCCCACAGTACTTACTCCCAGTAATGGGAAAATTGAGAGCAAGAGGCCAACACACTTGCCTCAAGTGGGCTGGGATGGCCCGGAAGGAATAGACCATCTCGAGGCCCGAGCAGAGGGAGCCCGTCCAGGCTGTCAGGTTAGCCCTGGGTGTGAGTGGGTGCGCTGGAGGACTTGCGGCCTCCCACTTCCATCACTCAGCCTTTTGATTGAGCCAGTGGAATCGGCAGCCTCCCCCCGGGGTTGGTGGGGCTGGGATTCCCACCAAGTTGCGTTGCCTCTGGAGCCAGCAGGCTTAGCGCCTTATTCTCCAGGCCCCATCTGTGCTCTGTCTCTTACCCCACAGCTGCCCCTTGGCCCTGGTGCCGAGGGAGCCTGCCAGTGGGAGGACAGGCGGGGACTGGGGTGGCCGCCGCGCTGGGCATCAGTCTGCTCCACCAGCACCGAGGCCGCCTGGCCGCGCCTGGGCCCACACGCTCTCTCTCACTCGCTCGCTCGCTCTCTCTCTCTTTTTTTTTTTTTTGACACAGCTGTGAAGTCCCATTCTGATCAGTGTTGATAGCTTATGAATTCCAAAATTGACAAAATTTACAGAAAAATGAGGATAATCCATCTTCCTTAGTGGCCTGTCAGGAGCTGGCCATACTTCATAATCTCCAATTACAGATGCTATTTTCCAACATTTACATGCAGATATTAGAACCAAATGAAAATGAGAAACAAAGAGGGAATGGAAATGCAGCCACTTATATGTATAAAAGAAAACAGGTAAATTGAAGATGTTAGATTGGCTTCGGGGTCCCTTTAGGAGCTGGGGAGAGACTGCCTGGAGCACGTGGGGTTGCAGAACAAAATGGTAAGATGCGTGGCCTTGCCGGGCTTGCCTGTGATCTGGCGATCTGCGTTAACACGGGTCAACCCTGTCGAGACAGCTGAGGACTCTTGACTCTGAGGGGTACCTACGGCAGCCCCCATGGTCCTGAGGGGTCTCTGGGAACCACCAGAGCTCATGTCGATCTTTCAAGCCCACAAATATTTCGCCAAAGGGCATGTTTGGAACCTTCCACCTTGGGGGGGGGGGAGACAAAAACCAGGAGGGTGCCCCTGGAGTCAGCTTTATCTCCAAGCAAATTGTAAGAGTTGGCACATCTTGGTAGCCAGCAGAAACACCCCCTGAGAAGGGCTTGGGGAAGGTACCACTGCCTGTCCGAGGGGCTCTGGCCAGGTGCGCAGGGAGTTGCACCAATAAACTTTTTAAATGGGATATAAATAATAAAATTAATGGGGAGAGAAGGAGTTCTGATATATGGATCAGCCGCTTCCTTCTCAGCGCTAATCCCTCGGAGAGAGACAAGGGTCTGGGAGGAGGCTTTGTAATGAAAATGTTCTTCCCATAAAATTGGAGGGAGAACAGCCTTGCTGCCCTTGCAGCTGTAGGTGGCGCCGGCTTCTGGAAAGCTGCGGATATTAATTAGCAGTGCTTTGGATGAAACTCTGCCATCCATGTCGGATGGTAGGATTTTTTTCTCTTTGTGAGCTTGACATAGGGTGGCAAGGAGAAGTCTGTCTGGGTTTTCCCAGCCTACTGCTGTCGCTGAACTTTTATTTGGGGAACAAACCTCTTCCTCACCTGGCAACGAAAATGGGATATTTCAGGATTTTTCAGGACAGCTGGGCAGAGAGAGGCTGTCCCTTTGGGGCACCAGAGGAAGTGGAGGTGGTTGGGTGGGAGATGGGAACATCTCAGTTACCTTGTGGTTTCAAAGCCTTAGTTTGCTTGTGTGAGGTCCAGTTCTGGCCAGCAGTCTGATGTCATTTGGGGTTTCATTTGTGAGAGAGATGTGGAGAGGATGAAGTCAGGAGGCTAAGGTACCGTCTGTATGTGTATGAGGAAGAGAGAAAAAGGGATGGCTGGAAGTCAAGCTGGGACCCAGCTTTCGGAAGGAGCGTGTTTACCTGCCCAGTATCATGGCAAATGGCTTGCTTGTTTAGGTCAATTATCAGTATCAGCACAAACAGCGATTGTCCAGCTTTGCTTCTGTTTTTTTTTTTTTTTTTTAATGAAATGCAAGATAAACGGAATGAACACAAAACTGCCAAATGCAAACATTTTCATAATGAAAAGTAAAAGACTCTTAAGTAAAATTAACCTTGAAAATAAGTATTCTTATTTTCAGTTGTCTCTGTGCTAGTTTTCTTTCTATTGTTTACATTAGGTAAAACTCAGGCATCATGGAATAGCTGAAACCTAAGCTCACCAGCTCCTTCCGTTAGTTTCTGATTCTTCTAAAAGCCAGTGTTACCTGCAGGAAGAGCAGGTTGGGTGTCAACAGTCAGGTGCCTCATTGTTGCTTAATAGGGCCAGCAATGCTACCATCCACATTGGTTGCGGTGCAGTATCCACCCAGTGCTAGGATTAATTGCTAATGTCGATATGAGGCTGAGCTCAGCTGTCTTCTAAGTGTACCACATAGGAGCTTCCTGTTTCCATGGGGAGAAAAACAGAAAAGTTAACACCATGTGTGACTGAACCAGCCTGCAAAGGTTTCTGACAAGAGGTCATTCTTGAGCCAGGATAGGAAGGATGGAGAGACAAGGATTGGAGGAGAGGAAGGGCGAGGACCGTCAGGGTGGAGAGAGTCCTTTCGAAGGCATAGCGTCAGGAACGGAACCATTGTGTGAAGAGGTCCTACGGTATGAGAAGATGCTCCTGGACCAGCAGTTGGTTCTCCTTGTCTCTGGGCCTCAGCATCTTGTTGTAAGGCTACTTAGAAACATGGTATGGAACGTGGGCTTTGCAATCAGACAGAACCTGAATTTAAAACTCCTCTCTGGTGATGTAGTGCCTAAGGCACTTGACTGCTAACCAGAAGGCTGGTGGTTCAAACCCACCAGCCACTCACTACTCAGAAGGAAGGTTGGCAATCTACTTCCTTAGTGATACTTCCTTGGACACCCAAGGAAGGGCCACTGTGAGTCGGACATGACTCGATGGCAGTGAGCTTGGTTTTTTGTTTCTCTATAACTCACCCAGGTCTTCTGCACCTTGGTGCTCTCATCTGTAACATGAGGAAGTTAGTGGTAGCAGAGAGGCCTTGGTATTGGACTGCCAGGGAGTGATTTGGACACATTGCTTTGCACTTGAGCTTCCTTTTCATTGTTTGTGAAGGGGGATAATAGTACCTGCAGCACAGGTGGTTGTGAAGAGGAAGGGAGTGAGTACGCTGGAATACCTAGCACAGTACCTGGTGGGTCGTAGGACCCAGAAGGCGCAGGCTGTTCTGACTGTCAGGGAAGGCTGGGTTAGGGCTTAGGTGGGAGCTGGAAGAGCCTTCTGAGTGGCACACCAAGGAATCGGAATTCACTGTCAGATGCCTGGCCTTCTCAGCCTGCCTTTCCTGGTGGGTGCCTTGCACGGCTTCTCTTTGAACCTACCAAACCTGAAGTGACAGCTGCCTGGGTTTCTGCCTTTGCAGAACATTGCTTGTTAGGAAGTTCTTTCCACAGGAGGTAGAAGGGGTGGAGAGGTGGCCTTTGGTATGTGTGTGTGTGTGTGTGTGTGTGTACATGCGTGCATGCACATGCGTGTGCACTCACCTCCCAGCAGCAGCAGCAGAGCCAGAGGTGGGGAGGCTGGGGAGGGGCACCCTTCTCCCTGTCTCCCTCCCATCCCACCTGTATCACAGGGGAAAGGCCTTTCTTTCCATTTCTTTAGGACCCCAGGTCTACCTTCCTCCCTGCAGCTGGGAAGTTAGTCTGAAGGGAAGTGAACTGGGAGAACTTGGGGTGCCCCCTCCTCACTCTCATGCCAGGTATTTGAGGATGAGAGTCCTCCCTTTGCAACCCCCATTTGGGCCCCTTGGGAGCCAAGGGGCCTGCATTCCCTCAGAGGTAATGGCTTCCTGCCTTTCCCACTTCCTAGCGCTGTGGCAGGACCGGACAGCTGGCCCCCACAGTGGACCTCTTGGGAGACACCCGTGGAGCCTGGGCTCCTGGAGAAGGTGCTCTGTCTCCGAGGCTCCCTTGCTCTCTTCTCTCCTTCGGGACCTGCCGATTGAACAGCCAGGCAGAGCCAAGCAGGCCCGGGGCTTCCCAGGGAGGGAAAGGACAAATGCCATCACTAAGGTGGATGCCCCAACCCAAATCCCAACCTGCTTTTCCAGCTTTAACTCAGAGCTAAACCAAAACCAAACCAAACTCACTGCCCTCGAGTCGGAGCCGACTGATAGCGACCCCTCCTTGGGTTTCCGAGGCGGTATCGCTACGGAAGTAGATTGCCCAGCCTTCCTTCCGAGGAGTGGCTGGTGGGTTGGACCCGCCAGCCTCCTTCCAAAACACAGCCCCCTGCTCCAGCTGCACAACTCACTAATCGCTGAAGGCCCCACGTTACTCCACCTCCAAGCCTTCACTCCCACTATTTTTTCTGCCTCTCATGCCCAGCCCAGTCTAAATCCTTCTTGGCCCCCAAGGCCTACGCCTCTCTCCTTTGGCACTTTCCTTAAACCTGTTTGGTTGAGGTCCGTCACTCCCTTCTCTGTGTTCCCACACATTTTCTGCGGACTTCCTTTGGAATGTTTATCTCATACATCATCTATCCCGTGGACGTTTGGGTCCCTGTCTGCTCTCCCTTTGGAGGTTCCTGAGGGCAGCATCCCAGCCTAACTCACTGCACGGAGGCCCATTACCTCTGAGGGAATGCAGTCCCCTTGGCTTTCACGGGGCCAGATGGGGGCGTGCAAAGGGGAGACTCCCATCCTCAGGTACCTGGTTGCTCACAGGTCACTTCCTTTCAGATGGACTTTCTGATCCTGTAAAGATTGCGGCCCAGAAAAATCTCATGGGCAGTTCTGTTCTGTTCAACAGAGTTACTGTGTGTTGGAATCCACTCAACAGCGCCCAACAGCAACCAGAAAAACAAACAACAACAACAACAAACCACACCAAGCCCACTGACTGCCACTGAGTTGATTCTGACTCATAGCAACCCCCACTGGGTACCCAAGGCTGTAAATCTTTACAGAAGTAGATTGCTTCATCTTCTTCCCACAGAACAGCTGGCAGGTTTGAACCACTAACCTTCTGGTTGGCAGCCAAATGCCTTACTGACTCTGCCACCACAGCTCCTTGAACAACCC
>NW_006921761.1:2204333-2216155 GCF_000298275.1 Orycteropus afer afer
TTGGCAGGGCCAGGTCAAGGTACCTGTCCTCATTCATTTGGTGTCACGGGTATGTATGTCCCATGTGCTCAGGGCTGGGCACTCAACCAGGAGCTGTGGCCACAAAGGTGAGAGAGACACGGTCCCATCCTTACGAAACTCACAGTCTGCTTTTTGGGGAGGAGGGGGTGAGGGCCCTAAACAGTTACGTGTACAATGCAGAGTGGTATGTGCAGTGATAGGGACATTCCCACTTAGGTAGTATAAGAACACAGAGGACAGAGGACTCCTCAGCCATCCAGAGCAGGGGAGATCACGGAGGGCTTCCTGGAAGAGGGAGGGCATTCAGAATCCTTGGCAAGTCTGCCCCTATCTAAGGGAATCCCTTTGTAGATCCTGGAGAACTTCTGCAAGCATTGCTCATAGCCCTCCATTTAGGACTTTGGTTTTCAGGCCTGATTTAATTTAGTAGAGATGGAATGTTGAAACTTGGTTTTTGTTTGTTTTTTACTCTTTTTTAAAAATTGAAGTTTATATGTTGAGATAATTGTCGATTCACATCAGTTGTCAGAAATAATACAGAGGGATTTTGTATACCTGCTTTTCTTCAGTGGAGACATCTTGGAAGAGTATAGTCCTTTTTCACAACTCAGATATTGGTGTTGATATTGCGAGATACAGAAGCATTCCATCCCTCTTGTTTCCCTTTAAAAGTGTTTGCTGTGTGTCCAGGTTTGCGGACTCAGAAGGAGAGAAAAAGACCTTCCCTCAAGGTCTTGATGTCCTTATCCTTCCGTCTGTGCCTTCCCACAGCCTTGTGAGGTGTGAGGTAGGTCTTAGGTCCCCTTGGGACAAGTCAGAAAAGCAGCTGAGAACGTAAGGTGACTGGCCCGGTTTCCTCCAGCAGGAACTCAGATGAGTTTGACTTGAGCCCTCTCCTCCTGGCTTGCCTGCCACACTGACGCCCATGGCTTGCAGCCCTCTGGATTCAGAGCTGGGGATACAATGGCCAACATCTTCTCCACCCTACAGAGCAAAGCCTAAGCCTGGCCCAGCCACATCAGGGAGAACCCCATTCCATATGATGAGGGCCCCAGCGTTTGGCCCACGCTCAGGCTGAAACCCCTTGGAAGCACCTGACAGGTCTGCTCCGTCCTTCATTTGACAGATGGAGCTGCTGAGCTCCCAGAGAGGAGGCATCTCCTGGCGATCATATGGGCGTCCAAGACAGAGCCAGGTCTCCAGGCTCCCTGTCAATCACTTTAACCCACTAAATCCCCCAGAACTACCCCTTAACATCTGCTTTGCCAGGTAGAGTTTTGTGTACCCAGATTTTCAAACTGGAGCGTGCCCCCTTCTGCTTGCGGATTCAGGGCTCTCTTCCCAGATGGAGGAGCAGAGTTCAGCTTGAGCTCAGAGTGGGGAGGAGAGCTTCCGGCTATATGGAGGTGTCCGAGCTGTGTCCCTGGGCTGGTCACAAGGGCTTCCCCTCTGCTTCGGGAGTGATGGACAGGCACTGAGTTTGGAGCTGGACTCCCTGGGCTCCCATCCGAGCTTGTTTCTGCAGGGATCCACACCCAGGCTGCTGCGGGAAGGTCATGGTAGACCTGCAAGGACCTTGCGTCTGGGGTGAGCTGAGCACTTGAGAGGCCTTGTGCTTCATGGGTCTGGCCTTTACGCCCTGGAAGATGGAGGGATTATGGTCTTCTGTGGTGGAGCAGGGCCTCTAGGAAGAGGGGACCAGAGAGCAAACTCCTGGCTGCCCTCTGCCTCTTGGATTCTCTCCCACAGGGATTTGTTGGGTAGCTGATGGGTGCCTACAAGGGTACCACCAGTCAAATGTGTGCTGTTTTTGTTGTTGCTTTTGTGTTTTCACTTTGGTTATGGAGATACTCTGAACTGAACAGAACAGTCTAATCAGCTTCCAGGTACTCACTTCCAGATCCACCAGTAATTACCACCAGCTCACAGCCAGTTTTGTTTTGTTGATAGTTCTGCCCCTCAACAAGTCCACTTTATTTTGAACAGTTCTGTTGAAGATACTTTGTAGTATCAGAAAATTAACTCACTGTAAGTGTATGAGATCTGTAGTCAGTTTATAGACTGGTGAATCGTCACCAGTGTCCAGTTTTAGAACTGACCCATCACTCCGGAAAGACCCTTGATGCCCCTTTATCAAGGTAATCCTTGTTCTCATCCCCAGCCCCAGGCAGCCACGGCACTGCTTTCCGTGTCTGAAGACTTACCGTTTCTGACAGTCCGTGTGGGTGGATTCATACAGCGTGTGGCCCTTTGTAACTGGCTTCTGTCACTTCTGCTTTTGAGGATTCTGCATGTTGTAACGTGTCTCAACACTTCATTCCTTTTTATTGGTTACTAGTTTCCCACTGTACAAATATGCCACTTTATTTGGAAGCAAACTCTAGACATCGTATCATTTCATTTGTAAATACAGTAGAAGGACTCTTTAAAAGTTAAGACCTTTGATGACTACAATACCATGATCACACCTAGAAGTGAACAAATCCCATAATGTTGTAAAACATCCAGTCATTGTTTGCATTTCTAATTGTCTCATTTCATGTCAATTTTTTTTCACAGTTTGTTTGTTTGACTCAGGGTGACACACACTGTGTCTCTAGATCTCCGTTAACCCAAAGGGCCCCCTTCCATCTCTCTTTTCTTGCCTTGAGATTAAGTTGAATAGGGAATCCACTGTTGTAATGTGACCAGTTATAGACACAAAGACCATTGGCACTGGAAGGGGGCTTAGTATCACCAAGTGGCGATCCTTAGACAGATGGGAAGCAGAGGCCCAGTGAAAGGAGGAACTTGTCCCGGGCCCCTCCCTCACCCCAGATGCCTCGGGCATCCAGAGCCCTCTGTCTCTTCAGTCCCAGGTAACCAGGTCAGGCCCTGGAAACACACCTCCCCTGCTCCATCTTTGGTCCTCCTTTGGGTAGGTGTGATGGTGGGCAGGCGTTGGGCCCCTCAGGAGGGAGTTGGCTTGGCTTTGGCCGGGTCCCCAGGGCTGCGCGAGGCCCACAGCAAGCCTGGAGGAGCCCAGCAGGTGATGGGGAAGCCTCGAGGCCCAAGCCGCCCAGCCTCGTCCCGGTACACGGCCCCTTTGTGCAGCCTCCTTCTCACGTGTCTGTTTCTTCTCTCCTTCATGCTGTGGCAGTGGTGCCCCGTGCTGATGAGACAATACTTGGTGCAGCCTCAGGCAGTCCTTTTCCAGGTAATCTCCTAGGGACCCAAATGGTGCCCAGCCACGCTTTCCTGGGGCACGTACCTCCTTGAGCCCCTCGCTAGGATTCCTGAACCCCTTTGTGTCTCTTCGTTCCCAGAGTGCTGTCCTCCTCCTTATCCTTCAGATCTTCAAAACCACCCTTTCAGGCAGCAAGGCATTAGAGTCCCTACTCTGCTAGTGAGGACAGTGGTGCTCAGCTGACCTGCCATGCCTACGGTCACAAGAACCCTGTTGTCACTCCTAGTTCCGTGTTCTTTGTATCACTATGTCAAAGGCTGTCAAGAATGAAGATGGAAATTAACTAGGGAAATCCCATCCTCTTCCCGTGCCTCAGTTTCTCCACGTTGGGAAGGATGACCCTGAAGATCTTTCTAGCTCTGACATTTGAGAGGGGTAGAGCATGGTGTCTGTGAGGAAGGTGCACACTCCTGGGGCCAGTGGTCTTGACCTTGGAGCCTGCTTATGGCAGGAGTTAGAGAAAATTTTATTCATTTTCTTGCATTGTAGTGGGCAGTCTGTGAATTACTGACCTCAGTAATTTCTCTTGTTGGGTCATGATTAAAGACAACACCATGGAGACCCTGATGGGGAGGGAACAGAAGCCCCAAATGATCCACAAAGAAACAACTCCAAGGACTTGGAGAAGTAGGAAATACGGAACTGAGCTGTTTCTTGACTGTCAATGGCTCTGCAGAGCCTACACACTCAAGTGTGGAGGTGAATATGTGACTCTGTGCATGCCCGGGGTCTCTGAACCCTACTATTTATCCCTTAGATTTCCAGGTAACCATGGTAAACGGAAGTGGATTGCCACTGTTACTAGGAAAAAGAGGGACTGATCGTATCACCTCTCGTTTCCCCTCTTTCTCTCCTTGATCCTCCTTTCTTACTCTCATGTCATTGTTTTCTTTCTGTCATTTTTTCCCTCTCTCCCAGCCTCCACTATTACAGAGGACTTGAAGTGGCCTACAAAACAGTTACATGTACTTAAGTTAAAGCTGGGCGGGGAGTTAATAAATATTGTACAGAAATTAAGATCATTGCACCAGGAACAAAAAGTAATGTGGCAGTTGAGCACTGAATTTTCTGGGTTTCCTGGCAACCAAGGTGAAGGGGATATGCCGTGGTTTCCAGCATTCCTGCTGTCCAATCAGAAGCACAGGGACCATTCATCAGCAGAAAAAAATCTTGTTTCTGGTACTGAATTATGGCACGTATTGCCAAGGAATATTGAGTATTTTAATGGACTGTGTCTCCAAAAGTAAAGAAATATTCTTTGCATGGCATCTCTGTCGCCTCCAACAAATGTTGAATGCCTGAGAGTCCATCACAGATCAATGAAGGCACTTCTCCACGGGCTTTAACTAATGTTGAACAAGAACATTGCTTTCTGATCACATGACTTGATGAGGAAGTCAGTGTATCCCTGAGAGTTCTTGTTCAAAATCCCCCTGTAATTTTTGAGAGTTGTGGCTAGTATCCGGCTGCTGGACTACGCACTCACCCGTTCACTCATTCACTCATTCAATAGGCACTTAGTGAGCACTGGGGATCTAGTGATGGATCAGCCGTGGTCCATGCCCTCCAGGCAACCTAGAGGAGACAGACAAACAACGACTGTCAACACGCAGCCGGAAGAGTGATGACCAAGGGCTGTGCAAAATGCCACCAGATGTGGAAGGACAAACGTGGGGGTGATTACATCAGTGCAGAGGTGTGGGTCTACTGATGACTTCACCAAGGAAGCCACGTGAGCCTGTCTTGTGGACAGGAGTTCTCTAAGTGACTGAGTGCAATGGGCCCTCCAGTTAGAGGTAGGGCGTGACTGGAATGCCTGGGTGCAGCCAGCTGTAGTGACATTCCAAGGAGTCCAGGAGAAGGAGTCCCTGGGTTGTGCAGAGAGTTAAGCACTCAACTAGTAGCTGAACAGTTGGCAGTTTGAACCCACTCAGAGGCTCCTCAAAAGAAAGGCCTGGTTATCTGTTTCCAAGGAGCACTGCCTTGAAAACCCTGTGGAGCGGCTCTACTCTGCTCATGTGGGGTCGCCGTGAGTCGGCCTTGACGCCACAGAAACTAACAGTAATGCTTACATCTTATGCTATCATTGTACCTTTGCAAAGTTAGGAAATAAGCATTGGTCCAAAGAGCCTCGGACATTGGGGAGACTGTTTAAAACCGTAGACAGCCAAAGACACAGAACCCAGAGAATTTATGGGACAACTAAATGCCAGACTAAATGGCAGCATCCACTAGCTCGTGTAGGAGCAGAATAAGGGCTGTAAAGGAGAGAGGCTGTGCCCGGGACAGGCCCTGGGAGGTGGCGATGGTGGGAGGCGCAGATGGTGAAGGGCATCCTAGGGCTTCATCTGGGCCCACTGTCCCCCAAGCTCCTATTATTTAGGGAAATTGGGCTCCCTGGTGGCACAGATGTTAAATAGCTCATCTGTCAACTAAAAGGTGGACTGTTCGAATCCACCAACTGCTCTGCAGGAGAAATATTGGTAGTCTGCTTCTGTAAAGATTTATTGCCTTGGAAACCTATGGGGTGCAGTTCTACGCTGTCTTATAGGCTCTCTATGCCACTCCTCGGAAGGAAGGTTGGGCAATCCTACTTCCGTAGTGATACTGCCTCGAAAACCCAAGGAGGGGTCGCTATGAGTCGGGGCCGACTCGACGGCACATAACAACAACAACAACAACATGAGTTAGAATTGATTTTATGGCAGAGGATTTTTGTTTGTTTGTTTGTTTCCTTCTGGGAGTTGGCAGTGTCGGACACCTGAGTTTTGGAGCTCCCACTGCATGGATAACACAAGTCGAATATTTCATGTCTTGGGAAGATGATCAAAGTTCCTGACATCTGCTACCCTGTTGGGTAGGAAGTCCCAACGACTCCAAGCCCAATGATGGAAGTGACCAGACAAACTTTGGTATTGAATTTATGATGGAAACAAAATCAAATAGCAAAAAGACCCTTCTATCTGGACAGTAAATAAGTTACTGATACAATTTTCTTGCAATTCTCCTAAGCCAAGTTGATGGTTTCTTTTTTTTTTGGGGTTTTCCCCTTTTTTTTTTTTTTTTTCTGTACCTCCCATGTACCTCTCTCTGTCTTCCTCTTCCTCAATGCCACTGTGTTGATCACTTACATTTGGAACATTGCCCTTCTCTTCACCCAAATCAATACTGGTCTCTGCCTATCTAACAGTGTTCCCTCCCCTCCCCTCCTTCCACTGGTAACCAACAAAGTAAATATCCTTCCATATATAAACCTTTCCTTGACTTTTTACAATAATGGACTAATACAGTATTTGTCCTTCTGTGATTGACTTATTTCACTCAGCATAATATCTTCCACGTTCATCCATGTTATGTGGTATTTTGCAGATTCTGCATTATTCTTTGGGGCTGCATAGTATTCCATTGTGTGTATGTTTCTGTTGACTGCTTCTCGGGGGTAATAGAGGCTTTCCCTTACAGACTGGGTAGGCCAACTTGTATCAGCGAGGAGAGGCTGGTGTCTGGGAATGGGGAGTGGGGGGGGAGGGGCAAAGGGTCGCTGACTGTTGGCTGAGGTACTGCCTGGCTCTCCTAAGTAGGATACTCATTGGATCATTCATTCAATTGTCCACCCATGTGTTCCTTGTGCAAGCCTTCCAAAGGCAACTTCCCGCGTGTCCACCTGCTCATCTTTACCTCCTCTACCGTCAGCCCTTGTAGCTATTGGCATGTGCCCTGTTTCTGGATCATTCCTACCCTCTCACCTCTGAGCCTTCCTCCTGCTGTTGTCCGCCATGGGAGTTGGGGATTGCCTCCAACACAGCTTCAGTACCGCGTGGCCCAAGAAGCCTCTCCTGACCTCCCCCACCTCACGGAAATGGCTGGCTGTGCACTCTTGTCCCTCCTGGATGGTACTTCTGCAGCCTTGTATCTTTTCCCTTAGGGTTTGTGGATGGTCATCAAAGAGAATGCCTGGCCTTGATGTGCAGTCTTTCATGCAACAGGGGCTCCCTGAATGCTGTGTGAGTGGTGCAGCACACCTACTAAGTGCAGGACTTCACCAGGCATTTGGGGGCAGTGAGGAGGAAGGCACTGTCCCCCCAGTCAGAGGCCCAGAAACCCCAGGAGACACCTTGGAGGAAGACAACCCATGAAATGTGTTTTGAGCAATGTTGGCGCACATGACATTGGACTGAAGAGGCTGCTTCCAGGGGACTTGCTCCCAAATTGGTTCTTAGCAAATCAGGAAGCTGATGCTGGGACTAAATCCCTTCCATGGGGAGTGAAGTCTAGGCAGTGAGCTTTCCCCAATGGTACCCCGCTGCATAGAGTGAAGGACATGCTCCTCAGACATCGCTGGTCATAACCCTTGACAAGAAACACATATTCATCTCCACCTGGCACACATATACACACTTTGGAGTGAATCAGAGATTCACGAAATAGGGCCTACCCTTTCTACAAGTGAGGCACTTGGGTATTTTCTGTTTTAGTCCATTCTCATTTCACTTTAAAAAATATTGGTACCAGTACATTGATTTTACTACGTGTTCATGGGCCACAGCCATAGACATAATCATCAGGCCTTTGGAGTCAGATGGACCCAAGTTTGAATCTTGGCCTGGCACCTAAAGGCTGTGTGACCTTAGTTCCTCCCCCTCTGTAAGTCTCCGTTTCCTCATCTGTAAAATGGCAATAACATAGAACCTACCTCCTGGGGTTACTGTGAGAATTGAATGGGATAATACAGGTAAAGCTCTTGGCACAGAGTAAGTACTGGATGAATGTGAGCTTTTGATGCCACTGCAAAGGTTACTGTCATTGCCCTGCCCCCACTTGGCAGGGCCAGCAGAGTTGGGCTGAGAGGCGGCATGGCTTGTGGGGGTCTCTGCTCGGCAGATCCCTGTCATCCTCTTGTCTGTCAGTGAGCTGACGTTCCTTGAGCTCCTGCTCGGTGACCCACACACTGAGCATATTATCTGACCCGAGGGTGACTGTGCCAGGACTGAGTGTCCATAATGA
Organism: Orycteropus afer afer; assembly: GCF_000298275.1. Classification (NCBI taxonomy): domain Eukaryota; kingdom Metazoa; phylum Chordata; class Mammalia; order Tubulidentata; family Orycteropodidae; genus Orycteropus; species Orycteropus afer. Next base: position 2,212,585 of record NW_006921761.1, read on the forward strand.
GGTCACTGTACAAGCAGAGGGCCAGCACTGTGCACAGGACTGTTGAGGAAGGTGACCTATGCCTCCTGGGGAGTGGTGATCAGGAAAGATGTCACGGAAGGTGAGGCATTGGAGCAAGGTGACAGGATGGCCAACTGGGCTTTCACCATTTCCTGCAGACTGAGCACTGTCCTCACAGTGATTGGGAACTCTATATGAAAATCCTGGGGCACCCACTTCCTTTCGTGAAGGGCAGACTTGTGCCCAAGGAGTTTTGGCTGTTTGTAGAGCTGACCATGTTAGATGCCTTTTGCCTTTCACACTTAGGTATCTAATCCACCTGGAATTGATTTTTGTGTCTGGTGTAAAGGCCTAATCCCCTCCTTGTTTCTGAGTGGATAACCAGTTACTCCTGCATGGTTTATTAAAGAGTCCATCCTTCCTGCTGGTTCGTACATCACCTCTGTCATATATCAAGGCTCCATACATGCACAGATCAGCTTCTGGACTCAATGCTGTTTCATGGGTCTATTTATCTGTCCCATGCCAATACCACACTGTCCTAATTACAGTAGCTTTGTAGTAATTCTGAATGTCTGGTCGGACCATCCCTCCAGCCTTGTTCTTCTCTCCTGAGTGTCTGGGCTTGCCTTGGACCCGTAGTAATTCTGGGTGTCTGGCCGGACCATCTCCCCAGCCTTATTCTTCCTTCCTGAGTGTCTGGGCTCACCTTGGGCCTGTGTTCTTGTCCGTCCACGTATTTCACAATCAGTCTCTGCTGGAAGATGACTGAAGGGTCCCAGGGAGCTCTGGATAAGCTGTCCTCGTAAGAATCCACCCTAGGAGGCCTGAGCCCGCAGCTCCTCCTGCACTCACCCCTGCACTCACTGCCGCCATCAACTCCAGTTGGCACCTGGGCTTCCCAGGGACGACTTTCTAAATGATTTGGCAGAGAGGAGTCCCAGGGATGTGCCTGAGTCTAAGGCCCCTTTGTGTACCACTCGCCTAATGGTTCCTTCAGTTTCCCTCTTACTGTCCCAGTCTTAGTCACCCCACTGAGGGCACCTGCAACTCCTTCCGGAAGGCCAGTTGCTCTCCAGTCACCGTGCCTTCCGTCAGCCATGCCAGGGTCCTGGGGGGAGCTCCCCACACCAAAGGTTAGCATGTGCAGCCAAATTCTTTGGCTCAGATATTTGCAAATATTTTCTTTACCTGAAATAGGATTAGGGGTTGCATGGGAGGAAGAGACATGTCACTCTTATTTGTAATGAAGTCTGTCCTTGAATGAGAGAGTCCAAATTGGCATCTTCATTGCCTTCCCTGGACACCATTCTGACAGGGGCTTGAATGGCAAGGAAATGACTCATTGCAAGCTTGGATTTTACAGAGTGGCTTAAAGAAAGGTGCATGACTCATGGGCCAACTGCTTGTGGTTGGTGTGGACTGGATAAATCAAGGGCTTTCATATCCCAGCTGTTAACATGCTTCTCAAATTCAGAAATGCTGGCCAAGCTGTGGCTCAGTTGGTTTGATGTATTGGGTTTAGGGTGAGAGTTTATGGTGAACTACCCTCTGGATGGGATTCTGCCCTGTCGACCATTGGCAAGGTCAGTGCTTGGTTGTGACCTGTAGTAAGAAATACATTTTCTATATATTTTCTGTCTATCCCTTTGCGCTTCAGTTGCTCATCTGTGAAATGAGCATTTGACTGGACAATCTCTAGGTTCCCTTTAACCCCTTCTTAGTGATTCGGTCTCTGTGGTCTAAGAACACAGAAATCAGAACCCTTCCTTTCCATCCTCTTGCCTTTCATTAGATTCCTCACTCTGCACTGATGGAGGAGGATGTTGTCACTGGGCAGCGGGAGCTGGTCAAGGGGGAGCCTGTAGGCCACAGAGGGAGCTAGAGGCTTGGGAGCTGCCCTGAATCCTGCCCCCTTCTTCACCTGGGGAAGACTCTCCCTCTTGGACAACTGTCTTGTGCTATCAAGTTGAATTTGCCCTCTTAATCCAGGGGGTCAGTGAACTCCCCCACCCCACCATAGCCCTTGGCACTGGCCTGGGCTGGTGCAGCTTGGTGCCTGAGCCCAGAACATGGCAGCAATGTTTGGCAAAGGTGCTTGAGAGTCTCATTGCTGATGTTGCTCTTTCTTCTTGCAGACCACCGAGTATTCAGCCATGGCCTCGCTGGCTGGAGGGCTGGATGACATGAAGGCCAACCTGACTAGCCCCACACCCGCTGATATCGGGAGCACCGTGCCCGGGCCACAGTCCTACCCCATCGTGACAGGTGAGGGCATCTGGGATGCGGGTGATGAGGGGACATCCACTGGACCTGCAGAGAGAGAGAGAGAGAAAGAGAGAGAGAGAGAGAATGTGTGGTGGGAAGAATTGCTGTTGGTGTTGGTGTTCTGGGACGTCACTGGTGATTTTGTTTTAATGAGGTTTTGAGGTCCTGGAACAGGTCAGGCAGGGGACTTCTGGGGTCAGGAGTTCTGGTTGTGATGTGACATGGCTGTATATTGTTTAGATAAAGCTAGAGGAGAACAAATGGACTGTGGGCTGGGAGGGGTGACAAGGAAGCCTCACGTCAGCGGGGCTGGGTGACTCATGAGAAAGGCAGCCCTGGGTGGTGCTGGCTTCAAGGATGAGTGGGGCTCCTTGCTGGTTGCTGCTGGCGTTTCAGACCTCCAGGCAGAGGCTGAGTCAAGACAGGCGGGAGGTTTAGGCTGGAAGGTGCTGGGGGTATGCAAAGCAGTGCCTTTCTGGAAGGCTCAGGGCCAGCCTCTGTGTCTTTCTAGAGGCTGTCAGTGTAATGATGATCAAGACTTTGGGCCCTGGAGTCGGGATTTGGACCTGTCATTTGCTAGCTGTCTAATCTTGGATAAGTTAGAGAACAATTCTGGGCTGTGGTTTTTTTTCATCTGTAAAGTGGAATGATGAGTGGGACATAGACCTGTTTACAGATCTGGGCACCACATGGGTGGCAAGTGGCAAAGGTATCTTGGTTCTGTCTGCCTGAGATGGGGAGTGGGGAGCGAGAACCTGGAGTGTAGCTTGCAGGTGGAGAGGTGCCAACCGTTTTTGACAAATAACAGAATCGGGGATGAAAGCGGAACATGGATGACAAAGAGCTAATTTCTTTAATGTAGAAAGAGCTTCTAAAAATGAATATGAAAAAACCACATGGCAGAAAAAATAAACACAAAGCACAATTAGGTAGTTCACTGAAAAAAACGTTGATGGTCACCAACGTATGAAAGATGTGCACTTGACTCCACTTCAGAACCTCAAATTAACACAAGAATGAAAGTTTGGAAAAAAGTCTATTCACTTGTCAAAGATTAAAATGTTTTGTAAGGCTCAGTGTTGGAGAGGGTAAGAGAAGCAGACATTTTCATGAGCTCTGGCGGCACAGTGTCTAAGGCATCTGACTGCTAACCAGAAAGTTGGTGGTTCAAACCCACCAGCTGCTCCACAGAAGGAAGACTGGGCAGTCTACTTCTGTAAAGATTTACCGCCTTGGAACCCAACGGGGGTTTCTATGAATAGGGATCAACTCAATGGCAGTGGGTTTTTTTTTTTTTTTTTTT
>NW_006921761.1:2216255-2286776 GCF_000298275.1 Orycteropus afer afer
TATACTTTTTTTTTTTTTTAAATTTACCTTTTATAATACTTAAGAATTTTCACATTGCTTAATTTGTATAATCTCAACCCTGAGGTAAACAGGCAAGCCTCATCTTACAGATCAAAAAGATGAAACTCAAAATGGACATACTGAGAGTGTTTTGTAGAAACTTAAATGGAATTTCCAGTGAATTTTTTATTCCAAAACAAGTAGCTTATCTTGGTCAATGTGTGATGTTCCTTAAGGTGCTTCACAAACAAACCAGACGAGATGCAGCAGCCGTCTAAAGGCTGAGGACCTTCTGTTAGGGAACTAGAAAATGTGGGTAAGTGGGGAGGGGCAGGGGCTACTATTGGCTAAGGTATTGTTGTTGTTGTTGTTGTTGTGTGCTGTCAAGTCAGATCCGACTCATATCGTCCCCTCCTTGGGTTTCCGAGGCAGTATCACTACGGAAGTAGATTGCCTAACCTTCCTTCCGAGGAGTGGCTGGCGTGTTTGAACTGCCGGCCTTCTAATTAGCAGTCAAGTGCCTTAGGAAGCAAAAATCCCCCAAACTTACTGCCATCAAGTTGGATTCAACTCCCAGTGACCCCTCCTTGGGTTTCCAAGATGGTATCACTATGGAAGTAGATTGCCCAACCTTCCTTCTGAGGAGTGGCTGGTGGGTTTGAACCATCAGCCTTCTGGTTAGCAGTCAAATGCCTTAGGCACTATGCCACCAGAGCTCCCAAGAGAAGTGAAAAAAGAAGAAAGCCAAAGAGCAGATAAAGTTGTATTAGACAGGGTCAAGGGACAAAGGGCACTATAAAACCTCAGGATTTCTTCAAGGGGTACCTGCTGAGCCCGGGCCTAGGTGCTCAAAGGGCAGACGGGATGCAACCAAAAGGCACAAGGACTGCCAGGCTGATGAGGTCACCTGGCTCTGAACAGCAGTCTCCCAATGGGCCTGGCAGGGGGGAGCAGAGTCCTCTTACGGAGCAAGCAGTGGCACGTTCGGTGCTGGGCCAGGAGAGAGGGAGAGGGAAACAAGGCATGCATCATGGGCAGAAGAACTTTCCCAGGGGCTCGCGTTGATTGGCGTTTGGCCCACAGAGATCTGACTGTGGCCAAAGGAGCAGCCTGTGGGTAGGAAACCCAGCATCTTACTCCCTCCTCAATTCAGTCTCTGCTAATCCATCAACTCAGACCCCTGCCCCCTCTACCAGTTGTCCAAAGAAGGTAAAATGGTCCAAGGACCCACTGTGCTGCTTTTTCAATGGTTTTTGAGTCTCAGAGTTGGAGGGTTGTGAAGATTTGCAATTCTGTTCGTTTAGTTGCACAAGAAAGAAAAGGCAGAGTCAGGAGGTGGAACGCCAATGGGCTGTAACCCTGCGTCTGACTGAGTCTTTATAGCTGTGTCTCTGGAGGTATAGGCTACTCCTTGACTCTTCAGCTCCCACACAATTCCTTGGGGCAGGGGACCAGTGACTGACTCAGCGTACACACCTGGCTTAGAGTTACGGACTTGCTGCCACTAGGAGACCCAGCTGTCCTTTGGGCTCGTCACTGCAGTGATTCCATCACGGTGAGAGCTGGTGCAGTCCTGTAGCGCCTCTCGGTTGCCCTTCATCTGTGGGCATGCATCACAATTGTCACAGCCGTCATATTCAAAGTGATCTAGAGTCTTGACCAGCGAACACATCAGATGGGTCCGCAGATGCCTCACGTCCTTCGGCACCATCTCCAGGGCCATCTTTTCCGACGGGAAGAACAGCAGCGAGGAATTCTGCCAGGGCCTCCTCACCCACAGGAAGGAAACAGCCCTAACATATACTTTTAAGTAAAAAAAGCAAATATATAGTAATGTGTTCAGTAGGATCCTATTTGTGTGAGAAAATATGAAGAACATACACACAGATACACAGACACACATGCATGTTAGAAGCTTGTAAGTGAAGATGTGGTAGAAGATTCCCCAGTCTCCCCCCTCTGCTTTATGGGGTCATGGTCCGGTGCCACCACTGAGGTTCTTTGCCCAGGTCTATCCAGCGTGCCCTGGGGTAGCAACTATTGGCTGTCCCTTTTACTCCTCTGGAGGAGCTCTGGTGTCATGGTTAAGGTATTTGGTTGCTAACCAAAAGGTCAGTGGTTTGAACCCACTAGCCACTCTGCAGAAGAAAGATGATCCAGTCTGCTTCTGTAAAGATTTACAGCCTTGGAAATGCAGTGGGGTTGCTATAAGTTGGGATTGACGACTCAACAACAGTGAGTTGGATTTTTGGTTTACTCCTCTGAAGCTGGGAGCTCTGGTAGCATAGTGTCTAAGGCATTTGACTGGTAACCAGAAGGCTGGCAGTTCAAACCCACCAGCCACTCCTTGGAAGGAAGGTTGGGCAATGTACTTCCATAATGATACCACCTTGGAAACCCAAGGAAGGGTTGCTATGAGTTGGACCCGACTCGACGGCAGTGAGTTTTGTTTTTGTTTGTTTGTTTTTTTCCTCTGAAGTGAGGTTCATAAATAATATAGCTTATCTTCATATATAATTTCAAATAAAATACAAATAATGCCCTAAGGTTGGAGGGAAAAGGGAGTCATTGTCTAGTGGACCCTGAGTTTCTGCTGATGGTGGCAGAGTAATTTGGATGTGGACGGTGGATAGCGCACAAGATGATGAACATAGTCAGTGTCTGTTGTTGTTGTTATTTGCCATCGAGTCGGGTCTAGTGTCACTAAATTGTACATGTAAAGAATGCTGAATTGGCAAAGGTTGTGTTACATATTTTTACCACAAAATAATTTTTTTTAAATGCCTCGACTATGTGGTAAAGGAGAAATATAAGCAATTTAATACATACTTTGGTATGAAACTACTCTGTGTGTCTGAACGGGTGACTTAGTGCAGTATATGGGGCTTGCCCCCATGCACAGAATCACTGTGGGATGAGAACTCTTGGCAAAATTTCAAGTAAAACAAAGCACAGCTTTCCTTCCTGACATTTCTCTGATTTATATAGTACTTGCGTTCCTAGAAAAGTCAGCGTATATGAAGACCAGCAGAAATCATAGTCATATTTATATGTAGAGTTCAGTTCTAGATTCAAATAAATGAAGCAGACTTTTCACCCACGTGATTGTTTGGAAGGGCATGAGAATTGTGCGAGACAAAGAAAAATTCCTCATTGACTGGAGTTGGTCCACTGTGAGCCAGTGATGAGTCTCGAGCCCACAAACCAGAAGAGCCAGTTGTCATGGAGTTGGCTCTGACTCCCGGTGACCCCGGTCTCTCTTCTGAGGCCCTCTGAGTGGACGCAAACCTACAGCCTTTCAGTTGCAGCTGAGTGTGTTAACTGCTTGCACCACGCTCATTGCTGTTGAGTCGGTTCTGACTATAGGACAGAATAGACCTGGGGTCTCCAAGGCTGTAATCTTCGTGGAAGCAGACTGCCCCATCTTTCTCCTGCAGAGCAGCTGGGGGCTTCGAATCACTGACCTTTCCGTTAGCAGCTGAGCACTTAACCACTGTGCCACCAGGGCTCCTGGCTCCACCCAGGGACTCCCAATCCCATCAAGGGCTCCACAGATTCCAAACGACCCTCTAGGGGACAGTACCAACACCACCAAGACCTGTTAGAACACCTTGAAGGAACAACTCTAAGAGCTGTTGGGGGTGCCTTAGGTCTTCGCTGGAAAGTAGGTGAGTTCCCCACGGTGAATGGGTGTGTCTGCCAGCTCTGAACGGTTCGGGGGAGAGCCTGAGTCTGCCAGCCCCACAAAGCTCAGCACATAGTAGGTGCTCAGCTGGATGGTGAGGCCTGGCTCGGGGCTCTACCTGGGGCCAGCCTGGGTGCCTGGGGCAGCAAGTGGCCTCCGTGCTTCTCCGTTCCTGGCCCTCACACTCGGGCTGCCTGGGAAAGATCTCCTTAGAGAACAAGCTGATTTCTCTCCGTTGTCTCTGTGCCACACTGAACGTTATGTCAAACCTCTGCTCCGCCAGCCAGGGCGGCGGTTCAGAAACTGCTCGTCATTTGCACACGGGTGACATAGCCGGTCCGGGCCTGCGCTATCAGCAGTTTGGGCTCATCCTGGTTGAGGCTAATTATCTGCAGGTGTGTGCTTGGGCCACAGGCCTGCTGAGGGGGCAGCCACTGGGCCTACCTGCCAGGACAACGGGTGGAGTGCCAGGCTCCCTGCTTCCGCTCACTGCCTGCTGGTGAAGGGCCTGGAAGTCTTGCCACCGGCTGTGCCCACCTGACCCTTTGCGTGGGAGAACAAAGGAACGAGGCCAGCCTGTCGCCTTGCCAGTCCTCCCCTGCCTTCCTGTGTCACACTAGCTCTTTGCATCAGCAGATCGGGATGGCGGCAGGCGACTAAGGGAGGCTTCTGGTCAAATGAGTTTGGGAGACACTGGCCTGGTGGTTGACGCAGGCGCTAGGATCTGAGGCTCCCCCTGGGCTCTGCCTCCTTTAAGCAACAGAGACAAAAGGAGAGAGGGATACAGACAGTGGCTAAGCCCCTACAGAGACAAACAGAAAGGCTTCCAAGGCCCCGAGTCCCACCAGCTTTCATTGGCTGCATCCCCTGGGCTCTGTGATTGGAGCCTTAGTCTCGAAAACTGAACTCGGCAGCCCAGGAAAGCCCCCTTCTGCCTTTTAATCTGAGGGTTAGAGGAGGGGACACTAGAGGAGGGAGTTTCAGAGTAGACTCTGCCACTTTACTGGTTCTACCTTGGGCAGGTTGATGGTCCTCTCCGAGTCTCAGCTCTCCTATCTGTGAAATGGGACGGCAACTCCTGGCCCGTCTGTCTCCCTTGACTGTTATGAGGATAGGATGAGCCGGGGGAGGGAGAAGGTTGCAGAGATGCCAAAGGGACATCTGCGTGTGAGGGGCATCAGGAGGGGCTGGACCCCGTGTTGGCGCTTCCCAGCCTCCCTCAGAGCAAACACCCCTGACCAAACACACCCCCCAAGGGTGGGGACTCATGCAGTCAGCGCCTCATTTTGCAGCTGGGGCACCATCTCAGAGAAGGCAGGTGACTTTCCCAAGGTCACGTCTAGAGAGTGAGAGCTGGCATGGGCTCGCCCAGGGTTCTGGCCTCCACAGCTTAATAACTTATATGGTCAAATGGACTGAAATAAATCCCAGTTTCCGTGTCTTTCAGCACATGATTGAGCATGTCAGCAGGAAAGCCAGCCGCCTGGGCCCGATCACGTATTCTAGCTGGTTGACCTTGGGCAAATTCCCCATCTGTAAAGTGGGGCCAGCAACAGAACCTCCCCCGTAGGCGTCCTTTGAGGAGGAGATGAGGCAATCCTGGTAAAGTGCTCCAAGCACTGCTTGGCACGTGGTCAGCACTCCATAAAGGTTAGCTGTTGTATTATCTCTGTAGTGAAAAACCCTTTACCTGTGCCCTGGGGGCGTGAGAAAAGGAGAAATCTACCCAGTGACAAATCCGTGTGTGGGCATGCAACATGCCAGGTCCCTCTGGGAACGGTCCTCACCCCACAGAAACCCACAGAAGGTGGGTCAGTCTCGGCGGTCCCTGGAAGGACATCTGGTGGGGACAAGGGGCTGCTGAGGCCTGGCTGTGGTCAAGGGCCCATTCTTCTCCTCTGTGATCCCATTGTCTAGAGCAGTGACAGTGAGTGCATTTTAGGTCTTAGGGAAACACTTAGAACCAGTGCGTAATATTACTTTCCTCCGCAAATGCATGGACTCCAGGCCTTGGTGCAGCCTCCAGGGCCCAGGGAGAGGGGCTGGGAAACGCTCCCTCTGTTGAGTGACTGGAACTTTGTTGAGGAGACTTCCGGCCCCAGTGGTCTCCTGCCCTCTCTGCCGTGCTACTGTATGGCAGATGCCAGGCCTCTCTGAACACATCTTTCCATGGGGAATATCTCCTTTTCCCATTTTTTTTTTATTTAAATTTTTTATTTTTGCAGTGTTGCCTGCCCTCCCCTCCCACCCCTGACAACCAACAAAAAAGTTTCCTTACATATATAAACCTTTCCTTGACTTTTTACAATAATGAACTAATATAGCGTTTGTCCTTCTGTGATTGACTTATTTCACTCAGCATAACGTCCTCCAAGTTCATCCACGTTATGCAGTGTTTTGCAGATTCTACATTATTCTTTAGGGTTGCATAGTATTTCATTGGCTGTATATACCATAGTTGATGGACACCTAGGTTGTTTCCATCTTTTGGCTGTTGTAAATAGTGCTGCAATGAACATGGGTGTGCATATGTCTCTTCTTGTCATGGCTCTCACTTCTTTAGGGTATATACCTAGTAATGGAATGGCTGGATCAAATGATATTTCTAATTCCAACTTTTTAAGGAATCTTCATACTGCTTTCCACAGTGGTTATACTATTTTACAATTCCCACCAGTAGTGTATGAGAGTCCCAATCTCTCCACATCCTCGCTGGCATTTGTTATTTTCTGTCTTGTTGAACTTTGCCATTAGTGCTGGGGCGGCATGGTATCTCATTGTTGTTTTAATTTGCATGTCTCTAATGGCTAATGATTGTGAACATTTCTTCATATGTTTGTTGGCCGCCTGAATATCCTCTTTGGCGAAGTGTCTACTCATGCCTTCTGCCCATTTTTAAATTGGATTGTTTGTCTTTTTGTTGTTGAAGTGTTGGAGTTTTCTATAAATTTTAGAGCTAAGTCCTTTGCCAGATATATTGTTGCCGAATATTTTTTCTCGATCCGTAGGTTCTCTTTTAACTCTTTTGGAGAAATCTTTTGAAGCACATAAAAATTTAATTTTTAGAAGGTCTCATTCATCTAGTTTATCTTCTGCTGTTTGTGCATTTTGGGTTATGCTTGACAGTCTATTAATGCCATAAATTAGGGCCCCTAAATTTTCCCCTATTTTTTCCTTGAGGAACTTTATAGTTTTAGGTTTCACATTTAAGTCTTTGATCCATCTGGAGTTAGTTTTTGTGTATAGTGTGAGGTACAGGTCTTGTTTCATTTTTCTGCAAATGGATATCCAGTTTTGCCAGCACCATTTGTTAAAGAGACCCCTCTTCCCCACATAATGGATTTCAGCCCTTTGTCGAAAATCAACTGACCATACGTCAATGATCTGTTTCTGGGTTCTCAATTCTGTTCCACTGGTCTGTGTGTCCATTGTTGTATAAATACCAGCTTTTGCCCATTTTTTAATGAGCCTTTTTGAAGTTTATCAGATTCAGCTAAATAGCTCTTCCCTCAAAGTACAATCACAATGGAAAATAAAAGCAAAAATTCAAGAAATGCCCTGTTGGTGACCAGGTTTGCTGGCCTGATGGAGCCTGGTGGAACCACTGAGATTATGGCCCCTAGCTGCCCTCCAGGTCTGGATTTGAATGTACCCCTGTGGCTTCCAGCCAAACAATAGACAGGCATAAGAGTTGAACATTTACCTGAGGTAGATACACTCCTTGGAGAGAACAAGCTTGGGAGAAAGAAGGGCTGCTTATGCACAGGGAGACAGCCCAGGGGGCAGGAGTGCATGGAGGGATGGACACAGGGAAGAGGTTACTATCGGGAGGAAGTGGGAGGGGAGATGTTGCATTTTGGTAAATTGTGGTCAATGTCATGAGACAAAGTGTATGTTAACTGCTGTATGGAAAGTGAATTTGCTCTGTAAACTTTCACCCAAATCTTCAGTCATTACTGTTGAGTGCATCACATCTGTCCTTGAGATAGTTTCTCAATTCAGATTGGATCTGCTTAAGGTCATACTTGGGCTTTTGTGGACTTGTTTTAGTTTTGTTCAGCTTCAAGTTAAACCTGCATATGAACAGTTTGATGGTCTGTTCACAGTTGACCCCTGGTCCTGTTATGACTGATGATGTTAAGCTTCTGCATAGATCTCTTTCCATAGATGTAGTCAGTTTGATTCCTGTGTATTCCGTCTGGTGAGGTCTGTATGTACAGTCTCTGTTTATGTTGTTGAAAAAGTTATTTGCAATGAATGTCATTGATCTTGCAGAGGTCTAGCACATGATCTCCTACGTCATTTCTATCACCAAGGCTGATTTTCCAACTACTGCTGGTCCTTCTTCTTTCTTTCCAAATTTTGCATTTCAGTCATCAGGAAGTATCAATGCATCTTGATTACATGTTTGACCAACTTCAGACTGCAGAAGTTGGTAAAAAATCTTTGGTTTCTTCATCTTTGGCATTAGTGGTTGGTACGTAAATTTGAATAATAGTCGTATTAATTGGTCTTCCTTGCAAGGGTATTACCCTATCACTGACAGCATTGTATTTCAGGATGGATCTTGAAATGCTCTTTTTGATAAAGAATGTGATACTATTTCTCTTTAATTTGTCATTCCTGCTGTAGCAAAGCAACAACAACAACAACAACAAAAAAAACCACCAAAAAAATAAATTCACTGCTGTTGAGTCGGATCCGACTCATAGCGACCCCTCCTTGGGTTTCTGAGGCAATATCTCTATGGAAGTAGATTGCCCAACCTTTCTTCTGAGGAGTGGCTGGGGAGTTGGAATTGCCAACATATGATTGTCCAATTCAAAATGGCCGATACCAGTCCATTGCAGCTTACTAATGCCTAGGATATTGATCTTCAAGTGCTCCATTTCATTTTTGACAACTCCCAATTTTCCTAGGTTCATAGTTTGTACACTCCATGTTCCAATTATTAATGGATATTTGCCGCTGTTTCTTCTCATTTTTAGTCTTGCCACATCAGCAAACGAAGGTCCCAAGAGCTTTACTCCATCCATGTCATTAAGGCCAACTCTACTTGGAGGAGGCAGCTCCTCCCCCGTTGTACTCTGAGTGTCTTCCAACCCGAGGGCTCATCTCCCGGCTCTGTGTCAGGGAGCGTTCTGCTGCTGTTCATAAGGTTTTCTCTGGCCAGGGTTTTCAGAAGGAGATCTTCAGGTCCTGCTTCCTGGTCTTTCTTAGTTGGGAAGCTCTGATGAAACCTATCCATCATGGGTGACTCTGCTGGAATTTGAAATACTGGTGTCATAGCTTCCAGCATGAGTTGTGGGATGACATCAGGAACCTCATACATGAAGAAAACAAAAGAGCATTAAAAAGACAGAGAAAAAAATGGGTGTCAGAAGAGACTCTGAAACTTGCTCTTGAATGGAGACTGGCTAAAGCAAGTGAAATAAATGATAAAGTAAAAGAGCTGAACAGAGGATTTCAAAGGGCAGCTTGAGAAGACAAAGTAAATGAACTGTGCAAAGACCTGGAGTTAGAAAGCCCAAAGGAAAGAACACGCTTGGCATTTCTCAAGATGAAAGAACAGAAGAAAAATTTAAGCTTCAAGTGGAAATATTGAAAGATTCTATGCACAAAAAAATGAACAACAAGGGAAACATCAAAAGAAGATGGAAGAATTACACAGAGGAAGCAACACACTGTACCAAAAAGACTTTGTTGCTGTTCAGCCATTTCAGGTGGTAGCATGTACTCTAAACTGACAGTACTAAAGGAAGAAACCCAAGTTTCCCTGAGGACATTGGTGAAAAACAAAGCTCCAGAAATTGGTGGAGTACCAGTTGAGTTCTTTCAACAAACAGATGCAAGGCTGCAAGTGCTTACTGGGCCATGCCAACAAATCGGTAGACAGCCACCTGGCCACCCAACTGGAAGAGATTCATATTTTGCCCATTCCAAAGAAAGGTGATCCAACAGAATGTAGAAATTATCAAGCAACATCATTAATATCACATGCAAGTAAAATGTTGCAGAAGATAACTTAAAAATGGTTGCAGCAGTACACTGACAGGGAACTGCCAAACATTCAAGGCAGATTCAAAAGAGGATGTGGAATGAGGGACATCATTGCTGATATCAGATGGGTCTTAGCTGAAAGCAGAGAATAGCAGAAAGATGTTTGTCTGTATTTTATTAACTATGCAAAGCTATTTGAGTGTAGATCATAACAAATTGTGGATAATGTTGTGAAGAATAGGAATTCCAGAACACTTAATTGTGTTCACACAGAACCTGTATGTAGACCAAGAGGCAGTTGTTTGAACAGAACAAGGAGACACTGCATGGCTTAAAATCAGGAAAGGTTGCATTGTTTCACCATACTTATTAAATCTGTATGCTGAGCAATTTATCTGAGAGTTGGACTACATAAGGAAGAACAAGCCATCATGGTTGGAGAAAAACTCATAAACAACTTGATGGCATCTAACAACAGTAAGAAGCAACACTCTGTAATTGGCTGCTCAGCCATAAGCTCTCCTAGGAAGCCTGTGGAAGATGTGGAAGCAGCAAAGTTGTTTTGTGCAACAAACAATGCACAGTGAATGTGATCCACAGTTGCTGTGCATCGGGCTCTCACCCTGCCATGCTGGCAGTATGATGGCAACGTTCGCAGTCAGTCCTTGCCCTCACTGGGCTTTCCTGCTGGGGAGAGCCAGACATTCACAGTAAACAAAGAGTAAACACACAACCTGGTTTCAAATAACTTGACCGCTGCAGAGAATAAACAGGGAGAACAGACAGCGACTGGGGTTGGCAGGTGCAGATGGGTGAGGGTGGTGGTGGGGGGTTGTAGTTTGTTGCCAGGGCCTGTCTGTGTCCAGGAGGAAGGATGGGAATCCAGAGCTGATCGCTGGGAGGCGGAGGTCAGATCTACCTCCACGCTCCAACTTGTTAATCGTATCTGACTCCGCTCGTCCCTTCCCCCACCCCCTACCCACTCTCTGCTTCTCTGCTGCATGTGGTAATTCATTGCAGTGGCCACACAGAAGTCATGGGCAATACTAACGATGGTGTGGTTTATTAGGGAAGTTACAGGATACAACCCAGAGACAGCTTTCTGCCCAAGATCCTTCTCAGCTTCTTCTTGGCCACGCCCACAGGCAGGTGGCCCTTCTCTCGGCTGTGCCCACCGCTGGGTCTTCTCTTGGCCTCTGCTCTGCATGGGCAAGGGTTACAGCTTTTTCGTTCTGCTGACAAGTGCCTGGAGGCACCCCACCCAGCCGGCAAGCCTCCTGCCTTAAGGTGCTCAGCTCTCTCTTGTCTGTGGTCGGCCAGGCCTTATCCTGCCTCCCAGAGGGCTCCTGGTTCCTTCAGTAGACCGCTCACCCTGCCTCACCATTCCTCTGCTGCTGGGCTGGGCTTTGGTGGCTGCCTTTATTGTCACCTGCACCATCTTCAGTGTTGCAGCTCTCTTTCCCATCTGCAGGAGGTTCTCAGGGCAAGGAGCCAGGTACGAAGAACACGGTCTGCCCCAGGTTCTTCTTGCTGGTAATGAGGCTGCCCCTCTGAGAGACTGGCCTTTGTATTCAACTGCAGGGCAAGGCCCTCTCGACCAGACCACAGACTGATCAATTCCATCATCACACCATAATTATGCAATTTGCCTAGTAATCCACCAGTTCCTAGAAGGTCATAGCATTCTGACCAATCCCTTGCAAGATTGTGGCCCAGCCAGTCATTTTTGGCAGAAATACAAACCCACAATCAGAGAGGCCATGTTTTGGGTCCCTTGTGCTGCTATGGGAGCTCTGGTGGTGTAGTGCCTAAGGCATTTGATGCTAACCAGAAGGCTGGCGGTTCAAACCCACCTGTCACTCCTCGGAAGGAAGACTGGGCAATCTACTTCCATAGAGATACTGCCTCAGAAACCCAAGGAGGGGTCGCTATGAGTCAGAAACAACTCGATGGCAGTGAGTTTGGTTTTGTTTTAGTGCTGCTATAACAGAAATACTATAAGTGGATGCCTTTAACAAACAGGGATTTCTTCACTTATGGTTTAGGGGCTAGAAGTCCGAGTTCAGAGAGCTGGCTCTAGGACTGGGTGAAGGCCCCTCAACCTTGGGCTTCCACTCTGCCTCCTGTTCCAGGCCTACTAGAGCTGGAAGCTTTTTCTGACTCATGCAGCTGCTGGCTGCGGAGGCTGACAAGCCCAAGCTCTTCAGATAAAATGGCACAGTCCCAAGATTAGCAAGCAATATGGCAGGTCATTAGTCCAAGTCCAAAAACAGTCCCAAAATCTGCAGGCAACATGGCAGGTGCTGATAACTCAGCCAGGGGTAGGATCCAGATGTACCAAAAAGCTCGCAAACTTTCTCAAGGCTGCCCCTCATGTACTGGAAGCTGGCCACATCCCAAAGCAGCTGCTCAGAGCAATTCCATCATGGCGGTGACTCCAACCTCATCATGGTGGGAAGTACATCCAGGCTGCCCAGCCACTCAGAACCACGGCCCAGCCAAGCTGACTCACAACCTTAAAAAAGTTCATTGTACCATAGGGTGACTCAGAGTCTCTCTGAAAAGGTTCCATTTGAGCTGAAATGCAAATGATGAGAAAGCTTGGGAAGATTTGAGGGAAAGGCATTCCTGGCAGAAGATCCAGCCTCCGAAGATACCTTTGAAGTGAATGAATGAATGAGGTGCATGAAGGGTGGGGCCACTGCTCAGTTCTCTTCCTCCTGCCAGTTAGACCAAACCCACGAATCAGGCCTTGGGGCTCTTGGAGTTAGCGGAAACCTGGAAGGGTAGCTTGACTCTACCCATGGCTTGGTTGCCTCTGGTGACAGAGGTTTCACCATCTGAATGTCAAAGACTTTTCAAACGGTGCTTCCTTGAGGCTGTTTCATTTAAGTGGTTTCCTTCCCTCTGTCAAGGCGGAGGCTGAGGGGCAAAGTGCAGGCTGGCATCTGTGCCGGGAGCCCGTGCACCGGGCACTGCCCAGTACATCTTCACCCTCACACTCCATGGCCCACAGTCCAGCCAAAGGCTGCCAGCCAGCAGCCCGCTCTTGGATCCATCCCACAGGCACCTCTCCATAGTCTGCATGGTGTTTTTAAACTTAAAAAAGGAAACCTAATGTTTTAAAGGTCAGAGGAGAACAACCCAAACATCCATCTGTTAAATAAAGAAGGACTCGCACGATGTACTTCCACTCAGAGCTCTGCATGTCCTGAGGGCAGGCTGTCAGTGACGGACCATTCATGAGGCAGGTGCGGTGCAGGGAGTGTGTGTAGTAGGTGCCCTTTGAGTAAAGAAGGGAGGGCCGATGAGGATGCGTGCTTGTACCCCGGCAGGTCTGAGTAAAGGGACTCTGGAAGGAAACTTGGGAGCTTAACCATGTTTAGGCAGAGAGAATGACTCGGTGTGGGAGAGGACTTTTTAAACTTTGTCAATTTATCAACTATTCAAGAAATAAATTTAAAATACCTTAAAAATCAGGAGATTTAACAGAGAAATAAAAATTTCCAGCTTCTCTTGAAAAATTAGAAGACTCTTCTCCTTTGGGGCTACTCACAGGCTCTCAGCTGGCCGTGGCCGGCCCTGACTCCAGCCCTTTACTCTGCCTTTCCCCAAATACCAGCTCAGTGGGGAGGGCTCGTAGGGCAGAGTATAGTGTGCTGAGAACGTGCAATAATGTGACATTTCTTCCCAGTGTGGTGACATCACTCTGTCTCCAAACACTCTGGTCCCTTTGTGCTTCAGGGCACCACAACCCAAAGGCCAGCTGGGCTGCTTCGTGAAAACTCCGTATCCAAGACTGGATGCCCAGAGATACGAGGCGGTTGCCCCTGGAGAAAGACTCCGAGTGCATCCAGTGGGGATTTAAATTGTGTGTTTTTGGGCTGTGAACCAGATTCACAGTTACAGATTCGCAGATTACTGTTGTTGTTATGTGCCGTCGAGTTGGACCTGACTCATAGCGACCCCTCATTGGGTTTCCAAGGCAGTATCACTATGGAAGTAGATTGCCCCATCTTCCTTCCGAGGAGTGGCTGGTGGGTTTGAACCGCCAGCCTTCTGATTAGCAGTCAAGTGCCTTAGGTACTATGCTACCAGAGCTCCCTGTAATCTTAGCGTCTGAAGCATACCCCGAAGTTCAGAGAAGCCGGAGGTCTGATTATTTTCAAGCCAAAATGAAATTCAACTGTCTCCATAATTAAAATGCACATCAAAGCGAACAAATAATTTGCTTTCAGGTTAGCGTAGTGTTCCCAGGAACTATTTGTTGAATAAATGAATTAATATTTGTGTAGGGTGCTGTGTCAATTAAAAAAAATAATTTCAGAAGGAAGTCCTCCAGTTGTTCTGACCTTGTGTTTTGTAGGATAAAAATAAACAAAGCTGGATGGCCGTCCTGCTAATGCACTCATAGATTTCCACACTTGCAGGCAGCTTGGAGGCCGACCTTTCCAAACAGCCTTCGAGCAGGGCTGTGGGCCTTCAGTTTGCCAGCCCACCCTGCTGTGATCCATCTTCCTCAAACAGGGGTTTCATTAGCTTGCTCTCCTGGTCACAGATCTCGACTGCCTTGTCACTGCTGGAGGAGAAAGGTCCAAACTGTGGTGCCTGCAATTGGCAGCGCTACTGCCATTCATTCATTCATTCATTCATTCTATCCATCACAGCAGGTCCTTCATGTCAGTCCCTGGCCTAGCTGGGTCTTGAGGATTGCAGTCTCTGCCCTTAAGAAACTCACAGCCTGATGGGGATGGCATGTATGGATACAGGTGCAGGGGAGAACAAAATGAAACAGAAAAGGAAAGATCCATTCCGTGGGAGAAGTCAAGGCCTGGTAGGAGCGTGGGAGTAGGGACGGTTGCTTCTCTCTGACCAGGGCGTTTAGGGAAGGTTTTGTGGCAGATGCAACGTCTCAGTTGCTCTCAGGAATGCAGATGATCCTGGCTTTTCTGCAGTAAGCTTTGCTTTGGTTCCTCGCCACCACACCTTCTGTGATTCCTTTTTGAAATCACAAAAGGAATCCATGTTCATGGCAACAGGGTTAGCAGCACGGAAGTAAAGCTACCTGTGGCTCTCTCCCTGGCGCCGCTCCTCATCCACTCTGCAGACGCCATCAGAGTTGACAATTTGGAATAGACCCTTCCAGAACTTTTCCCTGCTTACAAACGTGTGTCCGTTACTCAGGTATCGTTTACTTTTGACAAACGGGCTCACATTCGCATACGGTTGTCGGTTTGTTGAAAACTTTACTTGATATCTACGGACGCCCTAATGGGTTGGTGAGGCCGTGGTGGTTCGGTGGTAGAATTCTCCCCTGTGATGTTGGAGACCTGGTTTGAGCCCGGTTCCCACCTGTCTGTCAGGGCAGGCTTGGGAGTCGTTAGGGTGCTAAGCAGGTTTCAGCGGAGCTTGCAGGCTGAGACAGGCCAGGCCGCAAACCGTGGCAATCGACTTCTGATAAGCCGTCATGGAAAGCCCTGTGATTACAGCAGCCCAGCCTCACTGAGCACGGGCTCTTCATTACTCGGTGCGAGTTGAGGGCAGCTAAAAACCACTCTGTCGGCAGGCACAGAGCTTCAGTTATCCCTAAAGGCCTGGATGAGCCATCACTTGTGACCATCTGCCTGACTCAGCCCGTACCCTCAGGGCTAAGGTATCAGTAAGGAGCCCCGTGGCACAGTGGCACAGTGGGTAAGTGCTTGGCTGCTAACTGAGAGGTCAGCGGTTTGAGCCCACCAGCTGCCCCACAGCAGAAAGATATGGCTGTCTGCTTCCTAACTGTAGGGTTACTATGGGTCGGAATTGACTCGATGGCTAACAGTGGCAAGGTATCATTGCATGCCCTGGTCTGCAGACAGAGGAAGATGAGGTCCAGGAAGTGGGGAGAGCAGGAAACTGCCATCCATGGGAGGCCCAGAGCTATCGGCTTGGGGCCAGCAGACTTGGGCCTGCCTGCTCCCTCCCGTGTGCTCAGGGCTGTGGCGGGGAGGAGGGCAGATGGGCTCCCCTGTGTGCTAGGACCACGTCAGTGGAAGCCACAGGGCGGCATGCTGTAATTCAGAGAAGAGCTTTTTGACAGTTTGAGCTCTCTGGATGTGGAACGGGCTGCCCCTGGAGGTAATAATGAGAGCCAACGTTTATGGAACATTTGTTATGTGCTTTGGCTCATTTATACCTTAGGTAGTGTTTTTGTCCCACCAACAGTTGAACAGATCCAGGATGGTAAACTAAGCTGCCTGAGTTCACACGGCTGGCAAGCCGCTGAGCTGTTTCCCTCCTCAGCCCTCCAGTGCACTGCTTCTGTCAGTCATGAGCTCCCCATCATCACAGGGGTCCAAGGCAAGCTCTCTCACCTGTGGTACAGCTAGGCTGGCATGAACTGGCCCTGTTCAAGCCGATGACATGTCACAGTTTCTCATAACAGACTTTGGAGTCACACAGCCCGGCTGTGAGTCCCAGCCACCACTCAGGAATCGGTGACCTGTTTCTCAACAGCTTTTTTTTTTTTTTTGTGCCTCAGTTTTTCCATCTATAAAATGGGGACAGAAACTTGTTATGAGGGTTTAGTACATTAAAAAGCAGTTAAAACCCAGCCTGGAACATAGTAAGTGCTGGTTGACAGCCAAATGGCCTTAGGCACTATGCTACCAGGGCTCCCATATGAGTGCTGTATGAGTGTTAAAAGGAATCTGGGGCTCAGCTCAGCAGGCTGAGCTGGAGAGCTGGATTTGGAGGTGCTGTGCAGCAAGGAGCTGGTGCACGAGCTCCCCAGGGCAGGGCCTTGTCCAGTGTGGAGCGGACACGTCGACTCCCGCTTCTGGGTGCTCCTTTGGCTTCCTGTATCACTTTCCTACTGTTGCTGAAACAAATTGCCACAAATGTTATGGCTCTAAACAGCACACATTTATTATCTTGTAGTTCTGGAGGTCCCAAGTCCTAAAATTAAGGTGTTAGCCAAGCTGTGTCCAGCTTAACTCTCCTTACACCCCAAGGTCCTGAATTGTCTCCCCAGGCACAGCCTAACATGGGCTCGGAACATGGTAGGTATTAGAGAAGTGTTTGTTGAAGAACGAATAGATGGACAGAGGGCTTGCTGGCTGGCTGGCTGGCTGGCTGGCTGGCTGGCTGGCTGGAGGAATGCATGAACATACTGTCTACTCTAATTGATTATTACTGATCACCCAGATCCCATCCTGTTGGGTTGTTATGAAGGTCATTGACATGATTCATGCATCCACACAAGTTTATTGAGCACAGGGGACTTCTGAATGGAATAAACCACTACAATTATTCTTTCTCCCCCAGATGCTTTCTCTTCTACTGGTCTGCTGCTTTTTCTTTTCTTTTCTGTCACCGTTCACAGTTCAGGAAAAACCTCTCACTCTGGTAGCATAGTGGCTAAGACACTTGCCTGCTAACCAGACGGCTGGCGGTTCAAACCCACCAGCCACTCCTCGGAAGGAAGGTTGGGCAATCCTACTTCCGTAGTGATACTGCCTCGGAAACCCAACGAGGGGTCGCTATGAGTCGGGGCCGACTCGACAGCACATAACAACAACAACAACAATGTATCTCTTAAGGAGCTCTAGTGGTGTGGTAGTTAAGGCATTTTGCGGCTAGCCAAATGGTTGATGGTTCAAACCCACCAGCCACTCCATGGAAGAAAGATGAAGCAGTCTGCTTTTATAGCCTTGGAAGCCCAGTGGGGTCGCTATGAATTGGAATGGACTCGGTGTCTGTGGGTTGGTTTGTTTTTGTTTAGTCTTGTGGGGCAGCGGTTAAGGCATTTGGCTGCTAACCTAAAGGTCAGTGGTTTGAACCTACCAGCCATGCCATGGGAGAAAGATGAGGCAGTCTGCTTCCATAAAGATTCACAGCCTTGGAAACCCAGTGGGGGTCACTATGAGTCGGAATCGAGTTCGCGGCAGCGAACGCATCTCAGAGCTTTTGCTGGCCTTCCCGAGCCACTGGGTAACTTCTCCTCCATCCCTGAGGCCTTCTCTAAGTGTCTGGTGTGGCTGCTGTGGCCTGATACTCAGGAGCACCTGCCCATCTGTGATTGTTCCGCGGAGCAGTGTCTGCCTTCCCAAAGCCACGTCTCCTTTTCTAAGCCTAAGCCAGGTCCAGGGTGGTGCCAGAGCCTGTATCAGGGAGGGAATGCGAAAAGCCTGTGTGTGGGGTTGGCATATTGGGGACGAGCTGGGATAGGACCTCTCTGCCCAGAGCTGGCCTCAGTCCTGGCTAGCCAGACAGGCGAGTCCATGACAGTCTCCAGTCAGCCAAGGGTCACCAGCAGGACTAGTGTCTGCATTGTGCTTCTCTGTGCAGGCACCGTTCTGAGCACTTTATGGATGTCAGCTTGTCTGACCCACACGGCAGCCTTAGTAGGGACTTACTCCTGTTATCTCCATTTGACTGACGCAAACACAGCTCAATCAAGGTCGTGGGGCTCGAACGTGGTGGAGCCAGCGTCTAAACCTGGCTGGTCAGACTGCAGAGGGCACATGCTTGCCCACTCACCCACACTGCTTCTCCCTTAGTGTGCCCATGGCAGGCGGGAGGCTGGCCCAGCAGTGTCTGAGGAGGGCAGACTCTGAGCTGGAGAACAGATCATGAACAAGGCCAGTGGGTGGTTCCAGGGCCACCTGTGCTGGGGCTGCATCTGACGTGGTTTCTCTTCTTCTTGGGCTGTATGTGCTTGGAGGGCACGGAGCTGACTCACCCTCCAAAAGCTGGCATCTCCTAAGTCGGTTCACCCAGACAAAGGTCCTGCTGCCCAGCCCGGCCTCCACACCCAGGAGGCCCTCAGCCAAGGGATGTAGAGTGGACAGGCAGGCTTTATTGGTCCTGTCTTGGGAAACTTAGGCTTTGCGCATCCTGGCCTGTTCCTACCCGGGGCAGGCCACCCGGAGACTTCCTGGCCACCTCAGAGCTCTCAGCCTCTGCCATGCCCAACCCTCCTTGCACCAGGCTGTTCATTGTCTGGTTGGAGGAGCCCCTGTCCAGTGCTTCAGGTAACTCTCCATTTAGGCTGACCAAAGCTTTTTTTTATTGTTTTGTTTTGTCTTCAGGAAAAAAAACAAAAGCAAAAGAATTGTCACTGCTTGTCAGAAATAGACTTTCTTTCTCTTTCCATGATGTGGAGGGGGACAGGCTAGATGGCTCGCAGGAAGGGTCATGCCACTTAGTTCTGGTTCTGTTCAGGAATAGTTCTGTTCAGGAACAGGTCAGTTAAAGTTCCAGCCTCTTCCCCGCCAGGTTCCAAATGTTTTATCCTTTCTTCCTTTGCCTGTCCAAGAAGAGAAACAACACAAAGCAGTAGGTCAAGTGGTGAGAGGCTGGGGAGTTTGGGCCCAGGTGCTTGAGTAGCCCAGAGGGACCGGATCTGAGGATGTAGGAGACTCTGATGTGGGGACACCCTGGCTCTGCCAGGCTGTCCTGTCAGGGCCTTCACAGTGCCAGCAGAGGTGAGGGAGGCTGGCCCAATCAATTGGAATCTTTATCTCTTCCTCTCTCGGATCTCTGATCCATATATGGTCAGAGGGGCTGGATTTAAGGTTGGGCGGAAGGTGTTCAGGAGTCAGGGGAGGGGCAGAGGCGGCAGCAAGTGCACCGAGGGGATTGGCCAGTGACTGCAACAGCTGGCCTGGCAGTATTACAGTATCTTTCATAACCCGTGTGATAGGTCTTGGAGAGTTCTGAAAAGGTGGTACCCACAAGAAGACCACAGCTGACATAAGTAGTCATCTGTGCCAGCAGGGGGCTAGATTACAAAAGGATGCCTGTGGTTTTTTGTTTTTATTTCTTCCGTACCAGTGAGTCCCATAGAACTCAGTCTGGGGCCGCCATGTGTGGGGCTGGGGTGGCCTCCTGCCCCAACACTCCCTTCTCTGTATCCACAACCCAGTTTGTCTCTTTCCTAGACAGGCTGAAGGGCTTGGCCTGAGGGCCGGGCTTCTGGGCTGTCTGGAGCAGGCCCGGCGACTGCCCGGTTCCTCTGGGGCCTGAGCACACCTGCAGCAGGGGCCGGCTCTGCCCTCAGCACCCTCCTGGAGGAATCCCTTCTCTGACCTTTGTAATTATTCCTGCTCTCTACTCCTTCGTGTTTTCTTCCTCCGCCCCTCTTTGAGGTGCTCAACTCCTGCACTCTCTCCGTGTATTAAGGATGTGAGTGAAATTGATGCCTGGGATGTCTCAGGTCTTTATGATGATGAATGACTTTCACTGCCAAAGCTTTTATTGTCTGTGATTTGGGAAGAAGGGGGAACTGATATATCAAGGCTGCCTGCCACACCATTTAATACAGTTATAAATCCTGACGTCACTAACTGGTGGCCAGGAGCTGGAGAATTCCGCTGGCCACCGCTCTGCCAAGCCTTTATGGATTTTTTTTTTTTCCCCCCTCTCACCTTTCTTTGCTTGACTGTCACACTTGTGTTTGGGGAGGGAGGATGGGAACAGCTGGATGATGACTTTAAAAATCCTGGGGGTATCCTGGTCCCGGGAGGAGAATGGGAGCCCTTCCTTCGCCCCTACTCTAATGGAAGGAATGGATGGAAGGCCTTTGGTCCTGAGGTGAACAAGGAAGTGGTCTTGTGAAGCCAAGTACTAAAATCATGCCAATGTCTTGCATCTGTACCATTCTGTACGGTTTACCAGGTGACTTGCCATCTGTGGTGTTTTAGATCCTATTTCCATCCTCAAGGAGCTCTAGTGGTGCGGTGCCTAAGGCATTTGACTGCTAATCAAAAGGTTGGTGTTTCAAACCCATCAGCTGCTCCATGGAAGGGAGATGGGGCAGTCTCCTTCCGTAAAAATTTATCACCTCGGAAACCCAAAGGGGGCCGCTATGAGTCGGAATTGACTCAGTGGCAGTGGGTTTTTGTTTTGTTTTGTTTTTCCATCCTTGGAAGGGTGGCAGGGAGAGATTTGGAGCCTGTTTTACAGAGAAGAAACCAAGGCTCCAGAAGGCCAAGCATCTTGGCCAGCTCTGGGCACACCTCCCTGGGATGAGCCACATTGCATCATGCTTAGTTGTTCAGGGTGGGGTTGTGGAGTCAGAGAGTCTTGGTATCTCATCCTAGACTTACCACTGTCTGCCTGGCTGTTGGCCTTGGGAAGGTCACTTCAACTTCCTGACCCTCAGTTTTCTGTCCTGGAATAACACTCTTCTCAGAGGGCTGGAAGTGAGAATGGCCAGACTTCGTCTCACCTACTTTGGTCATGTTGTCAGAAGGGGACATTCCCTGGAGAAAAATATCATGCTTGGTAAAGTGGAAGGTCAATGGAAAAGGGGAAGGCTCTCAACAAGATGTACTGACACAGTGGCTGTAACAATGGGCTCAGGTATATAGCAGGGATTGTGGGGCTGGCGCAGGACTGGGCCATGTTTCATTCTGTTGTATGTCGGGTCACTATGAGTTGGAGCTGATTCAACAGCACCTAACAACAACATAGTGTTATAAGGACTAAAAGATACAATGTATGTTGGGTTCTTAGCAAGGTTCCTGAGCCAACTAAAGTCCTTAATAAATGTTTCTAAGAGGTGGAACTAGAATGAGAGAGGCATGTGCTAGACATCAAAGCAAGAGGTGGGAGCTACATACATGCAGGTGGGGTGGTAGCCAAGGAAGGCTTCCTGTAGGAGGTGACATGTGAGCTGGTTGGTGTGTGTAGGAATCAGCCAGGCTGGAGAGGGGAGGGGAGGAAGGGCAGTCCAGGAGGAGAGAAAACCATGGTAAAGGCAGAAACCTTGTAAGCAGGTCAAGGAGTTCTTGTTCCCAGGGGCTTGGGATCAGAGCCTCCTGATGATGAGGAACTCGGGCTTTAAGTAGAAAGTGGTCTCTTCCAAGAAGTCTCTCCGAGGTCTGTTTAGAGGGTGGGCTGATGGGGATAAGCTTCCTCAAGAAGACTTGATCCTTTAGCCATTAGAGAGATGCAAATCAAAGCAACAATGAGGTATCATCTTGCTCCAGCACTAGAAGCAAAGTTCAACACGACAGAAAATAACAAATGCTGGTGAGGATGCAGAGAGATTGGGACTCTGATACACTGCTGGTGGGACTGTAAAATGGTACAACCACTGTGGAAAGCAGTATGGCGAGTCCTTAAAATGTTGGAATTAGAAGTACCATTTGATCTAGCCATTTCATTACCAGGTATATACCCTAAAGAAGTGAGAGCCATGACAAGAACAGACACATGGACACCCACGTTCATCACAACACTATTTACACTAGCAAAAAGATGGAAATAGCCTAGGTGTCTATCAGCTGAGGAATGGATAACCAAACTATGGTACTACACACAATGGAATGCTATGCAACCCTAAAGAATAACCTAGAATCTGCAAAACAGTGCATAATGTGGATGAACTTGGAGGACATTATGCTGAGTGAAATAAGTCAATCACAGAAGGACAATTATTGTAGTAGTCTGTTATTGTAAAAGTCAAGGAAAGGTTTATATATGGAAGGAAATTTTCTTTGTTGGTTACCAGGGGTTGGAGGGGAGGGGAGGGAACACTGTTAGATAGGTAGAGATAAGTATTGATTTGGGTGAAGAGAAGGGCATTGTACCAAATGTGAGTGATCAACATGGTGGCATTGAGGAAAAGGAAGAGATAGAGAGGTATATGGGAGATACAGACAATAAAGGTGAACCCTTTTGCACATACAGTACTGCACTGTCAGTGAAGGCAAACACAGGTACACGGGTAGATAGATGGGTGGACAGGCTGAACTATTAGGCATGTCTGTGTAGCAGGGAATGTACCCAAGACCATTTATAAGGTTGGCAGACAATGGTCCTACAAGTGTATTTGTATGTTCTTTAAGAATTCCCAGGTATATAGTAGAGCTGACAAGGGACAAGATTATAGTCACTTCTTGGTCACAGCCAGCTACCAGAGGGAGTGTGTAGTTGAACCTGTGGGCTCGGGACCATAGTTGCAGGGGAGATCAAGCTCAATTGGCATAACATACTACACAAAACATTGTTCCACATCCTACTTTGGCGAATAGCAACTGGGATCTTAAAAGCTTGCAAGCAGCCATCTAGATTCAATGATGGGTCTCTCCTTGTCCAGGGTAAAGAAGAATGAAGAAAACCAAAGATTCATGGAAAGAATTAGTCCTAGCAACTGGTACACCATGCAGTCCTCAGCCTATATGACTATGAGACCAGAAGAACTAGATGGTGCCTGGCTACCACTGTTAGCCACTTGGCGGGGGATCTATGTAGGAGATCCTGGATAGAGAGGGAGAACAATGTGGAACAAAACTCAAAATAATTTGGAGAAAAAAAGGGGGCGGGGACCAGGTTTGATGGTCTGATAGAGCCTGGTGGAACCACTGAGACTACGGCCCCTAGCTACTCTTCAGGTCTGGAATTGAACCCACTCCTGTGGCTTCCAGTCAAACAAAAGACAGGCATATGACTTGAACATTTACCTGAGGTAGACACACTCCTTGGAGAGAGCAATCGTTGGAGAAAGAAGGGCTGTTTATGCACAGGGAGACAGCTCAGGGGGCAGGAGTGTGTGGAGGGATGGACACAGGAAAGAGGTAACTATTGGGAGGAAGTGGGAGGGGAGCTGTTGCATTGGGATACAATGTAGTCAATGCCATGAGACAAAACATATGTGAGCTGCTGTATGGAAAGTGAATTTGCTCTGTAAACTTCCACCCAAATCACAATTAAAAAAAAAAAATTAAGAAAAACAACAAGAAAAAAAGATTAAACTTTACCAAAAAGAAAATAAATTTCTTATTTTAATGGAGGCGGGTGGGAGAAGACTTGATCCACTAAATGTGGTTGGAAAGTCAAGGATGAAGGCTTGGGCCCAGGTAGTGGAGATAAACCAAAATAAGGATGGAGAAAAAGTTGTGAGGGCCAAATTGGCAGGAGTCAGATATTCGAGACAGGGAAGATGCAGAAGTCCAGGATGGCTCCCCCAGTGAGATTTGAGCATCGAGGTGGTTAATGGAACTGGCCAAGAGAAAGGCAGCAGGCAGAGACACTGGTTTGGACACTTTCCTTTGCGGTGCCCCACTGGTGGAAACAGCCAGACTGCAGGAGGCTAGGGTCAGGCCTAGGGCCCTGAAGTTGGACGTCGTGAGCAGAGATGTGGTGGGAGGAGATTCATCACCTAGGGAGGTTGCATGGATAAAAAGGGTCAGGGGGACAGGGGTCTAGGGGGGGACTCGGGAACAGCACCATTCAAGGGTGTCTGGAGAAAGGAAGCCAGGGAGGGGTCTAGGAAGAGGTCTAGGAAGGGTCTAGGAAGAGGCAGAACCGACTGCGAGAGCTGGAGCAGTTGTAGCTTTTATTGGAAGCTATAGAATTCTCCCTGGCTGGGCAGGGAGGAAAGAGACTTTGTAAAGGACATTGGGACACCCAAGAGAGTCTCCAAGAGACAGGCTAAACAATTAGGTATGTCTAAATGGGGAGTGTATCCAAGATCATATGTAGGGTTGGCAGACAATGGTCCTATAAGTTTATGTGAATGATCAGAATTCCCAGGTGTATAGTAGAACTGACAAGGGGCAAGGTTATGGTCATTGCTTGGTCACAGCCAGCTACCCAGAGCGACCGAGTAGTTGAACCTGCGGGCTTGGGACCATAGTCGCAGGGGACATCAAACTCAATTGGCATAACAAACTATACAAAACATTGTTCCACCTCCTACTTTGGCGAGTAGCGACTGGGATCTTAAAAGCTAGGAAGCTGCCATCTAGATGCAACAATGGGTCTCTCCTCGTCAAGAAGAAGAAAATCAAAATTAATGGAAACAATCAGTCCTAGCGACTGGTACACCATCCGATCTGCAACCTGTACAACTATGAGACCAGAAGAACTAGATGGTGCCTGGCTACCACTGTCATCCACTTGGAAGGGATGTAGGAGATCCTGCATAGAGAGGGAGAACAATGTGGAACAAAACTCAAAATCATTTGGAGGCAGGAAAAAAAAAAAGAAGGTGGGGACCAGGTTTGCTGGTCCAATAGAGCCTGGTGGAACCACTGAGACTATGGCCCCTAGCTGCCCTGCAGGTCTGGAATTGAACCCACAACTGTGGTTTCCAGCCAAACAAAGTACAGGCAAGTGAATTAAATAAACATTTACCTCAAGTAGACACACGCCCTGGAGAGAACAATCATGGGAGAAGGAAGGGCTGCTTATGCACAGGGAGACAGCTCAGGGCGCAGAAGAGTATGGAGGGATGGACACCGGGAAGAGGTAACTATGGGGAGGAAGTGGGAGGGGAGCTGTGGCATTGTAAATTTTGGTCAATGACATGAGACAAAGTATATTATGTGAACTGCTGTATGAAAAGTGAATTTACTCTGTAAATCTTCACCCAAATCAAAATAAAATTAAAAAAAAAAAAAAAAAAAGAGAGAGTCTCCAAGAGGCTGGAGAGCCAGGCCTGCTGGCTTCACGGGTGGCACTAACACCTGAGTCGCCCTGCAGAGCTACTGGGGCGTCACCACACCTGTGGCCTGTGTTGTTGTTATGTGCCGTCGAGTCGGACCTGACTCATAGCAACCCCTCCTTGGGTTTCCGAGGCTGTATCACTACGGAAGTAGATTGTCCAACATGTGACACTGTTCACTGCAGATTAGTAAGTAACACAAGTTGGGCTGTGCTTACCTTGCGTATTGGGTAACCCAACACTGTCTGTTGGATTTGGCAGTTAGGAGACCCTTCCTCTGAGTCATTTATCTGCTGTCGTCTACCGCTTTCCACAAAGGATTTGAGGATTCAGTAAATTAAAACCCAAGGGCAGAAACCACCAAAATAAAAGGGGGGGATGATTGTCCTGGGTCCTGGGGTGAGTGAAAGTCTTTGCAGTTGAGCTCTGACACCTGGGGAATTTCGGGTGAGGAGAGACTGCTGGCCAGAGAGCTTGGAAGCCTTGAGGGCTCGGGGCTGGTGTTCTCAGGGCTTCACTGACTTTTATTGTAGTCTGTGACTAGACTTGGGGAGACTGAGAGACAGAGAAGCAGGGCCCAGCGCTGACCCTGGGGTCGTGAGGGTGGCTGGGCGCTGTTTCCTTTTGGCTGGGACTTGGTACCTTCTCAGCTTTGTCTGCTGGCCTTTCTCCAGGAGGAGTATTGGAAGCATCGCCTGTGGGCTCAAAAAGACAGCCTCCTGCCAAGGGCACATGGTCCCCAGCACCTAGCACTGGGCCAGGCACGGGAGGGTGGCTTCAAAATGCGTGTTAGTGTGAATGGGGCAATGAGGCAATGGATCAGGAAGTCTGTGTTTGCTTTCAGCCTGTGTGGAACGCTGTACCAGGCACTGTGGAGAAAGGGCGATGGATAGGACAGTGCCGGCCTGTCTGCTCCTGGACAGCCTGACCGGTGACTATGGAGCTATGCCCAGGGACTCTGAGAGCACCAGGGAGAGGATGCGACAGGGCAGGGCGGGGGCATCGGGGAAGGTGACACAGGAGGTGACCCTGTGGAGTTTGTCAGGTGCATTGCAGGGTCCGGCAGCAGTTGCTAAGGCCTGGAGACCAGATGGGGGGAGGCAAGTCCTCTAAGGCCTGGGTGGGACTGGGGACTGCAGTCTACACTCTTCCAGTAGGATGGTTAGAAAAAGATGGAGAGGTGGAAGGGTCCCTGACGAGGGCAGTGAGGGGTCTGGACTAGATCCAAGATGCTGGGAGCCACTGCGGGTAGGAACAGAGGAGGGCAGGGCGGGTTTGTAGAGGTTCTGGTGGGTTGGAAGAGCTGGGATGCAGGCGGGGACACAGTGGGGGAACAGGGAGTTGGCAATGGGGGTCTGAGCTGTGGTAGGCTATGCAGCGGGTCGGGGCTTAATGACTGCTCCCACCCTGGGGAGATGCTGGACGGGTGGGTGCTGGGGTACCCAGGCTGGGGCTTCTTGCCCTGGGCATCCCAACACCTGCTGGGCGCCCTCATCATGCCTCTCACGTGGTGGGGAGAGAGGCGTGCAGCCATCGAGACGCCGGGTGCCTCCTGCTGGTGTATGGAGCGCTGGGCAAGCCACATGAGATCCCATCTCAAACATAATGTGCATCCGAGGACAAAATTAGATTGAGGGGTAAATGGAGCCGAAAATTTCCACAGCATTTCCTGTCAAGAAGCTGTTTGATTGTGTGTTTTAATTCTCCTAGTCCCTCCTGCCCCACAAGGTTCACTTTGGTGGCTGGTGCAGAAGCAGCTTGTGACGAGAGGGAAGGGCTGGGACCTGGGGGCTGGAGGAGGGGAAAGGCCTTCCTCCACATGGTCACCGCGCATCCGGGCTCCACAGGCCCCTTCTCTCGGGTTACCTGGTGAAGAGGCTGCCATTTTTATCCATTTTATCTTATAGGCAAGCTATCTGAGACCACCTAAGTACTGTGGGGGGGCCCAAGGTGTGACACACTCATCGGCTGAGGCCACACGGGGTCACACCTTTGACTGATTCCATTTCCGTCCCAGGAACCTCTGCCTTCCTCTTCCTTCTCTTTCTCCCCCCACTCCTTCTGTTTCCAGAGCTTGGGAACCCTGCAAGGCAGGGCAAAGGCCACCATCCCCATTTTCCAGGCTTGGAAAGCGAGGCTCACTGAGGTGCAGTCACGTGGTGGGAGCAGAGAGTGAGGAAGTTGGTGACAAATTCTGTGCAGTCTGATTCTTCTGTGTGTGTGTGTGTGTCCCCTAACTGGCCCTAACCTGTAGGTTCAATCGATGCAGACTGAAGGTGTGACACAGTCTCTCACACACAGGCACACACACACACACGTCTCAGGTGTAGAAACAGAAAATGCCAGGCAGCTCTAGGCAGGAAGGCAGTGGCTCTGTTGGTGCCAACCCACTCCTGCCGCTGCTCCGCAGGAGCGATGCTCAACCCCATGTCCTGGGCCCCAGGGCCACCTCTGACCTCAGGTGTGCCTGCAGGGCTCAAAAGGACACTTGGCTTCCTGGGTGGAAGGAAAGCTGAGGAAGGAAAATGTTCTGGTTTGCTTCTTCCGGGGAACCTGCAGCCTGGACTTTAAAAAAAGGAACCAAACTCACTGCTGTCGAGTCGGACCTAACTCATAGCGACCCTGATCCGACTCATAGTGACCCCTCCTTGGGTTTCTGAGGCAGTGTCTCTACAGAAATAGATTGCCCAACCTTGCTTCCGAGGAGTGGCTGGGGGGTTTGAACCGCCAGCCTTCTGGTTAGCAGTCACATGCCTTAGGTGCTGCGCCACCCCAGTGGGAAAGAATTGAGAGTTCCTTTCTTGATCTCAAGAGGTGACTGTGAGAGAGAGGGTGCAGGCAGGACAGGAACAGCAAAGACAAGGGAAGGGAGCTTTGGACTGGAGACCGTGGTGGTTGCCAGGCCTGGACCCAGCTGGGCAGGGCTTTCTGGGCAAGGCCCTCCCACCCTGGGACTTCATTTGCAGGACAGGCAATTCATGGTTTCTCAACAATTGGTCATCTTTTTTTTTTTTTTTTTTTTTAATGTTTGGCCAAGTAAACCTTGGCT
Source organism: Orycteropus afer afer (assembly GCF_000298275.1). Classification (NCBI taxonomy): domain Eukaryota; kingdom Metazoa; phylum Chordata; class Mammalia; order Tubulidentata; family Orycteropodidae; genus Orycteropus; species Orycteropus afer. Next base: position 2,244,426 of record NW_006921761.1, read on the forward strand.
GAAGTACAAACGTCCTAGGAAGCCTTTTACGTAAAACAGTTGGTGGTGAGATTTACTGGTTGAGAGGAGTGGGAGTCCCAGAGGCCCTGGACTTAGAGGAACACAGATCGAGACCCCTGGCTAGTTGACCTTTAGTTCTGGCTCTCCCTGACTCATGTGGGGGTTTTTGAGCCAGTGCAAAGGCAGCTCACAGCTCACAGAACATGTGTGTCTCCTGCTCAGCTTGGGATCCCAGCCTCACGCCCTATGCTCCAGCTACCCACCCCTCCCCAGCCCAGCCCATCTGTCCCTCATGGCTCCTCCACTGTGTGAGGAGAGGCAAGCAGACATCCACTTTCTCCCCACCATGCCCCTGCTGCAACTCAGCCTGGGCCCCTCCTTCTAGTCCTCCCAGAAAAACCCTACCTGCCAAGACCCAGTTCCAGTGGCCCTTCTTCCAGGAAGCCTGATGTTGCACTGCAAGGACTGAGTCTCTGGTCTGCTCTTTGCTATGTGTGGACATTGGATAGGACCCTTTGCCTCTCTGAGCCTCAGTTTCTCTATTGGTGGGAACTGAGGTGGTGAATGGCTGGCTGGTTGGACCCAGGCTGGACTGACGGGCATGCTCTTCTCCTATCTTGCCCCCTGTTCTCTGGTGCCTCCCAGCTGCCTGGCCTGTGGTGGCATAAAGCACGTTTACTTCTATTTGGGTCTCCCAATGGCCCATGAGGAGGGCAGAGCAGGCGCCATCAGCTGGATTTTACAGATGGAAAACTGAGACCGTACCGACAACGGCTTGCAAATAAGAGCTGTGCTGGAGCCTCACAGAAGCCGCCGTGACCCTGTGGTACAGTAGGGCCCTGCCACAGCTTCTCTGGGAGGGGTGGGCAGGCGCACGGGCAACCCGCAGCGCCAGCCCGGCAGCTCGATTTGATGCGTGTTCTCCGCGGCACATTAATTTGCTGTGCACCCTGGGAGGGCTCGGCAGGGTGTGCTTGGTTTTCCCCGGCAATCAGCACACCTTCCCAGCTGACTCCTCACTGGTTACCAATCCCGCTCTCCCTGTTTGTTATGGGGGAAAATCGGAGGGGCCTGCGCTGGTGTTGCAAGACAGCAGATAGCAGCGTCATCTGGCGGGCGTTCTCGGTTCCAGGCCAGGCTCTCTCTGACAGCTACTGTCCTCTTTGACTGGAACTAGCCCAGCCAAGGCCCTGGTTTAGGATTTGTGATGGGCCTCAGTCTCTTTACAAGGACCAAACCCTGTCAGGGGCAGTTGCCTATTGACTTGTCCTTAAAATGGATGGGTGACCAGCTCAACAGAACCTTGAGTGGGAGGGCAGAGAACTGAGCATGTGAACCCCTCCCATCTCTGTAGCAACGTGGGATCTCCCCCAAAGTGGGTGCCTGAGACTGGGAACCGGGGCTCACAGATGAGAATGTTCAGAGAGTGGAGGGGCTGGGCCCTGGGCCTCTACGGGCCTTCATGTTCCATCCTCCAGCCTTGACCTTACCCCTTGGTTTGAAAGGCTGAGTAGGTCTCCCCCACCATGTTTGACTTTAAGGCCATCCCTGATTTGAGCCCCAGGAAGGGCCTTGCTCAGTGGAACTTGCTGGTTGAGAGTATGGGCTGCATGTGTTCCCAGCCCTGTGCTCCGCCCCCACCTAGCCCATCATCCAGTGGCACAACCTTGGGCAAATTACTTCACCTCTCTCAGCCTCAGTTGCTTCCTGTGTATATTGGAGATAGTAGAAGGCAAGCCGACATTTGGGAGGGCTTACAGGGCCAGGCACCATCTGACACGTTTAACAGGTACCAACTCGCTAACGTTTCCAACAGTCCAAGGAGCTGGGTTTTATTAACCCCATTTTATAGATGAGGAAACTGAGATCTCATCTTGCCCAGGCTTACAAAACAGCCAGCAGGGAGCAGAGCTGGGATTTGAACCCAGGCAGTCTGCCTCCCAGGCTTGAGTTCTTGTCAACACCACCCCCACCACCATCAATAGTTATTCCTCCCTCCCAGGGTGGTTTTGATGGCTGAATGAGATGATGTGCAGAAGGACTTTGGACAGTGTCTGGCGAGCAAAGTGAGAGTTCGGGCAATGCCGGCTGGGATGACCTCCCCGTCGTCACACACATTCACCGGATCCTGGGGTGCCCAGGGTGGTGGGGTGGCCCTGGTGCCAGAGGCTTTCACTTCTTGAGTTTGCGTCTTTCACCTGTCTGCATTCAAATGTTCTACGTGGGTAACAGGAGACGGCAGAAGGCAGCATACACAAGCCGGGCGGCAGGGCTGTGTGTTGCATGAGAGTGGGGAGGGCCATCAAGGAGGCTGGACCAGGCACTTGACTGTGTTTATGCCTATTGTCTTCATCACCCCGTCAGAGAGGGACTGTTAAGGTTCCCCTTCCTCCTTCTCTGAACAGGTAGGGAAAAGGAGGCGGAGTCCCTTACCAGCTGGTATGCACAGAGCTGGGATTTGGACCCAGGCAGGCTTGGGGCTCCGGACCTCCACTCTGAACCAACAGTGTGGACTCTGCTGTGGAAACAGTGGAGAACCATCAAAGGTTTCTGACCAGGGCATGGATGTGAGCAGGGCCAAGCTTTGGGAACAATGTGCTTTCAGAACAGACTGTGGACAGGTGTGGGGCTAGGGAAGCTCTGGGCGGAGCTCGGGATGAGGACGGTGGTATTACTGATGGTCCTCTAGGTGCTGGCCCTGGGCTGGGGGCTTTACCCACACTCTTTCATTTAATTCAACCACAATGCAACGAGACAGACGTTATTCTCTTCATTTTACCAGTGAGAAAACTTGAGACACATGGCTAAGAGACTTGCTCGAGGCCACACAGCAAGCGTAAAGCCAGGATCTGAATCGAGACCACCAGCCCTGTGGCCCCTATTCTTAACTACCATGCCACACTGCCCTCTTTTACAAAGATTTGGTGGCCCCCAACATGAAGGCAAGGAGCCTTGGTGGTACACTGGCCAAGCACTAGGCTATTAACTGAGAGGCCAGCAGTTCGAACCCACCAGCTGCCCCACAGGACGAAGATGTGGCAGTCTGCTTCCGTAAAGGTTGTAGCCTTGGAAACCCTGTGAGGCAGTTCTACTCTGTCTTAAAGGGTCACTACGAGAAGGAAGTAGCTCGATGGCAGTGGGTTTGGTTTGGGTGTTGAAATGTGAAGGTCACTTCAGGAGAACCCTAACTTTGTGTCTTGTCATCTGTTTTTCTTTGAGCAATCACTGGGTGTGTGTAGAATCCAGCTCTCGGGTAGGCAGACTTTCCTGACCCTCAGATTTGGGAAGGGTGTCTGCATTAGTGCTCTATGCCTCAGAGTGAGCAAGCAGATGCAGGGAAGTCATGCACTGGGAATAGCATCAGCCCTGGGTGGGGTGGACTGAGTGACTGTGAGTTTCCGTCCAGCCCTGGGACATCATGATTCTGAAATTTCATGCAGCAAAGACATATCTTTGCTCTTCTGCAGGCAGCATGGGTGGATAGGGGCTGTCACAGGAGTGAGGACATTTTGGGTCTTGATCCCCAATCTCCTGATGGTCTCTTCTGTGACCATACACTATACAGGTTCCCCAGGGAGCCTGTCCCTGTCCCAGACTAAGGATAATTGTGCTTTTCTCTACCTGTGAGCTGTGATTTATTGGTCTCAAGCCAACTTTCCAAACACTGGTTTGTCACATCAGTTTCTCAGATAAGAGACCCACATGTCATACTGGAGTGACACCACTTAACCGTCCTTTGATGGCAGCACCAGGCTCATCTCTGGGAACCAGCTTTGCTGACCTTCCCCTAATAGCAGCAAAGGCTCTGGAGGCCTGTGAGCCGGTGACACACTCTTCCACCAGGCACCCAGGCTGCCGAGGTTCAGACTTCCTGTGTTTGATTGTATTGTTTTCCTGTCTCGGTCCTTGCTGCTCTCTTGTCACCTGTCACTTCTCCTGTTGTCCCTTTGCTTGGTTCTGGAAGTCTCTTTCCTCCTCCTTCCTTTGCTGTTTACAGTCTGCTGGGGGCTGGGAAGTCAAGTCACTGAGTTCGTTGGGATTATGTGCAAATGATTTGGCCCTGCCAGGGTGGATGCCCAGAAAGGACAGTAAGCAGACTGCCGTGGAGTCATTCCGACTCCTGGCGCCTGCGTGTGTTACCGAGCAGAACTGCTCCGAGGGGCTTGGCTTGCTGTCATCTTTATGGAAGCAGAATGGCAGGCCTCTCCCCTACGGAGCCTCTGGGTGGGTTTGAACCACCAACCTTTAGGCAAGCAGCTGAGCACAGTCCATTTGCGGCACCTGGGGAGCTTGAAGGGGCTATAGGGTCAGACTGTGTGATAGGGGGCTCAGGTTGCAGGACGATACCGTTTAGATAGGCAGGCAGGGCAAGAACTGGGTTGCCTGTCTTTGTGTGGGTTGGCTGCTAGCTTGGGGTGAGGCCTGGTGGGATCATGAACTTTGAATATGTGATTTGGCCAAGGGGCTCCTGGCATTGTGATCCTGTCCTTTACAGCAAAGAGTTTCTGTGGTGACAGCTCAGGCTGGGAGTGTGGGGTCGGGGTGGGTGGAGGAGAGAAGGAGAGCACTTAATTCTTCTTGGATTCATTATTCTTTCCCTCTCCGGACTGTGAGCGAGCCCCTTGGGGCACAGACTGTGTCTGGGTCTTAAGAAAAAGTCCATTTTAAATCAAAAAGTTAATTTTAAGTTAAAAGTAATACATGCATGTGATTAAATATTCAAACCATAGAGAAAAATATGAAATGCAAACTAAAATGCTCCCTCCATCATCCTCAGTGCTCCACTCACAGTCCCTGTGCCCAAGGTTGACAGTGTTCCAGGTATACGTTCAGTGCCACCTCTGTCCATCGATCGGCACGTAGATCGCATCCATCTGTTCTCTGCACAGATGGAGCTACACTGTACACTGTCCTCTGCACCTCAGAACATGTTTCAGAGACCTTTCCACAACGCACACATTCAAACCTACCTCCTGACTTTCCAAAGCTCTGTCATGGTCCATTGTACAGAAGCATCGGTTTGTTGACTCCAGCCACTTCGTTGTGGACTGTTTGTGGTCCTTTTTCCCTCCCGTCTTCCCCTTTTAACCTTGGTTTCCCATCCCTTCCCTTCTCTTCCTTCCTTCCCATTCAATGCCAAATCTTGGTGTCCTTTTCTGTGTATGTCCCTAGGGTTGGTCAAAGGGGAAGTGCGTCTTTTGTTTTGCAGTTTGCCTGTTTGAAGCAGAGCTGTGCAGGGGTTGCAGGTACGGGCTCTGATGTCAGTCTGCCTCAGTGTGTGTCCAGCTCCACCCCTTACTAGGTGGGCATCTCATCTGTGAGTTGGGGACTGAGAAGGTTTCCAGAATGACTTTGATACTTAGATGAGATAATCCACATGAAACACCTAGAACATGCCTGGCAGATGGTGGTTGTCATTTATTATTATTGTTTTATTACTGTCTCTGGGTCCTCCAGAGCACATAAGGCCACACTTACCCCTTAGTGGGTGTCAGATGATACATGAATGAGTAAGTGAAGAAGGGAAGGAAGGAAGGGAGACGTGGCCTAGTCCCACCATTGCCCGCAGAGTTCTCCTGCTGTAAATGCTGGCTTCCTTCCGTGCCTGGAGCAGTGGCTGCCTCAGCTGTAGGCTCGTAGCCTTCGGGTGGCACAGTTGCTCGCACCTTACTGATCAGAACCCCGCCTTCGTTGTCTTATTGCGTCGGATCAATGGTTGCTAGTGCAAAGTAGCTTGTGTCACGAATGCACGTGGAAATAGCGACTGAGCCCGTGTCTGCTCTGAACTGCCAGGCAGCTCAAACACTCTCTTCAACGGGAACACAGTACTGAAGTCAGATAGGTCGCAGGGGTCATAAGCTGTAGAAGAGGTCGGTTCCAGTGAGGGACGAGGAGGGTCGATGGCAGCAAAGTACAGCCAAGTGAACAGCACTCGGATGAATGCATGCCCAGGCTTGCCTTCCTCTCAGCACCAACCCAGACTGCAGCCTTAGCCAGACCACTGGAGCAGGGCCGCCCTGGTGGTGCAGTGGTTAAGGTACGTGGCTGCTAACCAAAAAGGCGGGCAGTTGGAACCCACCAGCTGCTCCATGTGGAAAGAAGATTTGGCCGTCTGCTTCCCTAGAGACCGACAGCCTTGGAAACCCTATGGGGCGGCTCTGCTCCATCCTGTAGGGTTGCTATGAGCTGGAATGGACTTGTTGGCAGTGGTCCTTTTTCAGTCAATTACTTCAGAGAAGTGAGGGTTGAGGAATTTGGGGAAATAAATGTCACGTTATTATTTCTAAGTTGGTAGCACCACCTAGACTCGTGGCTCACACCCTGCCAGCAGGGCTCCGCCAGAGCTGCCATGATGGCTGGACATGCTCGCCCTCGGCAGCACACCCGCTGTCCGCAGAGCTGTGCTGGCATCCTGCTGAGAGCCTTCTTCCGAAGGAACGCGTCCCCTCTCCACCACCCAGCTCAGCACACGCTTGACTCTGACAGGTCCAAGGAAAGGGAGACTGCAGATCAGCTCCTGTTCAAACTGTCACACGTTTCAAATGCCAGCTGGGACAAACGAGCCAATGGTGCTCGCACTGCATGCATACACACACACGCACACACATGTGCACACGCACACACACGCCAAGGTGTGTGCGTGTGGCAGGCTCAGCCCCTCCCCCAAATCCAGGGCATGGGCGCTGTTTCTGTCCCCATCAAGTGGCAGTGTGTCCTGTCATCTGCTTTGGTGTTGGCTGAAAGGCTGCAGCTCATGTCCCCACCTCAGGCATGGTTCACTTTGTCCTGTAACGAACGGCAAAGCAAACATCTTAAAAAGTTAAAACACCCAAGTCCTGTACAAACGGAGAATGAATGTGAGTGAAGATTTCATTCACCTCATGAGTTCATGAGGAAAACTACAAAGAGGTGACTCTAGTTCCAAGAGATGCTGATAGACGGGGATTTATGTAGTCGATGGGGAAAGGCATGTTTTAAAAATACTGGCATAAGATTGCTAGATTAAATACAAAGTTGGTTAATATCCTACAGGGCAATAAACCCGACCTTTGGGGCTATCTTTTCTACCTGATAGAATTCTGCACATTAGCATCACACAGTATCTGGTCTCTAATTAAATAGGAAGGAGTCCTCAAACACAGGTGTATTCCCTTACAGAAGCAATCATTGGGTGTGCTGTTGGACAATCTCCCTGTATGACACGGAAGGAGTCCCTGGGGGTACAAACGGTTAATACGCTCAGCTGTTGACTGAAATGTTGGTGGTTCACGTCCAGGCCGAAGTGCCACGCAAGAAAAGCCTGGTGATCGACTTCCAAAAATCCAGCCCTTAACACTGGTAGACAGGTAGACATAAGTATTGATTTGGGTGAAGAGAAGGACAGTGTATGAAATGTGAGTGTTCAACATGGCAGCATTGAGGAAGAGGAAGACAGAGGAGGTACATGGGAGGTGCAGACAACAAAGATGAACCCTTTTGCACATACAGCACTGTGTTGTCAGTGAAGGCAAACACAGGTATATGAGTGGATAGATGGGTGGACAGGCTGAACTATTAGGTTTGTCTATACAGCAGGGAGTGTACCCAAGTCCGTGTATAGAGTTGGCAGACAATGGTCCTACAAGTATATTTGTATGTTTTCTAAGAATTCCCAGGTATATAGTAGAGCTGACAAGGGACAAGGCTGTAGTCACTCCTTGGGCACACAGAGGGAGCAAGTAGTTGGACCGGTGGGCTCGGGACCATAGTCGCAGGGGACATCAAGCTCAACTGGCATAAAATACTACACAAAAACATTGTTCCACATCCTACTTTGGCAAGTAGCAACTGGGATCTTAAAAGCTTGCAAGCTGCCATCTAGATGCAACGATGGGTCTCTCCTCGTCAAGAACAAAGATGAATGAAGAAAACCAAAGATTATGGAAACAATTAGTCCTGGTGACTGGTACACCATGCGATCCTCAGCCTATATGACTACGAGACCAGAAGAACTAGATGGTGCCTGGCTACCACTGTCAACCACTTGGAGGGGGATCTATGTAGGAGATCCTGGATAGAGAGGGAACAATGTGGAACAAAACTCAAAATCATTTGGAAAAATATAAATAAAAAAAAAAGGTGGGAACCAGGTTTGCTTGTCTGATAGAGTGTGGTGGAACCACTGAGACTGTGGCCCCTAGCTGCCCTTCAGATCTGGAATTGAACCCACACATATGGCTTCCAGCCAAACAAAAGACAGGCATATGAGTTGAACATTTACCTGAGGTAGATACACTCCTTGGAAAGAGCAATCATGGGAGAATAGAAGGGCTGTTTATGCACAGGGAGACAGCTCAGGGGGCAGGAGTGCATGGAGGGATGGACACAGGGAAGAGGTAACTATCAGGAGGAAGTGAGAGGGGAGCTATTGCATTGTGGTAAATTGTAGTCAATGTCATGAGACAAAAGTGTACGTGAACTGCCGTATGGAAAGTGAATTTGATCTGTAAACTTTCACCCAAATCACAATTTAAAAAATAATAATAATAAATTAAATTTAAAAAGTCAGCCCTTGAAAACCTGTGGAGGGCAGATCTGCCCTGACACATGGGGTCACCAGGAGCTGGAATTGACTGAGTGGCAACTGGCGTATGACTCTGACTTTCTTTCTTTTTTTTTTTTTTTTTTTTACAGTGTTTCCTCCCCTCCTCTCCCACCCCTGGTAGCTAACAAAGAAAATGTCCTTCCATATAGAAACCTTTCCTTGACTTTTGTTTCTTTGTTATGTTTTTTAACATGCAAACATTTCCTCATGGTTCTATGACTTTAAGGAAGGGTTTTCTGGGAAAATGTTGTGGACATCTTAGAAGTGAAGCATCTGTGTTCTAGTTAAACAATTGAACACAGAGAATTGGAAGCCTTGGCTTTGGAGCCGTCACTGAGTTCTTACACAACACCAAGTTGTCCTTCAGGGTGAGCTGAGTGGTCCCTTGTGGCTGGATGCTAAGGAGCCTGGGTGGGCAGTCCAGGAGGGACTGAGGGCAGGGCCAGGGCAGGGGAAGCTGGGAGGAGGTTGCCAGAGCACCAGGGAGAGGGGAGAGAACAGTCCGACTTAAGCAGGTGGTGTCACGGAGGAGAGGGCATCGAGGGGAGCGAGAGCCAGCAGGGCCTGGGGACTGCCTGATGGCCCCTGAGAGAGGAAGAGATGCCTTTGAAGCTGGCCAGGCTCGGAGGCTGGGGCTATCACCTATAGGGACAAGGAGGTGGCCAGGGTTTGGGGGCAGACCCAGGCTGTGCCATGCCCCCGTTCCCTGGAAATGACTTCTCTTCCAGGCTTTCACTTCCTCATCTGGCCTGTCCCACCTGCAGGGCAGTCACCCAGCCTCCCAGCTGGGGCTAGTGTCCTGACCAAGGCCTGGCAGCAGGTGATGCTGCTGGTGGTACTGAGCCCCGACGCCTTTGAGGACGCATAAAGGTAGAAAGGTGTCAGTCTGGGGCTAAAACATGGCCCTGGGACTGATTTTGTTGCACTTTCGGTATATATTTAAAAAATTGGATTAAAAACCAAAACCAAACTCATTGCTGTGGAGTCAGTTGGACTCATAGCGACCCCTCCTTGCGTTTCTGAGGCAGCATCTCTATGGAAGGAAATCGCCCAATCTTCCTTCCGAGGAGTGGCTGGTGAGTTTGAACCACGAGCCTTCTGGTTAGCAGTCAGATGCCTTAGGCACTACACCACCAGAGCTCCCCAAAATTAGACTAGTTATCAGCATTCACATAAAGTCAGGAGGTTTCCAAATGAAGTAAAAACATGATAACCAGAAGAAGTACATGATAACTTAAGAAGTTCCAGCTTCTTCTGAAGCTACCTGGAGCTGTCAGGGGCTGCTCTCAGTATAAGATGGGTGCCCTCCCTGAGCAGATACTGCACTGCTCGCCCATGGGGACGCTAGGTCGCCCACTAACCTCCTGCTCTAAGTTCCTGCCCTGAAGACAGGACAACTGACTAGATGCTTGCCCTCCTCTCATGAAGGTTTAGTTCAGGGGCTCCAGGGAGTCTGATGCTGTGGGCAGGAGGCCCAGCACTGAGGCAGGCAGGCAGCCCCTGCCTCCATATCTGTCAACACAAGGGGTGAAATGATGCCATAACTTAGGAAATGCTGGGGCAGGAAGAGCCCTCACAGGCCATCTGTCCCCACTACTTCAGGGTTCAGATGGGGAACCAAGGCCCAGAGAGGAAACAGAACTTATCCAAAGACACCCAGCAAGTCATCGTTGCACCTGCCCTGGGTGGTGCCAACAAGTGGGTCTGTGCGGCCTTCCTGGGCATTAAGAGTCCCAGCAGGTATGATCGCCAGTTTATGGAGGACTTCGCCATTCCCAGCCTGCTCTGTCATGTCCCCTTATGCTTGGCTTTATGTCTAATGAGTTCCCGCCCGCTATCCCTGGCCCGATGTTCACTGCAGCCTGCCTCAGACCTCTGGGCACGTCCCACGCCAGGGCAGTCAAGGCTGGCAGATCCTCTCCGGCCATCCACCAGTGCCAACCTCCTACTCCTACCTCCCTTCTCATTCGCAATAATTAATGGCTTCTCAAGTGGCTTTCTTCCTGTTTCTCTCACTCACACATACAGTCAGGTAGATCAAGGGGGAGTTTGCTTGGTGTCCTGTGGTATTCAAAGTGAAGGGTTTTCACACTGTCAGGGTAATGAATTCTGCAAGGGTTTGAAGCGAGGGCCTGGGAGGATCTCCATGTCATGTGTCTGGGAGTGACAACCCCCAGTGGTTAATTACTGCCACACGATGAGAACCGAGCTGGTAGCAAAATGAGATAAGTTCATTATGAGCTAAATTTGAAGTTAATTGGATTCACATTTCCCCCCATTAGAGTACACAGGGAGAGCCTACCTACAAATGGCTTGCATGAAAGAGAAAAAGTTGCATCCAAGCAAAAAATGGATAAATCAAACCTAGTTATTTACGGAGTTCATGGTGAAGGGCTTTTGGAGATGCTGATGGGACAGGCACCATAGTTCTTTTCAGATGAATAGAACCAATGTCGTTTGATGGATTTCCTCTTGGCAGACATTTTATGAGCACCTACTGTGTGCTGGCTCTGGTAGCATAGTGGCTAAGGCACTTGACTGCTAACCAGAAGGCTGGTGGTTCAAACCCACCAGCCACTCCTCGGAAGGAAGGTTGGGCAATCCTACTTCCGTAGTGATACTGCCTCGGAAACCCAAGGAGGGGTCGCTATGAGTCGGGGCCGACTCGACGGCAAATAACAACAACAACAACAGCACTGTGTACTGGGCCAGGGCAGAGGAAGCACGGATCTGCAGTCGAGGGCCAAGAGAGGACATGTGTACTCCCCAGACCATCCCAAGGCTGATGGGGCTGGTGCCTGATGGAGACATAACTGATGGTGGAACAGAGCAGCGGGTCTGGGGAAGCTCTGCTTCCAAGGACAGGGCACCTCAACAGGGAGCAGAAAGAGGGCGTGTGGCTGTGGGTGGAGGCCATTCCAGGTGGACAGTATGATGAGCAAAGACCTACAGACAGATGAGGCCTGGTGTGTGTGCGGGGAACGTGAAGACATCTGGGGCCAGAGTGCCTGGGTTTGCACATGGCAGTATCTGACCTCTCTGTGTCTTAATTTCTCCATCTGTGAAATGGGGATAATAATAGGACCTACCTTGTAGGGTTTGTGAAGACTGAAGGAGTCAATATCTATAAAACACACAGAACTGTGCCCGACATGTAGTAAGTGCTACAAAAATGTTGCTCTGGTTGTTGTTAGGTGCCGCTGAGTTGGCTCTGACTCATAAGGGCCCTGTGTCCAACAGGACGAAACACTGCCCAGTCCTGTGCCAGCCTCACAATCCTTGCTACACCTGAGCCCATTGTTGCAGACACTGTGTCAGTCCATCTGGTTGAGGCCTTCTCCTTTTTTGCTGACCCTCCACTTTAATGAGCATGATATCCTTCTCCAGGGACTGGTCCCTTCTGCCAGCATGACCAAATGGGTGAAATGAAGTCTGGCCATTCAGATTTGTTCGTTCTTCTGGCAGTCCATGGTGCTTTCAGCATTCTTCGCCAGCACCGCAACTCAAAAGCATCAACTCTTCTTCAGTCTGCCTTATTCATTGTCCAGCTCTCACATGCATCCGAGGCTATTGAAAACACCATGGTTTGGATTAGGTGCACCTTAGTCGTCAAACAGACATCTTTGCTCTTCAGCACTTGAAAGAGGTCTTTTGCAGCAGATTTGCCCAGTGCAATATGACGACGTCTGATTTCTTGACTGCTGCTTCCATGGGTGTTGATTGTGGAAACAAGTAATATGAAATCTTTGACAACTTCAATCTTTTCTCCATTTTTTGTAATGCTGCTTATTGGCCCAGTTGTGAGCATTTTTGTTTTCTTTGTATTGAGGTGTAATCCGTAGTGCAGACTGTAGTCTTTGATCTTCATCAGTAAGTGCTTCAAGTCGTCCTCATTTCCAGTGAGTAAAGCTGTGTCGTCAGTGTATTGCAGGTTGTTAATGATTCTTCCTCCAATCCTGATGCTGTGTTCTTCTTCATAGAGTCCCGCTTCTCGTATTATTTGTTCAGCACACAGATTGACTAAGTGTGGTAAAAGTATACAACACTGATGCATTCCCTTCCTGATTTTAAACCATGCAGTATCCCTTGTTCTATTTGAACAACAGCCTCCTGCTCTATGTACAGGTTCCTCATGAGCACAATTAAGTGTTCTGGAATTCCCATTCTTCTCAATGTCATCCATGATTTGTTATGATCCACACAATTGAATGCTTTTGCATAGTCAATAAAACACAAGTAAACATCTTTCTGGTGTTCTTTGCTTTGGGCCAAGAGCCCTGTGACATCAACAATGATATCCCTCATTTCAAGGCCTCTTCTGAATCCAGCTTGTATTTCTGGAAATTCCCTGTCAATATACTGCTGCAACTGTTTTTGAATTATCTTCAGTAAGATTTTACTTGCGTGTGATATTAATAGGAGCTCTGGTTGTGCAGTGCCTAAGGCATATGACTGCTAACCAGAAGGCTGGCAGTTCAAACCCACTAGCCACTCCTTGGAAGGAAGATTGGACAATCTACTTCTATAGAGATACCACCTTGGAAACCCAAGGAGGGGTCACTGTGAGTCAGATTGACTCAATAGCAATTATTTGGTTTGGTGATATTAATGATACTGCTCGATAATTTCCATATTCTGTGGTGTTCTGGTTACCTAGTGCCACTCTGACAGAAATATACCACAAATGGGATGGCTTGAACAGGAGTTTATTCTCTTACAGTTTGGAGGCTTGAATCCAAGTTCAAAGTGCCAGGCTCTAGGGGCTGGGTGAAAGCCCTCAGCCTTAGGCTTCAGCTCTGCCTCTAGCTCCCAGCCCACTGAAGCTAGAGGCTTTTCTTCACTCAGACAGCTGCTGGCTGCTGAGGCTGACAAGCCCAAGGTTGACAAGTCCTGATGTTACCAAACCACAGGGCAAGTCATTAATTCAAGTCCATTGTAAGTCCCAAAGTCAGCAGAGCATGGCAGGCTGCTGAACAATGACACAGCTACATGCAGGGTCCAAGTGTGCCATAAGTTAGAGACCGTTCCCAAAGCTGCTTCTTATATATGGGAAGCAGACCACATACCCAAAGCAGCTACTCAGCTGCTTGTGGTAGATCCCACCATGAAGTTGATTGCCAGTCTCATCATGGGGAATAACTACCACCAGCTGCCCAGCCACTCAACCAGACCCAGCCAAGTTGACACACAACATAATCACCACATGTGAGATCACCTTTCTTTGAAATGGGTACAAATATGGATCTTTTCCAGTCAGATGGCCAGGTAGCTGTCTTCCGGATTGCTTGACATAGACAAGTAAGTGCCTCCAGCACAGCATCTGTTTGTTGAAACATCTCAATGAGTGACCCATCAATTCCTGGAGCCTTGTTTGTTTCCTTGTCAGTTCCTTTAGTTCAGCTTCAACTTCCTTCAATACCATTGGTTCTTGACCATATTCCATGTCCTGAAATGTATGAACATCAACCAATTCTTTTTGGTACAGTGACTCTATGTATTCCTTCCATCTTCTTTTGATGTTTCCTGCATTATTCAATATTTTGCCCATAGAATCCTTCAGTATTGCAACTAGAGGCTTGAATTTTTTTCTTCAGTTCTTTCAGATTGAGAAATGCTGAGCATGTTCTTTCCTTTTGGTTTTCTAACTCCAGGTCTTCCCATATTTCATTATAATAATTGACATTATCTTCTCAAGCTGCTCTTTGAAATCTTCTGTTCAGCTCTTTTATCTTGTCATTTCTTCCATTTGCTTTAGCTACTTTCCATTCAAGGGCAAGTTTCAGTCTCTTTGACATCCATTTTGGTCTTTTCTTCCTTTCCTGTCTTTTTAATGACCTTTTGCTTTTTACATGCATGATGGTCTTGATGTCATCCCACAGTTCCTCTGTTTTTTGTTCAGTGTGTCATATCTATTCTTTCGATGGTCTCTAAATTAGAAAAAAAACAAAAACCTCACTGCTGTCGAGTTGGATCTGACTCATCATGACCCCTCCTTGGGTTTCCAAGGTGGTATCTCTACAGAAGTAGATTGCCCAATCTTCTTTCCAAGGAGTGGCTGGTGGGTTTGAACCTCCAGCCTTCTGGTTAGTAGTCAAATGCCTTTGGCACTATACTACCAGAGGTAGAAATAATCAAGGCCAGATTTGGCTCTCCTGGACTTGTTTTAATTGTCGTCAGCTTCAACTGGAACTTGTGATCTGTTCCACACTCATCTCCTGGCCTTGTTTTACTGAAGATATTGAACTTCTCCATTGCCTCTTTCCACAGATGTAGTCAATCTGATTTCTGTGTATTCCACCTGGTGAAGTCCACGTGTATAGCTGCTGTTTATATTGTTGAAAAAAGTTATTTGCAATGAGTAAGTTGTTAGTCTTGCAAAATTCTTTCATGCTATCTGTGGCGTTATTTCTATCACCAAGGCCATATTTTCCAACTACTGGATATTCTTCTTTGTTTCCAACTTTTGCATTCCAATCACCAGTGATAATCAGCATATCTTGATTGCATGTTTGGTCGATTTCAGACTGCAGAAGTTGGTAAAAATCTTCAATTTCCTCATCTTTGGCTTTTGTGGTTGGTACATAAATTTGAATAATAGTAGTAGTAACTGGTCTTCCTTGTAGGCATGTGGACATTATCCTATCACTGACAGTACTTCAGGATAGGTCTTGAAACATTCTTTGTGACAATGAACACAACGCCATTCCTCTTCAATTTGTCATTCCTGGCATAGTTGATCACATGGTCGTCTGATTCAGCATGGCCAAAACAAATCCATTTCAGCTCACTAATGCCTAAGATATTGATCTTTTTGCATTCCATTTCACTTTTGATTACTTCCAATTTTCCTAGATTCATACTTTGCCTATTCCATGTTCTGATTATTAGTGGATGTTTGCAGCTATTTCTGCCCGTTTTGAGTCATGCCAGATCAGCAAATGGAGGTCCCCAAAACTTTACTCCATCTATGTCATTAAGGTTGACTCTACTTTGAGGAGGCAGCTCTTCCCCAATCATATTTTATGCCTTCTGACCTGAGGGGCTCATCTTCCAGCACTATATCGGACAGTGTTTCGGGCTATTCATAAAGTTTTCCAGTACTGTATCAGACAGTGTTTCACTGCTGTTCATAAGGTTTTCACAGGCCAATTCTTTGAGAAGTGTGTGGCCCCTTCCTTCTTCTGAGTCTGTCATAGTCTGGAAGCTCTGCCGAAACCTGTCCCCCATGGGTGACCCTGCTGGTATTTGAAATACTGGTGGCATAGCCTCCAGCCTTACAGCAACAGGTAGTCCACCACAGTGTGACAAACTGACAGATGAGTGGTAGAAAAAATGTTAGTTATTATCATTACCAGTTGCATGACCTTGGGCAAGTCAACTGCTTGGAGCCTTTGTTTCCTTATCTGTAAAAGGGGATGACAATAGTGCCCACTGTATGGGGTTGTGAGCATTAAATGAGCTAGGGCATGTAAAGTACCTGGCCTAGGCGCTTGACTCATAGGAACTGATGAGGAAATTACATCCCTGTTGGTAGACTGGTCACCAGGGTAGCCCAGATTCAAGGCAAGGGGACATGGACCCCATTCCTCAATGGAAAGGGGAATAAATATTTGCAGATGTGTTGAATACTGTCACAGTGAGCCCCATTGTTTCACTCCTAATAAATGCCCTCTTTTAGGAGCTCTGATAGCTTAGTGGCTAAGGCACTTGACTGCTAACCAGAAGGCTAGCGGTTCAAACCCACCAGCCACTCCTCGGAAGGAAGATGGGGCAATCTACTTCCGTAGTGATACCGCCTCGGAAACCCAAGGAGGGGTCATTATGAGTCGGTCCAACTCGACGGCACATAACAATATTTCCCAATTTATAAGAGAGGAAACTGAGCTCAGATTACTAACCAAAGGCCCCACAACTAGTAAGTTGTCACAGTGAGATTTGAACCCAGGCCTCTATGACTCCAGACTCTACCCCTTTCTGTCAGGCTCAGGGGTTTAGATTTGGTACTGGAGACAACCAAGGAGGCAGAGAAGGACCCCCACCCACCCTGACCCTCAGAGCCAGCTGGAGCACTGGCTGGACCACTTCCTCCTCTAGTGGCAGCCATGCTCTGGATGGCTAATGGTGTTGAGCATCTTTCCATGTGCTGCTTGGCTATTTCTACACCTTCTTTGGAGAAATACCTGTTCAGATTCTCTGACCATTTTAAAAATATTGGGGTATTTGTCCTTTTCTTGTTGAGTTGTGAGAGTTCTTCATCTATTCTAGATACAAGTCCCTTATCAGATACATGCAGATACTTCCTTCCTGCGATTCATCTTCCCACTTTCTTTATGGTGTCTTTGCACCACAATTAAAGTTTTTAATGAAGTTAAATTTTTCTGTTGTCTTCTTTGGTTGGTTGTGCTTTTGGTGTCCTACCTAAGAAACCATCGCCTAACCCAAGGACACAAAGACTTACACCTATGTTTTCTTCTAAGAGTTTTATAGTTTTTGCTCTTACATTTTGATCTTGCTATGAGTCGGGGTCGACTCGACAGCAAACAACAACAACAACAACATTTTGATCTTTGATCAATTTTGAGAGAATTCTTGTCTGTGGTGTGTGTTGTCTCTTGTTTTCATCCAGTTGTTGTTTCTCCTGTGTTAGAGGGGAATCCACCTGCGTTTCTTCTAATACTTTGCATGTTTTGTTATTTACATTTAGATCTCAGATCTGTTCAGAGTTCATTCCTGTGTGTGGTATGAGGAACCCATTTACTTTTCCTTTTTTCCAAATGACTCTTCAGTTGTCCTCACACCAGTTAATAAAAAGTCCATGTCTGTCTCAGTCATTTGAGATCTGAATTTTATGAAAACTAGATTTCCATGTATAATTGAGTCTACTTCTGGACATCCCCTTCTGTTCTATTGGTTTTCTGCCTATTCAAGTTACAATATTACATTTTAAATTATAAATACTTTATAATATACTTTAACATCTGGGAGGGTTAGTCCCCTTGAAGGGAACATTTTGAGTAATCTTGCAAGAATAGCATTTAACTGGAAGTCATGAGATCAGTGTGGTGAAGTCCCTCTTCTACCACTTACTCTGTGACCCTGGGCCAGTTAAAAGTCACCTCCCAGCCTCAGTTTCCTCTTCTGTACAGCAGGAGTAAGTACTAATTCTTTCTCTCTCTTCTTCCTAGGCTTGAATTATTTTACTAGTTTTATTATTTACCGGGAGCTCTGGTGGCATAGTGCCTAAGGAATTTGACTGCTAACCAGAAGGCTGGCAGTTCAAACCCACTGGCCACTCCTTGAAAGGAAGCTTGGGCAATCTGCTTCCATAGTGATACCACCTCGGAAACCCAAGGAGGGGTCGCTGTGAGTCAGATCTGACTCCACAGCAGTGAATTTAGTTTGGTATTATTTACTAGTTGGAGTCATTGTACACAAGTGTTTCTCTTCTGGAAGGGTGGTCTTTGTCTTGATAGAAGTTCTGCATGAACTGCTTGCTAATGCTCAGTGAGGCTAGGCTCTTTCTCTCTGGTAAGTTGGAATGATATTAGGAACCCCAATCAATTAATTTTATTTAGTCATTTGCAAATTTATTAAATATCATCAATAACATTCAGCTCAACTGCAAATGATATCAATAATTTCTTTCTTGGCAAAAATGATATGACTGTGTGCTTTGAAGTCATACTGAGTTCAGAAGCAGAATAGAGCTAAAAAAAAAAATGGTAGTGTCTCCTCAGCGGTCTCGTGTTACCTGGTGGTTAAACACCTCCCGCCCTGTGACAGGCCTGAAACATGTCAGCTGAAGGTTGAGAAGGTGAAAACGCCCACACCCTCCAAGGTCACAGCGTCTTCAGCTCAGCGCCAGCAAAGTCCCCACAGGCCACCAAGGCAGACTGAGGCTTGAATTGACTCTGCAGGAAAAGAAGACCCAAACAGAACAACAAAACCCCGTTGCTATTGAGTTGATTCTGGCTCATAGTGACCCTTTAGGACAGACTGGCCCCATGGTTTCCAAGGCTGTCATCTTTACAGAAGAAGACTGCCATGTTTTTCTCCTGTGGAGTGGCTGGTGGGTTCAAACCACCCATCTTTTGGTGAGGAGCAGAGTCATCAGGGCTCCTTGAAAAACAAGAACAGGTAACCTGTATTAAGCTTTGTATCAATCAGCTATTGCCACAACATCGCTGCTTAGCAAACACCACAAACCTCAGAGGCTTTATGCCATCCTTCATTCTTGCTCATGCACAAGGAGGTTGACCAATCCAGGCTGGGCTTGGCTTGGCTTTGGGCTTGTCTTGGGTCCAGCTCTGCCTTATGTCTCCTTCCGGCTTGGACCATCAAGCTAGCCAGGGCATGTTCTTCTTGTGGTAATGACAGAGCGCTAAGGGACTCATCCAGCCACACAAGCACATCTCAAGCCTCTGTTGACACCCCATTGGCCAAAGCAAAGCACATGACTAGCCCAAACATCCAGGGCAGAGAAGTACATCCTGCCTCCTGTGGGAAGAACAGCACAGGGTTCTCACTGTGGGCTGGCCCAGGGTTTTAGATGCGTTTTCTCACTCACACCTCATGACAGCCCATGAAAGGGCATGTTCTTATCACTGCAGAGGTGGCTCAGTGTAGGGATGGAGAGTGCAGACTTGGAAGCCAGGTTGGGTTTGAGACTTGACTCTCCCTTACTGGCTGTGTGACCTTGGACAAGTCACTTCAACTCTCATTCCTCAGCTTCCTCAGTGGTGAAATAGAGAACAGTAGCCCTCAAATAGGGCCATGATGAGGAATAAATGAGCTTGTGTGTTACTTGGCAGGGCACCTGGCTCATAAGATGCTCTCTGTGAGAGTTAGCTACTAATTGCTCTGTAACCCAAAAACCAAACCCACTACCATCCAGTGGATTCTGACTCACAGCTCCCCTGGAGGACAGAGTAGAACTGCCCTATAGGATTCCACAGATGTGAATCTTTAGGAAGCAGAATGCCTCATCTTTCTCCCATGGAGCAGCTGGTGGGTTTGAACCACCAACCTTTTGGTTAGCAGCCCAAAGCCCTAACCACAGCACCACCAGAGCACCTTATTTGCTGTCTATAAGTGTTGGCTATTGTTATCCCCATTTTACAGGTGAGGAAAGTGAGGCTCAGAACAATTAAGGGACTCTTTCAAGGTCTCACAACTAGTGAAAGGAAAGGCAGGGATTCGTACCTGGGCCCAGGCTCCACCTGATTGCTGCGCTCTGTAGCCTTCCTTTCCGTGTTGAGCTGCAGTAGTGTCCCTTCAACCTCCCCGTGGGGTGCTGGTTCTGCTATTGTTGGGATGGGGCTGAGGAGTCCCCCTCACCCTGCTCCCCTCTATCCTGTCGCACATAGCATTTCAGTTGAAGAAGACAGTGAGGGCCTTCTAGTCTTCTTCATTGGGGCCTTCCACTCTTTGCCCAGGGAAGGTCACATCCCCATTCAAGGAATGAGGAAAGTGAGGCTGGAGGGAGTAAGCCATTAATGACTTATCCAAACTGTCCTGGAGTTGGGGCCTGTGGACAGAAGAGGTGCAGTGTGGCCATGGGGTGGGAAGCCTGTTGCTGAGCCTGGTACATCCCTGTCATAGTTTGTGAGACCTTATTCCTTTTAAAAGGAAGATGGATTGGGGGCTGCAGTTGTGGGCCTCACAGGGATGTGGTGTCCAAGGAGGACGTACCAGCCCTCTAGCAACAGCACACATTAGTGGATTGATTAAGGAATTTCCAGAGCTGCAGGTGCCGTTGAACTTTAAGGAAGAAAATACGCTCATGGCTAAATTATCCTTTGTGTATCTGCACAGCCAGACCAGGGTGAGGTTCAGGAGCTCTTGGAGATCATGGGGTCAAGACCTCTTTTTTAAAGTTGAGGGAGACCTGAGGCTCAAGGGGACTTGCCCAGAGTCCCACAACGTTTCAATAACAAGACGGGGCTCAAATCAGTAAAGGGTTCTGCCTTAGCTCTCCCTGGAATAGTTAGTGAGCGCTTGGTATATGCCAGGGGCCGCCCGTTTCTGCCTTTAGAAGTTTGGCCAACTGATGTCCCTGAGTTTAACACCCATCCTTTCTGCCCTTCTGTGAGCCCCATTCTCTTTCCTGCTTCAACTGGCTCACCCTTTGAGTTGATAACATGAACCACGGACCCTTACTTCTCAGTCCTCCTCCTTTGCTCGTATTCTTGTTGTCCTCCCACCCACCCTGTCCCTACCAGTAGAAGTTCAGGAGGGAACCCAAACGCTTGAGTTCAAATCCCAGCTGTTTCCTACAGACAGCATGACCTTAGATAAGTAACTTAACCTCTTCGTTCCTCAGTTTCTTCTTTTATAAAAACTCAAATCCGTCGAATCGGATCTGACTCACAGCAACCCCTCCTTGGGTTTTTGAGGCGATATCGCTGTGGAACTAGATTGCGCAATCTTCCTTCTGAGGAGTGGCTGGTGGATTTGAACCACCAGCCTTCTGGTTAGCAGTCAGATGCCTTAGGCACTGCGCCACCAGATAATTATTCAAACCTTGCAGAGTTGCTATGGTGATAAAATGAGTTAATATATGTGAAATACTTGTAAGAGTGCCTGACACAAAAGAAGTGCTGTGTTATCATGATGAAAACATCATTTCTAGCTTGGCTTTTTCCTGGCGTGATGCTCCCTTTGCACAGGGACCGGGCATGGGGACCTTCAGAAGAGTAGATACACGGTGACTTGAAGGGCATCAGGAAAAGGCTTCACACAGGAGCAGGCTCTTGATGTGGAAAACTGAGAGGTTGTACAGAATATTCAGTTGGTAGGAATGGGAGAAGGAGACAACGTGTGCAAAGGCAGGGTGGGTGGGGAAGCGTGAGCCAGAATTGGGGCATGGCACACTTTTTTGCCCACCCTCTACTTTACCAAGCATGATGTCCTTCCCCAGGGACTGGTCCCTCCTCATGACGTGTCCAGAGTACGTGAGATGGAGTTTTCCCACCCTTGCTTTTATGGAGCCTGCTAGCTGTACTTCTTCCAAGACAGACTTATTCCTTCTTCTGGTGGTCCTCAGTGTGCTAAATACTCATCCCCAAAGCCGTGATTCAAAGGCATCAACTCTTCTTCAGTCTTCCTTATGCATTGTCCAGCTTCCTCATTCATATATGGATTGAAAAACCATCACTTGGGTTAGGTGTTCATTCTTCTGAAAGTCCATGATATATTTAATGGTCTTTGCCAGCGCCATCATTCAGAAGTATCAATTGTCCATGGAATCCTTCAATATTCCAACTTGAGACTTGAATATTTTCTTCAGTTCTTTCAGCCTGAGAAATGCCAAGCATGTTCTTCTCTTTTAATTTTCTAACTCCAGGTCTTTGTATATTTCATTACAATACTTCCTTCATCTTCCTGAGCAGCCCTTTGACACCTTCTGTTCAGCAATATTACTTCATCATTTTTTCTATTTGCTGAGCTACTTTATGTTCAAGAGAAAGTTTCACAGCCTCTTGTGACATCTGTTTTGGTCTTTTCTTTCTTTCCTGCCTTTTTAATGGCCTTTTGCTTTCTTTGTGTGTGATGTCCTTGATGTCATGCCATGATCCGTCTGGTCTTTGGTCATTAGTATTCAGTACATCTAATCTGTTCTTGAGAGGGTCTCTAAATTCAGGTGGAATGTATGCAAGGTCAAACTTTGTGTCTTGTGGACTTGTTTTCATTTTCTTCAGCTTCAATATGAACTTGCATATGAGCAACTGATAGTCCGTTCCTGAATCAGCCCCTGGCCTTGCTCGTCTCCATTGTCTGTTTCCACAGATGTAGTTGATTTGATCCTGTGTATTCCATGGTGAGGTCCATATGCATAATTGCCTTTCATGTTGTTGGAAAAGATATTTGCAGTGAATAAGTTGTTAGTCTTGCAAAACTCTATCATGGAATCTCTTGTGCCCTTTCTATCATAAGTCCCATCACCAGTAATTATCAATGCATCTTGATTGCATGTTTGATCAATTTCAGACTGCAGAAATTAGTAAAAATCTTCAATTTTTCCATCTTTGACATTAGTGGTTGGTGAATAAATTTGAATAATAGTAGTATTAACTGGTCTTCCTTGAAAGTATGTGGATATTATCCTACCACTGACAACATGGTACTTCAGGATAGGTCTTGAAGCACTCTTTGTGAAGACGAATGCCACGCCATTCCTCTTCAATTTGTCATTCCTGGCATAGTAGACCATATGATTGTCTGATTCAAAATGGCCAATTCCTGTCCATTTCAGCTGACTAATGCCTAGGATATCAGTCTTTATGCATTCCATTTCATTTTTGCCAACTCCCAATTTTCCTAGATTCATATTTCGTACATTCCATGATCCAATTATCAATGGATGTTTACAGCTGCTGCTTCTCATTTTGAGTCATGTGACTTCAGCTAATGAAGGTCTTAAGAGCTTTATTCTTTCCACATCATTAAGGTCAACTCTAATTGAGGAGACAGCTCTTCCTCAGTTGTATTTTGAGTGCCTTCCACGCTGAGGGGCTCATCTTCTGACAGTATATCAGACAATGTTCCACTGCTATTAATAAGGTTTCCCCTGGACAATTTTTTAAGACGTAAGTTGCCAGGTCCTTCTTCTGAGTCTGTCTTAGTGTGGAAGCTCCGCTTAACGTGTCCCCCATGGGTGAGCCGGCTGGTATTTGAAATACTGGTGGCATGGCTTCCAGCCTCAGAGCAACATGCAAGCTGATGCAGTACGACCTATTGATTATAGACATCCGGTATCTGGTTCTCACACCAAACTGTTCATTTGTTTCCACCATGAGGTTGCCATGAGTCTGAATTGACTCTGCCATAGACAATGACAGATGAGCTGATACTATTGAATTTTCAAAACATATCCTTATAGTGATCATTCTACCCTATGTTTATCCCTCATGTCTTTATCTTGTCTTATTAAACTAGCTAGAACTTTCATAACAATCTTCAGTGACAGCAGGTTTCTGTCATGTGTTTTGACTGTAATATGAATGCTTAGGGTATTTCACCAATTAGATATGACACTGATGCTAAATATAAGATCAATAGCAAGTCAAAGAAGTATCCTTCCATTGTTATTTATTAAGTGTTACTGTAAGGAGTCGATACTGAATTTTAGCACTTTCCCTTTCAACACCTTTGATACAAGCATATGGTCTTCTCTTTGACACATTAGTATGCTGTCCCAAGCCATGGTTAATGTTGAACCATCCTTGCCTACTTGGAATCAATCCTACTTGGACACGGTGTATTATTTTTTCATTATAATACTGTATCAGTGTGGTAGTATTTAGGAATATCATTTTTTGCATCTATATTAATAAATTGTGAGATTAGCCTATAGTTTTAACCTTTGTGCTGTCTTTAAGTTTTTATATATGGATTGTGTTAGCTTGGAAAAATGAATCTTTTTTGTATATGCCCTAAACCAAATCCCAAAACCAAACCCATTGCCTTCAGGTCAATTTCTATAGTGTCTTGTAGTGACCCTGTAGCACAAAGTATGACTACCCCCATAGAGTTTCCAAGGCTATAATCTTTATGGAAGCAAGGAGCTCTGGTGGGGTAGAGGGTAAGGCATTTGGCTGCTACTGACCTCAGTAATTCAAACCCACCAGCTGCTCTATGGAAGAAAGATGAGGCAGTCTGCTTCTGTAAAGATTTACAGCCTTAGAAACCCAGTGGGGGCTGCTATGAGTTGGAATTGACTTGACGGCATTCGGTTTGGTTTTGGAATCTTTGTGGAAGCAGGCTGCCACGTCTTTCTCTTACAGAGCAGCTGGTGAGTTTGAACTGCCAACTTCTTGGTTAGCAGCCAAGCACTTCACCACTGCACCGCCAAGGCTCCTGTGTATGCCCTAAATTCAAAAACAAACCCACTGCCATCAAGTTGATTCTGGCTTGTATGCCCTGAGACAGTTTAGTTACAGATGATCTGGCTCATAGCAACCCTTCTTTGGGTTTCTGAGGTGGTATCACTACGGAAGTAGATTGTCCCATCTTCCTTCTCAGGAGTGGCTGGTGGGTTTGAACCGCTAGCCTTCTGGTTAGCAGTAAAGATGCCTTAGGCACTACACCACCAGAGATCCTTAAATGAACTAGCCCCAAAGAAATACAAACAAATAAAACCTAAAAGTACTTGTCCAAGAAGCTAAATGGACTAGGCATTTATTTTTTTTTAAAAAATCAGTTTCTTCAAGTGATTGGGCTGTTCATATCTTGTCTGTTTTTGAATTAATTCTCATAATTCATGTTTTCCTAGTAAAGTGACCATTTTGTTGAGATTTCCCCATTGATTAGTGTAGAGTGTCTTGTATTTTCTTACTAGTTTTTTTTATATCATCTCTTCCACCTCTGTGGTTGTATCTTTTCATTCCTTCTCTTGATATCTGTGCCTTTTGAAAAACAGTCTTGCCCGAGGCTTGCCTATTCAGACACCAGTTCTTGGCTGTATTTATGTCATGCCTCCTTTTCTGTTTCCTGCTTCTTTATTTTCTGCTTTTGTCTTTGCCAATTCCTTCCTCCTTCCCCTGGGAATATTTTATTGTTTCAGTTTGGTTTGTTTTCGGTCTGGCTTCTTGAATTGAATGCTTTCGTGATGCACTGACTATCTGAATGTTGGCTTTAGAAGTCAAGGTTCAGAAGCCTGTGGAATGATGATAGAAACTGTTGAGGTTCAGACAGGACCAAGAGCACCTGTTGAATCTTCAGCCCCTGTAGAATCTTCAGCCCCTGTAGAAGGAAGAACCCTATCTCAGGAGGTAGGAGAACTGGCTTCCAGTCTCAGTCTTGCCTCAAACCAACTGAGTGTCCTTAGGCAAGTTTCTTCTCTCAGGACCCTCCTATCCATCCCAGACAGCCAGATGGGATGTGGGTCTGAGTGAGGTCTAGCCTTGTGAGTGAGCTCCCCTGCACCATGCAGCCTCCCATTAGGAAAATAGCTTCCATCCTTCAAGAGGCCAACTTGGCCTCTCTCTGATGTGGTCCTGGGCCCCACTCCAACACACACACCATAAAAACTGGGCAGTTGACTTGCCTATACACGACGGGGCCAAAAAGCACTGACCCAGTGTGTCCTGGAGGCGAGGCTCCACCTGAGTGTCCCAGCTGAGAGGCACTTGGCGCCTCTGGGCTCATGGACAGAGGCACAGCCAGGCCCACATGTGAAGCAGCTGAGGAGAGTGGCTTACGCTTGTGGACTTTGATGCTGGATTGCTCGTGTTCAGATCCCTACTGGGTAACCTTGGACAAGTTATATGACCTTCTTCTGCCACGTTTTCCTGTAAAATGGGGATAGTGTCAGGTAAAGTAAGGAGCTCTGGTGGCACAGTGGTTAAAGCATTCGGCTGCTAACCAGAAAGTCGGTGGTTCAAACCTACTAACCTCTCCCTGGGAGAAAGGTATGGCAGCCTGCTTCTGTAAATATTACAGCCTCAGAAGCCCTCTGGAGCAGTTCTGCTCTGTCCCCCAGGGTTACTATGAGGCAGAAACGACTTGATGGCAGTGGTTTGTTTTTGTATCGGATAAAGTAGAAGGTGATAAAAAAGAGGGACACCCTTAATGAGATGGACAGACACAGTGGCCACAACAATGGAGTCAAACACACTGGTGGTCATGAACATGGCCCGGAATTGGACAACGCTTGGTTCTGCTCTCTGTAAGGTCGCTGTGAGTCGGAGGTGATTCCACAGCAATGAACAGCAGCATCAGTGCCTCACCTCAGAGGGCTGTGCAGGTTCAGAGTTCGTAATTTAAAAGACTTAGAACAGAGCCTGGTGTTTTGTAATTTCTGTGTAAGTTGTTGTCATCATCAGGGTGTCAGCCCAGGGGTGGGGTCGGGTGTGAGCTGCTTCCTTGGTTGGTGGAAGAGCGAGTTCCTTGAAGCAGCCTCAGCCTTTGGTTTCTTCTCCACCTGCCTCTACCAGTGTGGCCATGACCTGCAGTGTTTCACTGAGCACAGTCTGACACTTGTGCTTACCTTGTTGCCTGAGCGATCTTTTCAGAAGCCCCCGTGTCTCAGTGTCCCTGTAAGAGCTGTGGAAGAGATGCTTAGTGGGGCGTGTGCTTCCTCCGCCCACCCCACTCCCTGTGATATTGGGCTGAGAGTTAGGAAGCTTGGGCTAAGGACTTGCTCTGCCACCTGCTCCCTGTGGGACCCGGCCCAGTGCTTCACCCTCTGAGTCCCACTTTTCCCATCTGCACAATGGCAGCAGGAGGGGTCGGGAAGATCGCCAGGAGCCTTTCCCACACTGATTGCTTGTCACGGATGGAGGCGATGATTGTAAAACCCAAAGAGTCCTTCTCCTCCCATGGCCCTACTTCTTTCATTCACTTAACAAAGATGTGTGGGCCTGTGTCTGCTGACCATGGGGCACAAAGGCCAAGTCCCTGGAATTTACACTCTGGAGAAAAAGGCTGCCATAGGGTTCTGGATGCTGGGTTGAGGAGGATGAGGGGGAGGCCCTCCTGGGGAGTCAGAATGGCTGTGACAGCTGCAGGTTATCTGGGGATCAAGGACCCCCCAGAGGCAAAGCCTCAGGTGAGGAGACATGAGAATGGCCGTCGCAAGCCAGAATACCCCATCCAAATCCAGGGAGTGGACAGTGGAGGATCCAGGGAGCCTCCTGTCTGGCAGCTGCCTCATGCTCTGGAAGGTTCTGGAAGGTGAGCCAGACACTCTGAAATGAGGCAGCGTCTGGATGCTGACTGGACACTGTGAGTGGCTGCCACCATTCAGGAAACATGCACTGGTACATACCATGGCATCTTTGGGAGATGGTGGCAGAGGTGGCCCCTTTGGCCACATGTTCAGAGTCTGAGGTGAGGCCTCCACATCCATGTGCTGCCTGCACTGTCCTGCTGGGGTCAAAGGGATGCTTTGGAGGGGCTACTGGGGCCCAGCCTGGCTTCATGTGGTAGGAGCTGCTCACAGGCACCCCTGAACTCTACTGAGAGCCCCAGTTCTCCATGTCCACACCCAGGTGGAAGGTCCTCCCTCCCTCCCCTAGTACTCGTTTTCAGCACACTTCGCAGGGTGGCTGACAGTGGGTGTGCCCCTTTCCTTCAGGTGCAACCTCCAATTCCAGCCACCAGGGTGGAGTCTTGTCTCCAGAGCCCGATAGAGAATCGCGGGACAGTCTGATTTCCCAGCCTCTGGGTTATTGGTCTTATCCATAGTCACCATGTTCCATGCGTGGAACTAGCACTAGGGGTTTGAAAGGGCTTCAAACTCCTGCCCTTTTCTTAAGAGGCTGATAGACCCCAGTGGTGTCTTCCTGACAAAGTGCTGCTACCTGCTACCTCGAGGATTTCCTCCATCTGCTCCAGAACGAACCACACTGGGTGCTCCCTTCATGTGTGTGTTTACTAAGAACCTACTGTGCGCTGAGCCCTGTGGTGGAGACAGGGGTCCTGGGTGGGGAGTCAGGCATCACCCCCGCCCTCAAAGAGCTGAACCCCAGAGGTGGAACCCCCCCAGGAGTGTCCATTGCTTGGGGTCCAAGGCCTTGTCTCTCTTGCTCACCTCTGTGTCCCCAGCACCCAGAACAGTGTTAAGTATCAAGAGATGCTTCTTGCTTGTTGATTCAATGAGTGGTAGTGGGAAGAATTCAGTTGAGAGGCTCTTTGCCACCAGGAGGAGGAGGAGGAGGAGGAGGAGGAACTGGAGCTGGGCTGTGAAGGCTGGCTGGGCTTAGGTCTTGTGCAGATGGAGGAGATGGCACTCGGCGCCAAGGGCCCAGCAGAACAAAGGCGTGGAGTCCGGGTCAGACCTGGAGAGTCGAGAACCAGATAGGGTGGCCGCAGCAGGGGCGGACTGGAGGAACGTTTGCACCTACACTGTCCTACCTTCTCAAAACTCCCTGGTTTTCTGTACACCCAGTGGAGCCTGGCCTCGGGTTCTTTTTGAGTGGAGCCGGTATGGTTGGAGGTGTGAGAGTGTGTGTGTGTGTGTGCGCGTGCGTGTGTGTGATCATGAGTGAGTGATGCGGGGAGCCGGGGGCACTTTGGCATTCAGCGTCCAGACGTGACAAATGTGCAGAAGTGTTTGGGGAGTCACGGACATGAGCTGCTGGCCGTCGAGACGCTCACCCTGTGATTTGTTGCTTTGATTCCTCAGGCCGCGACTTGGCGAGCACGACCCTCCCTGGGTACCCTCCGCACGTCCCCCCCGCCGGACAGGGCAGCTACTCAGCTCCGACGCTGACAGGAATGGTGCCTGGTGAGTTTGTACTGGTGGTGTCTCTGCAGCAGGCAGCAGACGGGGCCTCGGGGGGCGCCCCCTAAACAGCCCGGGTGACCTCTCTGCTTCTGAGAAGCGTACCTGAATAAATCTGGCAGAGGTCTGCATGCTGGACCTCTTCTTCTGCAGCTGGGCCACAGTGGGACCAGACTCAATCTGCAGCAACTCCTGGGAGGACAGGAGAGAAGGAGCGACACCGGACCATGCAAATAGACCCTCGCTGGCTGGTGAGGGTCTGAACACAGAGCGGGGCAGGGCCTGGCCAAAGGCAGGTGGAGCCGAGGCCTCCCGGCCCTCTCTCCACCACTCAGAGAACCCCCGAAATGCTCCTGGCTCCTCACTCCTTGGGGTTTAGGACCATTTCTCAGGACAGACAGGATGTTGGCGGAAGGGTTTACCACTTGACTCCAAGCTGAACACCCTGTGGCCATGGGAACCTCCTTGGGCCAGGGACATTGGAAAAGAAGTCACCTTGCCCCCTCCTCTTGTGGGGTGGCATGGGGACAAGGCACACATCACCACAGTGCTGCTTGTTCACGGACTAAGGGCACTTGCAAGGCAGAGATACCCAAAGTATGGTTTTGGGCAAGTGTTTTTGAAACCTCAGGGCGAGCATCAAGGATTTGTTGAGTGGTCTTCTACCTCCCTTATGGGTGGGTGGTCTTCTGTTTGGAATCGTGTGCAGGGGCACACCACTGGTTTCAGTGCTCGGGGCCTCCAGGGGCCTTGGTCCTCTCCCAACATACTGGTGACTCTGGTGGGCACTTCACCCTGTGCCCACCCTGCACCTTCTCAGAGCCTCATAGCAGCTGGGAGAAGCAGACAGATGAGGATGACTCCTCCCACTTGACTGGTGAAGAAACTGAATCCATAGAGAGGCTGAGATGGGCCTAAGTGCCCAGCCAGGAGGAACCAGAGCCAGAGCTAGATGCCAGTGGGAACCACTCTTGGATCAGGCAAGAAGGACTCTGCTCTGTGCCCCTCTCTTTAGAGAGCCCTGCTCTGGTTCTGCTGGGGCAGTGAGCCCCCCATGGGCTGCGGGGTCTGCGTGGCCAAGGGGACGTGCTCCCTTGGGGCCTGTGCCCCTCCTTCTAGGCCACCCTGGGGTCCTGTACAAACAGCCCCCAGTTTCTTTCAGCCTCTTCCCCAGGGCCTTCCTCTTAAGGGTGTGGTCCTAGGCCGGAGAGCTGGCTCTTTGTAGAGGTTGGGAAGCGAGCTTGGGTGTGATGGCTGGGTGTCCACACTGGAGTATGTGAGCCCCTGTGAGACGGTGGGTGGAGCTGGGGGTGGGGAGGGGAACGTGCAGATCGTAGCTGGGGGTGAACTTTCCCCACGAAGCCACATCCTGGCATGGAACACCCAGGAGTCGAAGCTCCTGCATCCTGGCCTTCCGGGTTGTTACCAAGGTGAATTTAACAAGGTAGGAGGACAGAACATGTTTCATTTAACGGTTTGTTAGCTTGATTTATGACTTTTAAATATGAGACATATGGGAGCTGGTCTCCATGTGTATTCTTGCCCTGGGCCTTGCCAGAGCCGCGAGTGGGTGGGGGGCTCCCTGCCAGGATCGCGCCTGCAAAAGCCTTGGCCTTCTCTGCTGCGCGGATGGTCCCATGGTGGACCACAGGGAAGTACTGTGCACACAGCCAACGGGGTGGTGGAACATACCCATCCTTCTCCCCTGCTGGCAAGTTCCGGTGGCCTTGGACCCAGCAGTATCCATTGATGGCCCTTCACGTTTGTGTGACATTTTATAGAATGTGCAGAATTTCCCAGAGTCCTTTGGGCTTGTAATCCTCTGAGATGGGCAGTGCAAGGGATGTTACTGTTTCCAGAAGGGGACTCTGAGGCTCTGAGCAGTTAGGAAATTGCCCAGATCTTCCTACCCTGAACTTGGGAAGACCTGAACCTGGGTTTTGCCCTCTGACTCAGAACCCCTGCTGCGCTGTGCGACCTGGCTGTGGTCTCTCGGTCTATCAGCTTCAACTTCTCCATGACGGAAGGAAGGGGGTGTGGGAGCAGCCCGGGCCCTGCTCTGAGGGCATGTCGGTGGGTGAATCAGGGGCCAGCCCTGCTTATCTCTGAATAGACTTGTTTCAGAGAAGCAGCTGAGCTTGCCTGACTTTATCCAAACTGAGCCTGCTGTCTGGCCCCCAACATTCCTCCTGGCTTAATTCCCAGGCTCAAGATGCAAATGGCTGTGGGCCTGACAGAGCCTTCAGCAGAAATGCGTGGCACCTCTTGGCACATTAATGGTGGCAGCAGGAATCACAGGCCCAAACAAGGGATGGTCTAACCACACCCGCTGGTAGCAGCCACCAAGGGCAACCACAGAGCCATCCAGGCGCCATGGTCCCCCAGGACCATGCAGGGGCCATGGCCCAGGAGCAGGGGGCTTTGCTGCAGCCCCGTGGGCCCCCCATCTCACCCCTCCGCGGCCCCTCGCTCCTCCTCCTGTGCACGCCTCTGTCTCTCTTCTTTTCTAAGCATCCTTGACGCTCTGGGCCACACCGGTCTCCAAGCTGGGATTCCGAGCTCAGTGGACACAGCACTTAGTCCCTGTTCCCTAGTGTCCAGGCCACAGCCTTGTCTTTAGACTTCTGCTTCCAACATTATTTACTATCCCTGTTTCCCGGGATTTCCCAGAGCAGCCCAGCTCGCACGTCATCTTCACCGGGACTGCCCCTTGGCTTGCCAACCAGCACAGAGTCAGGGGCCCCTTTCACTGCAAAGTGGAGTTCTGAGCCTGCCATCCCAGCACCGCTCTGGCCTGGCCCCAGCCTGCCTTCTGGGCTCTTCTCCCGGCCTCCCTCTCCTCCCAAGGCTACTGGCTCTCACTGGTCTCAGTTGACCATCAGCATCCTTTCTCATGAGGTGCCTTTGGCTTGGACCGCTTCCTGCCTTGGCCTGTGAAAATCCTTCAGGACCAAATGCAGATGTCACCTGCCCCAGGAGGCCTTCTGATGTGCGCCATGATGCTTTGTATCTGGCTCTGTTATGCCTCTTGGCTCAGTGGGTCTCTGTCCAGGTAGCTATGCCTGGTCCGTGTTCCCCACTGGAGGTGAGCTCTTGGAGGGCTAGGCCTTCTTCCTAATCAGTTTTCTCTTCCCTTTACAGCTCCAAGAACATAGTAGGTCCTTTCTGTGAGTGTTGGTTGAGAGGGAAAGAGAGGAAGGAGGGATGGAGAATTGGCCTCTGCGTTAGTTTCTTATGGCTGCTGTAACAGTTTCCTGCAAACTTGATGGCTTCAAACAACAGAAATTTATATTGTCACAGCGATGGAGGCTAGAAATTCAAAATCGAGGTATTGGCCATGGCCCCACTCCCTCCAGAGGCTCTAGGGAAAATTCTACTCCTCGTCCAGCTTCTGAGGGCTGCTGGCATTCCTTGGTGTGTGGCTTCGTCCTTCTCATCTTCAAAGCCCACGTCTTTGAATCTCTCTGTCCCATGTTCACGCCCCTTCTCTGCATGTCACATCTCCCCCTGCCTCGTAAGGATTCACGTGCTTGCATTCAGGGCCCACCTGGATCACTGGGATGCTCTCGTCATCTCAAAATCCTCAACTTACTCACATCTGCAAAGACACCGCCCCCCACTAAGGGGACATCCGCAGGTTCCAGGAGTGAGGAGGACGTGGATGCGTCCGGAGAACAGTTCAGCCAACCGAATCTTGCTTGAGGATTTCAGCTTTGTGTCTGTTTGTTAGATGTTGGATTCATACCCTCTTGGATTTCTGAATGTGGTAGGCATTTGCCCTTTCAACCGTGATGATCCTGAAGGTGAGGCCATTGCAGAGCCCCCCAGGGGCACATTGGCAGCGCCTGGGCTGGAGAAGCAAGCTGGCCAAGGCTTGGGGGAGTGTAGTCAGCTTTTGTCTTTCTAAAGCTGTTAGAGGGCAGCGTTCTGTTTCATCTACCTCCTCATCTCTGGTCGGCTGGCGGTGCACCCCAGAGAAAGTGGGAAATCTCTGGGGTTCCCCCCCAGGCTTCGGGAAACCCTTGCTGTCACCTCTTCCATTCAAAAGGGGAAGCATTTGCCTCCAGCACATTCAGAGGAGGGACTGCCTACAGGGAACACTTGGGCTGTTGAACTCTCGGACCTGAGATGGTATTTCCCATCTTTCCACATTAAACGTCAGCTTCTTGGCTTGGACTCGTGTTTATTTTGAGTCATGAGCCTGACATCGGGGTATTGTCTGCCCCTCTGTCTCCAGGGCATCCCCACGTCTGCTGGGCAAGGCTCCTTGGCCTTCCAGAGTGTGTGTAGCCTCAGGTCCTGTGGGTCTGCCGATGCTATATGGGCCTCGGCTGACCAGTTTCGTTGGGTGAAACAAATAAGGCATACTCTCCTAGCTTCGAATAAAGACAGCTTTCAGATTTCCTTTTCATCAAGCCTCAGCAGATGCTAAAACTGTTGCAGCAAAGCCTTCATAGACTGCTGGGTCCCTGTAACTAGTTGATTTCTGCCTGAAGATGTGTGTAAGCAAACAGGTGGCCACAGGTGTTTGAAACTCTTACACATTCTGGCCTGGAGGAGGAAGGAAGGGGAGCTCACAACCTTTTGACCTAAGTAAGTCAACGAAACATGCTGAACATCTTTGAGATGACCCTGTCTAGGAACGCCGTGCCCGTGGCCCTATCTCATGCTCCTCGACCACGGCTCTGTCTTACATGCCCCATCCATGTTTCAGAGTTTTGAAGGTCAGAGGTCAAATGGGTCTTAAGGTCTGTTATCAAGGTGTCAATAGGCAGCTTCCTTCTGGGGGCTTTCGAGGCGAATCCGTCTCTTGCCTGTTCCAGTTTATAGATGCTGCGGGTTCCTGGGCTCCGGGCCCCTGGCTTCACCTTCCAAGCCAGCATTGTCGGGCTGGGCCCCTTACCGCGCTGTCCTCGTCCTGGTTCTCTCTTCCACTTGCAGGCTCCCTTGTGGCTCCACTGGGCCCCCGGGTGGTCCAGGACAGTCTTCCCCACGTCAGGGCCAGCTGATTGGCAGCCTCCCTCCCGTGTGCCATGCGACCTAACCCACAGACCCCGGGAGGGAGCGTGTGGCAGCCTCTGGGGAGCCACTCTTCTGCCCCCACACCATCGACACCAGGACTCCACCGTTCTCTTTCAAAGCACCCCGTTCTTTCCGTTCATGGCAGAAGCACAGCTGAAGTAATTTGTGCATTGGTTTACTCACG
This sequence comes from Orycteropus afer afer, assembly GCF_000298275.1. Taxonomy (NCBI): domain Eukaryota; kingdom Metazoa; phylum Chordata; class Mammalia; order Tubulidentata; family Orycteropodidae; genus Orycteropus; species Orycteropus afer. The sequence goes on from NW_006921761.1 coordinate 2,278,443, forward strand.
CTGCCTCTGCTACCTTCTCTGGACGGCGGAGTCCACGGGGCAGAAGCTGCGTCCCTGATAGGATGCCTGGCTCCTGGAACACTCAGGAAATAGTCGTTGAAATGAAAAGGGCGGGACCTCAGGCTGGGCAGCCAATTGGGCTCAGTCTAATTTTTTCTGGCCCCAACAATGGGGGTGGAGCAGTGTGAACTGAGGGCGTTGGGACTGACCCAGGCTGGGAAGAGCAGGGCCGCTGGCTGGGCAGCCATGTGATCGGACAGTGGGCGGCTGGTGGTGACTGCCCAGCTTTGAATAATCCTGCTGCTTCCGTCTAGCGCTGTGACTCGGGGCCAGTTACACGGCTTCTCTGTGGCTTAGTGAGCTCGTCTCTAATATGGGATCTGTGTCAACACTCTCAGGACTTTGCTGATGAGTATTATTTACTACCCAAACCCTAACCGTTATTACCATCGTAATATAGAAAGGGGCCTGCCGGGATGGGGCTGAGAAGCCCAGCAGGTGTGCCTAAAGCCGACCTGGCCTGGCGTCAAGTCGTCAAGTCGGAGCTCCTGTACCCCATGGCATCCGCCATCAAAGGGAGAGCCAGTTAGAGAAGGATCTGGTCAGGAGGGAGCGCGTCACCAGGGGGGGCGGGGACAGAGTCTGAGTGCTCAGAGAGGACACTGAGACTGGTGCAGGGCAGGGCTGGTGCAGGGCCCCTGAAGCATGGTCACGTGTTTCCAGGACTGTCTGAAGATGAGGGTGGGAGCAGCGAGGTGGGTGGGGAGGGAACACAGCCCAGCCAGACCAGCCTGTGTCGGGAGGGTTGGCAGGAGGGGAGCTGGCTGGTGAGGAGGGTGGTGCCAGCAGGAGAAATAGAGGATTGAATACATTCAAATGAGGTTTGGACTTGTCAGCACTTGGAGGCCTAGTGGCCATCCAGGTGGTGAAGCAGACCAGGGTCACAGGGCAAGGGGTGGGCCAGAGAGGGAGTTGTGGAGACGTCCCAGGAGAAGAGAGGGTCCAAGGAAGGAGTGTGGCTTTCCCACTAGTAAGCTGCATGTCCTCTCCGAGCCGGCTGTGTGTCCCAACCAGCTGCTTGCCCTCTCTGAGCCAGCCCTGCCTGCTGTGTTTGAGATGGGTGTATCGTTCCTGAGGCAGCAGGTGTGTGAGTGTTGAGCCTGGGGGTGGGTGGGCAGGAAGCCAGCCCTGACTGAGTGCTGCACAGACCTGCTCCAGAAGGTGGGCAGGCTGGAGGGGCGGGGCCCTAGCACCAGGCAGGGAGGCTGAAGCCTGCGGTCCAGTGTAGCTCAGCCAGGGGTTCACCGAGTGACCTCAGACCAATAATTTCTGCTCTCTGGGCCTTGTGTGATGTGTGAAATGAGGGGTGGGTGTCTTCTGGGCAGAAACTGGCAGGCGTGGCCCGAACCTGAAGGCAGAGTGAAAGGAACATCCTTTCTACCCTGGTACAGAGAACGGGCCCCGAAGTCAGAGCTGACCACACTGGAATAGGCAGCCCTGGCAGGCAGTGAGTTCCCCACAGAGGGGCCCAGTGGAGGAGGCGGCTTGGATGGGTGCTGTTGGGGCCCCGGGCCAGGCAGCGTGCTCCGAGAGTGAATGGCCTTTGCTCTCAGCTCTTGCCACCCTCACCCCTGACTTCAGTCCCTCTTGTCCTCAAGGCCTGGGCACTTCCTGAGCTCCCCCCCACTTTTGCCAACCTCACCTGTTGCTCTTTCCTGACTCTTTGCTGCCCTCTAGTGGTCTCTAGTCACTCTGCCACACCCGGAATGCGGACTTGACCCCTGGCGAAGCCAGCTGCAGCCAGGAGCTAATGACCGGTGGCCATCTATTTGTTTATTCCTTCAATCCTCAGACATTTCCTGTGCAGCACCAGGTGCAGAGCTGGGCTCGGCGTGAGGTTAAAGGCGCCCGCCCTCAGGAAGCTCACAGTCTGCAGGCTAGTCGGGGAGGCAGACCTAAGCACCCCCTCTTGCTCTGTTAAGAGCATAAACCCAGGACCGCACAAAGTGCGGAGGAAATGTGTGGGGTGGGGGGTGGTTGCTAAGTCTGCCGGAGCAATGAGGTAGGGGTGGGAGGAGTGAGGGGGCTTCCTAGAGGGGGTCCTTGGAGCTGGGCCTTGAAGGGTGGGTTTGCCAGTCTGAGAAGCTGGAGGAATGTTTTTGGGTGAGGGGCCAGTGTGTGACAAGACCCGGAGGGATGGCAGCCATGGGAAACAAACCCAGAACTTAGGGGACAAAGTCCTGTCCTGGTCAGCCTGATTGTCCAGGAGGAAAGGCTTCTGCTTACCCAACAGTGCCCCCCATGCCAGGGGCTGGCCTAGGGGCTCGGCCGGTCCACTCATTCATCCTCACAACAACCCCATTCTACAGATGAGAACACTGAGGTTCTCAGAGGGATCGGGTAACTTGGCCAGTGCCACACAGCAAGTGGAGGAGCAAGGGTTCAAACCCAGGCAGTCTGACCTGAGATTTAAGTCTCTCTGCTTCAGTGCCTCTCTATACCGAATAGCCACAGGGTTGGCCAAGAGGCTGGAATGGCGAGTTTGTGTGGTTCCAAGATGACTGTGGAGCTCGTTCTTGGCTGGGAGCAGAGAAAGTGCTTTGGGCTTGGCTCCCCTGGGGTGGAGAGGGAGAGACTGAAGCCTGGGGTGGGGGACACCCTCCTGGAGGGGCTCCCCACTCAGGAGCCAGCTCCCTGCAGTGTCCAGAGTGCACACCGCCCCTTCAGCCGCACCAGGCCTGCCCATTTGGGGCTGAGGACCCAGCTCGCTCCCGACACTCTCCTTCCATTACCTTTAATGGCATTGTTTGTGAGTGTGTAGCCCAGGCCAGACTGCAGAAGGAGGCGTGGCATACCAGCAGAAACTTCCCATGGGCCCGTGGAAGTGGGCGCAGGACCTGGGAGAGGCCCTGGGCCAAGGACCAAAGAACTTTTCGGGAATTTATATCAACTTGTGATCAGAAAAAACTCTTGCCTCTAAAATTCAAAAAGGAAACTGGGACATTGACGTGAATAAATGTTAAATCAAATATCTACAGATTATAGCATCCTGTTAACTTCGTTAACTATTAAATTTATGGCTCATGAAAGTGTCATTACATCTGGAAACAATTTTTAGGTTAGGATTTCTCACTTTACAAGAGTTCACACGGCTGTGCCCTGACGGCTGCGAAATCACAGCCAATCATAAATTTACTTTGGTCGAATAATCTCAAAATCAAAATGGTAAGCGCAGTCCTTGTGCATGTTTAGAGCACAGAGTATTTTTGTTCTGGTGAATTTAATGTGTGATGTGCTGTAAGAAGAGGTGGGGCGAGGCCTCTGAGAAAGGTCCCTGGGTACCTGGGAAGGGGCGGCTCGCCCAGGCCGGCTTGCCATCTGAGCCCCTTGAACATAGCGACTAGTGGTGGGGCCTTAAGCTGGCCGGGCTGCAGTGACCGTGCTGCATCGGTCCATGTTTCTGTCCCTCTCTCCTCCTTTCCTTCTCTCCACCCTCCCCTCCAGCGTTTACTGTCTACCATGTCCCAGGCTTAAGCCTAGGGATACAGGGTGAAGGCCATGGGTCTTGTCCACGAGAAACTGCCAGTCCTAAGGGCAGATGGGCAAGCCAGTCAGAGCCAAGATGGGGACAGGTGTGGTAACAGCTAAGCCCAGGGACTCTGGGGGCACAGAGCAGGGGGCCCAGCCTGGACTGGGGGTATCAGGCGTAGGGCTCCAGAATGCCTGTGCAGGAGGCGTGGTGGGAGGGGCCCCATTGGCAGCAGCATCTCTGGGGCATTTTTCTGGCTTGAGAGAACACCATCATCCGCATCAGAGAACCGGGCAGGTCGTGTGTGCGGGGGTAAAGCCTTGCAAGTTGACCACCCTGCCGCCTCTGGTCGGAAAGACATCTGGAAGGTGTCGACTCTCGGGCCTACCTTTGAGGGAGAGGTGTGTCAGCCAGTGGGAGTGTGATGAGGAGGGAAATGAACGTTTCGGGGGATGGGGCACGCACTGGACTCGTTCTCCAGCTCAGCTTCTCTCTGTTGGGGTTGTCTGTGCTTCATTCCCTTGGACTTGCTCGAATTCGCAGCTCCCTGATGCCAGGGAAGGCACCCTAGTGATGTGATGGTTGAGCATTGAACTTCTAACCTAAAGGTCAGAGGTTTGAACCAGCCAGTCACTCTGCGGCCTTGGAAACCCTGTGAGGCAGTCCTACTCTGTCCTCTGGGGCGCTGTGAGTCGGAATGGATGACAGCAATGGGTTTGGTTTGCTTTTGGTCTGACTCCAAGGCGTCCTCAGCTGTCAGCCTCAGTCCGAGCAACCCTGTCCTCTGACCCTGTGGGTCACTCCATCTGGGCAGGTTCCCCTGAGAACTTCTGCCAGAGCCTGAAGCCCTGGAGGTCAGTAGACTTGGCTCTTTAATGAGGCTAATTGCCCCATGTCCATCAGCTGATCCTACTAACTTCTCCCCCTGCCAAACTCACCTGGCGCCTGGCATTCTATGCAGTGAACACACACTCGTGGTCCTCAGTTACTCCTTGGAGGCACCTGGTCGGGTGGGGACGTTTATCCCCATTTCAGGGTCGAGCAAACGGGGTTCAGAGTGGTGGCACGCCTTGTGGAGAGAGTCAGTCAGGCTGCAGCGGGGCTGGGAACCCGCGTCTCCAGCATACTCAGCTCTGGGTGCCATGGAGCTCGGTGGGCACAGGGGCAGGTCATGGCCCCCTGGTGCTCCCCTGGGGACGTGGGTGATGCCTTCCTGGCCCAGGCTGCTTTTGTGGCCTTTGCCACTTGGGACACCAGGGAACTCCCCCGTCTTCCCTTCCCGTCCTTCCTGCAGGAGGCTGGCCGAGCAGGAGGCCTCCTCTCTGCCTCCAGCGCATCCCCAGCGCCAGGCCTTGGCACTGACCCGTCACTCCGGTCCGCTGTAGTGACCGCGTGCTCTCGTCTTCCGCTTGCTGTGGAGAGTTCTCTGAATCCCCCCGCTCCCCGCCCAGTCCCTGCATGGGCAGGTGCTCAGCGGCTCTCGGCGGCCCTCCTTGTCCTGCCTGGTCCGCAGTCCAGGCCTTAAAGTCCAGCTGTGTCCTCAGACAGGTCTGAGCTGGGCTTAGGCGCTCCCGACGTTCCTGGTGCTCCCGCTGGCTCCTGCCTGGAGGAAGCTGACACAATGGCTTGTTCTCTGGCCGGGAGTTACTTTTCTTTTCCACTTTTCCCTCCTTCCCCTCTCGGGGGACTCGCCTGCGCCCTCATCTCTCATGTTTTTCCTTTCACTTGACTGTCACTCTCGTTGTCCTCCCGGGGCTGGGAACGTGGGGTGACAGGCAAGGGGAGCCCAACCGGGCCGGGGAGGCTGGAAATATAGTCATTAATGGGACCCGCGAAGCCCAGATGTCCTCCCTGAACGCGGGTAATTTGTTTTTAATGAAAAACCACGCGGTGACCCTGAACAAATGAAGTTTCTTTATAAGGAGTCTATGTGCAATGGCACAGATAAAGGACGCGGAGCCGGGAGACTTCAGCCCGGGGCTGGGAGAGAAGGAGAGAGGGAAGGAGGAGACAGAGAACCTTGACAACGGCCACTGTGCTGGGGCGGCCTGGTGTCTGAACGGAATCCCCGGTCGCATAGCCTCTTCCTGGCAGGAGGATGCCTCACAGTGGGCCGCTAGGGGCTCTCCCTCCCAGCGGGGCTGGGAATTGGAACTACCACCTGCACGGCCCCTCACAGTTCCCAGGCCTCCCTCGCCTCATCTTGGGGATCCTCGGGGGAGGGGGGCACAGACCCAGAAACGGAGGCTTAGAAGAAGTGGTGCTTAAGCTCACGCAGCCAGCGAGTGGCTGAGCGTAGGTGACAAGGGGACGACCTTGCCACTGGGTTAAAATCTGGAAACTGCTTCCTCTCTGTGGCCGAAGAGAAAGGTGCAGCAGGGAGCAGCTGTGGAAGGCATGCTCTGGGCTGAGCACACGCCCAAGGACCAGGGACCGCCCCTGGGAGCCCTGGGAGCGCACGGCCTGCCCAAGGCCACTGGGGCTGGGAGAGTCCCGGAAAGAGAACTTCCAGAGACTTCGGCAGTGTGGGAAGGAGGGATTTGGAATCTGCTTCTTGGGAAAGGGAAACCAGCCATATACGTCCCCGACACACACAAACACGGAGCACCTTCCCGGGCCTTTGAGGGTGAGGGAGCAGGTACTGGGCCAACAGCAGAGGTCTGGGGTTCCAGCTCAGGGCCTTGCCCTTGGCCTTGGGGGCTGCTAATCTGGGGGAGAACCACTGGAGGCGTCTGTGTGGTGCGGGAGGGTCCATTCCAACAACATCCCCTCACTGAGGCTGGAGATGGGTGGCCAGGGCTGGACTCTACTTGGGAATCAGCCTGTGAGGGTGCAGATGGGGGCAAGGTCTTATTCAAGGTCACACCACAAGTTAGCAAAGAGGCAGGCCGGCCCTCTTCCCACAGCAGCAGCCTGTCATTGTGGGAAATGGACCCCTCGGGTTTCCATGAGAGGGAGGCAGTTTGGCCCATTGGCTCCGTTGCTCTGGTTTCTACAACAACTCAAATCATGCCCTTACCCCGCCCCAAACTTGGCGACGTTCTTCCTGAGCCCAGAGGCTTCCCTGGTTACCAGGGCACCTCCCTGGCAGTGCCCTCCTCCAGGTCGGCCTGGGACCACCACGAGGCCCGGGCCTGGCTCCTCCCACTCTGTTTCCCAGGCAGCATCCAGGAGCTAGGCAAGAACAAATGCTTGGTTTCTTCTCCAGGGTTCAGTCTCTCCTGGAAGTTATGACCCAGTTAGGAAGTCAGAAAGGTAGAAAAATTTGACCATGACCCCGACTGGGGTGACCCAGCCCTGGCTGTCAGTGAGGCCTTTGCCTCACATGCTCCTGCGAGTTCCAACCCCCTGGAGCCAGCCTGCCTCCGTTGGTTTCCTCTGTGATCAATGAATCATCTCCCACTGACTTCCAAAATGGATCTGAGGCAGCTTCCTGACCTTTCCATCAGCCCACCCTAAAATCCGTCAGACTCCGAGGACCACCAGCGGTGCTGTGCAGAGGCGAAGGCGGGAGAGGCCAGGCAGCCCACCTGCCCGAGGGCGCACTCGGTTTTGAACTTAGCCCCTTGGCGCCGTGACCCACGCCTTGACGACCCTCGCTTTGTGGCCGTGAGCAGGAAGCTCACTTTCTTGGAAACGGTTCCGACCTGGATGTATGCCAGAGCAGACTTCCAAAAACATATTTTAATCAAAAAGAAGATCACTAGAAAAATTGGGACAAATTGTGATTTAGACAGCGGACAATTACAAATTCCAGGAGGAGCTGCCAGTTGGCACACAAACTCCTTGGAGGAGTCTGGGGTTAATTGTGCCGCCAGCGTGACCGCTGGGTCTCTGCACTGCGCTCGCACGTGCGCGATTGTGGGATGATCCTGGTCTCTGTCCTTCCTGTCCTCGGTCCTTCCTTTTCCCCTCTGCCTCTCCAGCCCCTCCCCTCCTTCCCTGCCTTCTGTTCTCCTCTTTCCCTCCCTCCCTCTCCTCCCTGCACTCACTCGTTTATTCACCGATATTCATTCAGTCCTTTATCAGACACTGTTCGAGCCCCTTCTGGATGCTGAGCCCGGTTCACGGAGCCGGCACAGAAACAAGGCAATGAATTTTCAGGCCCCGGCATCGATGAGAATCATCTATGTCACCCAGAAGCTGCTCCAATGTTTGACTGGACTGAGGCCCAGTCGCGGGGCAGGGACCGACTGCTGGGGACAGAGGAGGCCCAGCTCTGAGGGCTGCAGGCCTGAGGGCTCAGCTGCAGAGCAGGAGGGCTGCCCCCGGCTCTCGCTAGCCCTGGCCCTGGCCACCCTGCCTCCCCGAGGGGGCTCTGAGGGAGCCTGGGGTCCTGCAAAGCCCGCCCCTCGAGTGGGTGCCAGGCCGTGTGTACAAACGGGGCTGAGGATTTAGGACTGGGGAGGAGCAGGGAGCTGTCCTGAATGGCCGCCCGCTTCGGAAATTTCTATGCATTTGTAATAACAAAATTACCATAATTTGCTCGTTAACGCAGCTAGATCAGTCAAGCATTGTTCCGTGGTGGGCGGGAGCCGGCCTCTCTGCAGCCGCTCCCCACCCGGCCAGCCCGCCAGCCCGTCGGAGCGCTGGAAATTAGCATGCAAATGTTCCTAATTCGGTGGGCGAGCTGTCAGGCAGCGCCTCTCTGGCCTCGTCCTGGTGAAGGCCCTGACAGCCCAGCTCCGGCCCACCCTCCTCGCGGCAGCCAGGAGAGGCTCCGAGGGGCACCTCCAGACTGACAGCTTGGCGGCCTCCCTCCCTCCGTCCTCGCCATCAGGCCTGGCGGCGGGCTCCCCGGGGAG
>NW_006921761.1:2286922-2313561 GCF_000298275.1 Orycteropus afer afer
CAGCTGCCCTGAGGGTGGCCCCGGGAGGACTTGGGGACACCTGCCCCGCCCTCCAGCCACAGGTTCATGTCCCGCCCCCGGTCCACCTTCTTTGTCTTCCAGGCCTGACTTAACGTGGTCCACCGCCCCCTCCCCATCCCTGAAACATCGCCGTCCAAATGCCAGAATTCCCCAGGCCATAGCGGAGGATTGGGGGATGCTGGGAGTTGCGCGAGGAGCCCTGGTGGCTCAGAGGTTAAGCACTCGGCTGCTAACCAGTAGTTCAGTGGGGAGAGCCCACCAGCCACTCTGCAGGAGAAGACTGACAGCCCTGGAGACCCCACAGGATCGACTTGATGGGACAGGGGGGTGATGGTGACTGTGGGGTGGGCAGGATGCCCCGGCCAGGAGTCAGCACCCTTGAGGCTTTGACCTTCCTCCAGGTTTCCCAGCCATTTCCTTCAGGGGAGTCCGGTCCTTCCTCTGGACCTCAGTTCCCCGTGTGTCTGGTACAGAGACCCCTGTCTTCCTCCCAGGGCTGACGGGAGGACGCATAAGGGAGGCTAAACCAAAAAACCAACTCACTGCCATGGAGTTGACCCCAACTCATAGCGAACCCCGCTTGGGTTTCCGAGGCGGCATCTCTCTGGAAGTAGATTGCCCAGGCTTCCTTCCGAGGAGTGGCTGGTGGGTTTGAACCGCCAGCCATCTGGTTAGCAGTCAAATGCCTTAGGCCCTATGCCGCCAGAGCTCCCTAAGGGAGGGTAGGTAGAGGTGTTAATGTTATCCCATTTCATGGAGGAAGGAGCTGGACAGTGTGGATGTTACCCCATTTCATGGAGGATGGAGTTTCAGGGAGTGACTTGCCCAAGTGGCAATGGCAGGATAGAGCCCCATCTTGCTTGTTCAGGAGACCTCGTGATAAGAAAATGCAGGGCCCTGAGAGACAGGTCACATTTCTGCCTGTCGGTGTGGCCTATGCTCTGCACAGTGCCTGGCACGTCCTTGGTGCTCAACAAACGTGGGTTGGAAAAACAGGACCCACTGTCTTTGGGACACTCTGTGTCTGTCTCTGTCTCCCCTGACCCCTGGTGGCAGGGCAAAGAGCCTGCTACAGAAGGGACAGGTGACACAACAGAGCTTGGCTCAGGACCTTGCTGCCCATGCCAGGGTGCGGCCTCTGGCCCGGGGATCGCAGTGCCCTCTTGCCCTGTCAGCTGGGGGCTCCTGTGCAGTGACCAGCCTGCTGGTCTCTGCATGGCTGCCCCGCCCCTCTTGACTGTTTGAGCCTGTAGGCCTTTTTAGGCCTCAGATGGATGGAGAAGTTAGAGACCCTGAGAAATTCTGAGCCTCAGCGGGCTCCTGGCTTTGCTGGGGGGCAAGCAGGGCTGGGGGAGGGGAGCCCTGAGCCTCATGCTTCACAGAACCCCCACCGAGCACAGGACCCGGCACCAGCGACCTCCTGGAATCCTGTGTGGACCAAGGTGGACGCAAACACGTGGGCATGTGCAGGGCTGAGTGAAAAGCCGACCAGCCCGCCTAGCTCAGCCCACGTGCCTCGGGCCGGGTGCGTTTCCTTTCCACCTGTCCTTTGGTTTATTTGTTTGAAGGCCATGGCCAGAGGCCAATGGGACCTAAGGGCTCCTTGTGCCAACCTCTCAACAGCTGCGTTGGGCTGTTCAGAATGTGTGTCTTAGAGAGAACGAGTCCTGCCAACAACAGGCCCCAGGCTGCCTGAAGACAGCTCAGGAGTACATCTGTTCCCATCTCAGAGGGCTTTGCTCCGGCCTGAAATTCCCCTGGATGAGACAGGACCAAGGCCCACCCACTTCATTCTGCTGGAGGAAGAATAGCCCGGCGCCCCCTAGTGGAGAACTCGGACACAACGCCCTCCTGGATCCTCGGTGTGTCCCAGGGCAGGACCTTCTCCCCTGAGCACACCCGCCTCAGTTTACCCAGCGTTCCCACATCCGTGCTCTTGTGAAACCTTGCCACAACCTCCTGAGGTACCATTTGCAATTGCTTCCATTGAACAGACGTGGAAACTGAGGCTCAGAGAGCCAGCACTGCACTCCAAGTCCCTCCCACTCAACCATCCCAATCTGGTCCCATTCTGTGAGTGTCCTTGGCTTTGACCCATTGCGTGGCTCGCACGGCCATGCAGCCTGGCCCTCTCCAGCCTCGTAGAGGCCAGAGGTGCCCGCTCTGTGGGTGGGTCAGTCTTTCAGTAACTGCAGTGACATCCTCACTGGTCTCCTCACTGCAGGCCATTTCCCAGAGCAGCCAGAGTGGGCCGCCTCCCTCCCTCGTTCAGACTCCTGGACGGGTGGCCCAGATATCACTCAGAGTCAAGGCCAGCTCCCCTCCTGTGAGCCCGTCCCCTCCCTCCCTCCCTCCCTCTCACCTCTCCCCTCCAGCCACACGGGCCCTCCTACTGTTGCTGCAGTGACCACTCGCACCCCTGCTTGGGCCTGGCGTGTGCTCTCCCGTGTGCTTGGGTAGTCACACGGGTTGCCTCTCACTTCCTCCTAGCCTTTATTTAACAGTCACCGGCTTAGCGGAGTCTGCAAGTTTGCCCCCCTCCCCAACATGCCCTCCCCTGCTGCATGTATCTCCTTGACGTCTGGTTCCTAGCCAGCACGCTAGGAACATTCTCCGTTGCATTCTCCTTTGTTGTTGTCTGTTTGCTGCACTAGAATGTAAGCTCCGTGAAGGGAGGGGCTTTTTCGGGTCTGTGCACAGCTATATCCTCAGTGCCTAGAACAGTGCCTGGCACTTAGTAGGTGCTCAGTCAAGCTGGTGGATGGATGGAGGGATGAAATAATGCCTGTTGCCTACCTGGCATCCAGGCAGACACACCTCAGCTCTCCCAGCACACCGGTGCATGTCGCCACCCTGCTCGATATTATTTCCCTGAAAATGTCACCACTCTTCCCCCCTTGACTCCCAGAGTCATTTGCCTTCCTTCAGTGCACTCTCCCTCCACAGCCCCAGAGCCAGCTCTCAGGCAGGTCTGTGGGCTGGTCTCAACGGACATTTCTGAAAGTGTCGGTTCAATTGAAGAAGGAATGTATCTCCGTCAGCATGGCCGACTTCAGGGCTGACTGCTCACTGCACTCCCGGGGAAACTGAGGCCTCTGCTCCGGTGAGTCTGTGGTCCACGTAGAGCAGCACTCGAGCGACTGGTCCAGCCTTGGAAGTTGTGAGGACTGGCCTGAGGGCGGGCCCTACTCAGCTCCACTCACAGCGGGGAGGACGTGTGCCCACACAGTGCTGCACTGAGTGATGGCGGTGACTGCCCAGTGACCCGCCTGGAGCCCACCCACCCACCCACAAAAAGCTGGCCCTTTTTAGTGCGTTGGTTCGCCTCCAGTGCTTTGACTGCCATTTGCGGCCCCAGTTCGGAGGGCCGGGACCAGACATCAGTAAGGACGGTGCTCTGAGAATGCTGGGAAATTCTTTACTGTGGTCAGTGCTGCTCCGACATTTTTGCACACGCATCACTTGGGGATCTTACGAAGTGGATTCAGCTCAGGAAGTCTCAGGTGGGGCCCGCGATTCTGCTTTTCTAGCAAGCGCTCGGGTGAGCTGACGCTCCTGGGCCCCGCCCACACTGGTTCTCAAACTCGCTGCCCATTGGCATCACCTCAGACGTTTAAAAAAATGACCGATTCTCCTGCCCCACCTGAGAGATCCTGATTCTGCTGCTTTGGGGTATGGCCCGGTCCTGGATTTCCCAAAGCTCCCCGGATGGTTCCTGCGGCGGCTGCCCCATGGGAAAGCATTCTGACTTACAGAGAAGGCTTTGCCGGCCCTGTGAGGCCTGGTGAGGGGCTGGGGGAGCTGCGTCCACTCCCAGTGCACCTCTGATGGGTCGACAGAACCCGTCGAGGACGGAGAAGTGACCGGGAGAACTGGAGCAGCCAATGGGCCCACGGAGCCCAGATTTTTGGCTTTCAGCCCCAGCCTGCCTGTGGCACGGGTCCCCAGCCACCCGGACCAGATAATTGATGTGTGTGTGGTCCCCTCCCACAGACTGTGAGCTTTTGGTGGGCAGGGACCGTGTCTGATTCATTTCTGGCTGCCCTAGCCCCAGGCCCTGCTTGCGGGATTGAGTGTGTTCCTGGGGTCGCGGTGGGGCTCGGCCGTCTGTGCTGTCAAGCTGGTGGCACCCAGCGAGGCCTGCACACCGTGGCCGTAATTGTGGAGGTAAATCTTGTCTGGTCTCCTCGCAGACACTCGGTGAGGCGTTCCATAAATATGTCAGCAAAGCATTAAAATTTGATGATAGCCAGCACGGGTCGGGGCTGGCCCCGTGACTTCCCAGCAAGGTAGGACACCTTCACCCCGTCTCATTAGTCAGCGGTGGGGCGCTCGGGCCACCGTGCTGAGCCAGGGGAGGGGATTTCTTCCAAGGAAAACCCCTGGCTGCTCTGAGGGACAGGCCAAGGTCTAGGCCACAGCCAAGTGAAGGAAGTGAGCTTTGGGCGGGCTCCAGGCTGAAAGAAAGGGCCCCTGGACAGCCTGGGAATATGATGGCCGGTGCCGGGGCCTCTGAGCTGGAGGGGCTCAGGCCATTGTTTGAGTGTGTGAACGGGAGAGGCCCTCAGCTTTATCCTCAGCCTGCTGGACATGACCTCCTTGCCCATGAAGGACACTTAGCAAAGGTGGGGGTTGGGCTTGTCATTTAAGCAAGCGAGGGCCATCTGAGTAGGGGCCAGGGGAGAAAAGGCATTCCTAAGAGATCAACTTTCCCCATCTGCATTGACCATCTGGGGAAACTGAGGCCAAGAGAAGCTGGACAAGGGATACCAAGGCCATACTGTGATAGAGACTGAACTAGACCAAGGCCTTGACCTGCAATTGAGGCTTTCTCTACAAGCAAGAATTTTGGACATTTGTTGAAATAAGAGAAAAACGTCTGGAAAGATATTTGCATGAAAAGCAAGTCCCCGTGCATCCATTTATTCCTCACGTCAAGCACGTGCTATGTGTCGAGGGCTGAGAGCACAGAGTAACCCCTCACATTTGTATAAAACCAAACCCACTGACGTGGAGTAGATTCTAACCCACAGCGCCCCTAGAGGACAGAGTGGAACTGCCCTAGAGGGTTTACCAGGCTGTCAATCTTGACAGAAGCAGACTGTCTCATCTTTCTCCACGAGAGCAGCTGGTGGGCTCAAAATGCTGACCTTTCGGTTAGCACCGAGCGCTTAACCGCTGTGCCCCCAGGGCTCCTCACACTTGTACGACACCTTCTAATTCACAAGGACTTTAAGATGCGTGTCTGCTCTTTGGCCCAGTGAGCACCGTTATAACCGCATTACCAATGAGGAACTCAGGTTCAGAGGTCTGGGGACTTGTCCAAGGCCATTTGGCTAAGAAGTGGCTGAGGGTATTTGGACAGGACTGTCTCCAAGCCATGGTCTTTCCACTGCCTCACGGTGATCAACAAGAGGGGCTGCCACTGCTTTTTCTCGGCCTGTGCGGAAGATCAGCACTTGTCATCACTGGTATCATTGTTTACAAAGCCAGGATGTACTTCTGAGCTGGCATGGGGCTGGTGTCTTGGCCAGTGTCCTACATTAGTACCTGGCCTGTTGGGGAATTGGAAGAGAGGAATCCAGGCTCTCTAGCCCATTCCACTCCAGGACAGACTGTGTCCTCTCGGGAGTAGCTGGGGAGTGATGTTGCCCCCAGCCTCCCCACCAGGGAGGACCTAGACAGTGCAGTTTGACTCTCCACAACGTAGCTGGGATTGGTGGGCAGTAGATGGGAACAGATTTGGCTACCCCTCAAATGATGATGCTTGAGCCACCTCCTACAGGCAGTCTTCCTGGGTACCACTAGCCAGAAAGTTACTCTTCTTGTAAACTTGCCTCATCCTTTGCTGGTACCGGAACGTTTGGTTGTGGGTCTATGAATCCCCTTCAATGCAGGGAGTTCCCTGAGGACTGGGGTCCTGTTCCATTGAGTGCATCCCCTTGGGAGCCTGGCACAGAAGTCTGCATGGAGCAGGGCCACTGGGAATGCTGCATCAAATGAATTTGCCAGAATGAGGCCCATCTCCAGGATGTGGGTCAGAAAGCAAAATGTCATCCCTCAATCAGAGACCTGCTATGTTTGCCAAAAATTCAGGGTGTGAGGGCAGTGTAAACCTTAGACATTTGGGGAAAATACTACTGTCTCCCTTTTAAGCCATTATTTCCAGCTGCAAAGTCCCTCTGCTAGGAACTGTGAAAGGTGTGTCAAGACTTGTTTACATGTACAAACCCAGCCTCGGCAGGGACACAGGAACCCGGTGAGTTTGTCCAACACCCATCACACACCTGTGACTTGGATTTTCTTGGCAGTTCAGTGTTGTTCCAGCTGAACTCGGTGGCATCTGGGGCCTGGTGGCTGAAGTCATGGGCTTGGAGGCTTCTGGCAATGTTCTGCCACTCACAGGAAGTCTTCAGGTTTCGGAGCTGAGCATCCTCCGGTGGTCAGACAGGTGCAGAGAAGAGGCGTCTTCCCAACCCAGGCTCAGCCCGTGCACTTCAGTCTGACTCTTTCCTGAGCTGTACCTGTCAGTAGCTTCTGCCTTTCCCTTCTTTTCGTTACTGTTTGGCCCTTAGGGAGTGAACCAGCCTCCCAGCTGCCGTTATGTGGCCTCTGAGGAGAGTACCTTGTGTCCCTTTCCACCCGGGGGACCAGCCCTGTGGCCCCTGCAGCAAACATGGCTCACTTCTCTCTACTGTGTTTGGCTCCAGGCTTGTCTCAGAGACAGGTGGGCCCGTCATTTGGTGGTGTTCCACTCTGCACATTTGCCTACGGGTCCAGCTTCAAGGACCAGTGTCTCACTAGTTCCTCCTAGCATGGGCTTCTGCCATGTTTCTGTTCTGGCTGCGAGAGGAGCTGGCTCCAGGACCACCTGTTAGGTATCTGCACTGCTCCCTCAGGCGACATTTCTGTTGTGGGCAGGGCCCTGTGCTGGGGGCACTGGGACTGTGGGTCACCTGTCAGTCACTGGTGGTCAGCCTTGCTTCCTGCCCTTGAGGAGCGGCCACCAGCAGGGGAAACGAGCGGCGGCACAGACAAACCTGAGTGTGACATGAAGCTCCCAGGGCCATAAGTAGGTGGAGCCAGGCTGGGGTCAGGGAAGGGGAGAGGAATGGTTTCAGCCAAGATGGCTGATCCACGAAGGCTTCCTGGAGGGGGTGGTGTTTGAGCTGGGTCTTGAAGAGTTGGGGGATTGGGCATGAGAAGAGGAAGGAGAAGGCATTTCAGCTGAAGGACATGACAGAACCATGGAGGTGGGCCCTGTGGGGCATGTCCAGTAACAGCAGGTAGGCCAGTCAGCCTGGAACGTGGTGTGCAACAAGGTGGGGGTGGGGGGGGGGGGGGGGGTGGGGAGCTTGGAGAGAACCAGACCCTGAAGAGCCTGGAAAGCCATCAGGAGGCTTCCGAGCGTCGCCTTGCTGCTGGGTCCTCGTCAGCTTGCTGCCGGTGGCACTTCCAGGTGTGAGGGTAGCTGTGCTCCAGAGACAGGCATGCCAGCACCGGCGGCACCCCTGCCCACCCCACACGCACACAGATTGGGTGCTGCCTTGCCTCTAATGAGGCTGCAGGACCTGCTCCTTGGAAGCAAGACTGGGCAATCTCCTGCTTTGGAAACCCAAGGAGAAGTAGCTATGAGTCAGATCCGACTCAACGGCAGTGACTTTTTTTTTTGTCATCCATTGTTTGCTTAGATGAGGGTGACAGTGGGACAGCTCTTTGGAGCAAACTCAATCCCAGCAGGAGAGCGGGTTAAAATTGGACCAGAACTGCTTGAAACCTGCCATCACAGAAGCAGGGTCTGGTGGTGGCCTACAGAAGCCACACAGTCTCCAGAAAGGAGGTCAGCCTGGGGTACAAGACGGTAGTGCTAGGCTGCTTATTCTGTTGCTAAGGACACACTTGCTGCTAACATTCTGGGCAGCCCATTAATGTTTCCACTGGCCCTTTGTGGCCCAGGGGCCCGTCACTCCGGCTCTCGGTGGAGGTGCTACCCCGTGCCACTGGGGTTTATTGCTTTGGGGTTCCCTGAAGGGCCTTTGATCTTCTGTCCTTGTTGACTTCAGGGTGTGGGCTGTAGGCACCACAGCCCCCTCTTTTCTGAGGCCCAGGAATGTCACTTGACTTGCCACAGCCCTGGTCTCCATCCCGGCCTCCCTGGGCCAGCCCAGTGTGCCATCCAGCCACGAAGCCACAGTCTCCGGGAGAAACAGAAACAAGATTCGTTCCGTATTCACCCCGCCCTCTCGCCCTCTCTCTCGGTTTTTCTCTGCCCTGTTTTTCTGAAGGCCTCCGTGGCTGGCCTGAGTAGGTGGGAGAAGAGGTTTTTCCCAGGCATGGATCGATGCCCTGTGTGCTGGGCTGTCCGAGTTGACAGGCCTGACCTTTCCCAAGCTCGAGTTTTCATTTCCTTGTTGGGAGCCCTGGAAGGTCTTACTCTGCAGAGGCAGTGGGTGAGAGGCCTTGGCCTCCAAGAGGCTCAGGCCTGGATGGCAGTGGGAGGATACGGTGAAGACAGGAAAGGGCAGGCTTTCACAGCTGAGAGCCCTCTGAGGTCACTGAGTTAAGTCTCTCCCCACACACCCCTTTTGCAGACAAGAAAACTGAGGCTTGGTGAGAAGTCCCTTGTTCAAGGTCACCCTGGAGCTTTCCCAGAGCCCCAGAGCGCACAGATACATGGATTTGAAGGCTGGTTGCATCTGTGGGCGGTACTGTAGTCATGGCCACTCTAGTCACAGACGGCTTCCCTTGGGGTGCCTGCCGACCCCCGAGCCTCGGCACTGTCGTGCGTATCTACAGCCCACAGGCAGGAGCTGGAGAAATCTCCCAGCCCCCCTCAGACCCTCCTTCCTGCTCCGCCACCGCCAAGATCTGCTCTCCAAGCCCAGTTTGAATCCTTCAGAAATGGAACTTGGCTGCTAAGTCACTTTGAAAGACTTTCTGTATGTTAATTGCAGCACGCAAAGGTCTTAAGCAGAGGCGGGAGCCCACCATCTGCAGACGGGGTCGCCCCCAGCGCGCCCTGCAAATCCCCGTCATCTGGCAGGTGTCGTTTTGGGTTAATTAAGAGCTACGCCGAGCCCGTTTACCTGTCACGGCTGAGAATATGAGGAAACTTTGACTTCCTTGCCATCTCTGAGCTTTTAGTGGAGAGGAATCTGACAGTGCCTCTGATCCTGGTGCTTTCTGCCTGGAGCCGCCAGGACGACGCGTTCTGTGCGTTCGATCACGGTCCCTCTCAGCTTTTCGTCTTACCCAGTCCTTTCCAGCCACTTCATTTCGCAGTCGCCTCTTCTGCACTTGGAGGGCAGTGCTGCTTTGGAAAAACCCACCCTTTATCCAACCCAAATGGCTGAAGCCTCTGCTTCTGTGCGAGTCTTTGAGGAAAGAACGGACATTGCTCTAGTCTGGTCCACTTGGTGGCTTTGGAGGGCATTTCGACTTGGTCCAGGGTCTGTCCCAGCAATCAGGGTGTGGGTTGTCAGTGCTGGATCTCACGGCTCTGTGTTCATGAGGGATGGCCAGCTCAGATCCCCAGCTGGCCAGATAGATACCCCCTTCCTGGGCATGGGAGCACTTTCTGGGGGTGATGATAATGTTCTCTTTGGGGTTACACGGGTGGACCAGTTTCTCAAAACAGTAATAGTACCTTTCAGATTTGTGCATTTCATGATGTGTAAATGTTACATCAGAAGAAACAACTTGTCCATTAACTTTAAGTTAATTTAACTTGAGTTAATGATATGAGGGCTGAAGTACTTAGGGGAAACTGTATCGATGTTGGCAATTTACTTTGAAAAGTAAAAAAGTAAGGTGGATGAAAGACTGGAGGAAGAGACAGATGTAAGCTCAGCAGCCTGAGAAACCACTCATAGTGGTAGTAGTGGTAGCCCCCTGGGTAGCCTTAGAAAGTTCTTTTAACTTTGCTGTACATTTTGAATGTTTCAGACCTAATGAGGGGGTAGGGTGCTCACTGGTCCAGGACATTGGGGTGTTCCTTGGGACAGTAGACACGCTGGGCCCTGGGAATATGCACTTGGGGTCCCAGGCCTGGCTCTGTCCCTCACTGGCTGTGTGATCCCTGAGAGTTCCAAAGTTAAGGGAAATGATGATTTCAGACCTAGTAACCTGAGCTCTGGTAGCATAGTGGCTAAGGCACTTGACTGCTAACCAGAAGGCTGGCGGTTCAAACCCACCAGCCAATCCTCGTAAGGAAGGTTGGGCAATCCTACTTCCGTAGTGATACTGCCTCGGAAACCCAAGGAGGGGTCGCTATGAGTCGGGGCCAACTCGACAGCACAAAGCAACAACAACAACCTGTGACTGTAACAGGAAAGAGCTCTGGTGGTGTAGTGGGTTAGGTATTTGGCTGCTAACCACAAGGTTGGCGGTTCAAACCCACCAGCTGTTCTGTGGAAGGAAGATGAGGCAGTCTACTTCGGTGAAGATTTACAGCCTCGGAACCATGGGGGTTGCTATGAGTTGGAATTGATGGATGGCAATGGATTTGTTTTTTTGTGTGTGTAACAGGAGTCCATGGGTGGAGTGGTTGGTCAGCATGCTTGGATGCTAGCCCAAAGGACGGGGTTCATGTCCACCCAGAAGTGGGTCAGAGGACGGCTGGGCATCTCCAGAAAAACCCAGTGTGGTGTCCTGCTCTCACACACATGGAGCACCAGGGGTCAGAGCTGACTCGGAGGCTCCCGGTGCTGGTTTACTCTTAACTTGGTCCACGCTTCCTCGTCCTTGCCGTCCTGGGTCCCTCTGTTGCATTTACCCGGAACGCACAGAACCTTCCCGTTACAGCACCTGGCCAACTGCTCTGACATTTGTGATTGTGTGGCTGCGTGCTCATGGCCGCCCTCCCCCAGCAGAATGTAAGCCGGAGTGAAGCAGATTATGGCACTTTGTCGTTGAAAGAGGCTGATACCTGACCAACTCCCGACAGCCCCAGGACAGGTGCTATGTGCCTCCCAGTCGGAGGCCTCACTGCCCACCGAGGGGCAGCAGTGGCGTGACCTGGTGGCCCACTGAAGCCTTCCAGGGCTTCTCTATCAATACATAAGGAGAAGGTGTCCCAACTTGTCAAGAGATGCACAAAAGCATGGATCAGTTAGAGGAGAGATGCGAGGGGCCCTGTCCTCTGTGCTGGGCAGAGTCACTACCAAAGGTGTTGACTGTGGGGCCTGTGTGCGGGGCTGCCGCACCTCGGAGGGCCCCGGCCATGAGCCAGGGCGGAAGCTTCCATTTTCTCCTTTGGCTTACAGTCCCTGTGCACGAGGTCCTCACTGTGTCTGTGGGGTTGCAGCTCTAAAGGCTCCCAGGCTTTCCTGACCTCCTGCTTGGACTGCTGCAGCTGGTCTCCCTGGCTGCAGGCCTGCCTCCCGCTGCCTGCCCTCTGGGTTCTGGCCCTCCCGGTCTGAAGCCTTGGCTGGCTCCCCTGCCCTAACGGGAGGAGAGCATGACTTTCCTGACCATCCCCCGCTCCGTTGGCCTCTGCCGGGGCCTCACAGTGTGAACAGGCCCACCTCCAGTCCTCTGCTTGGCCCACAATGACCTGCCTCCCTTCTGCACAGCAAACTCCTACACATCCTTGAAGGCCCAGCTCCAGCTGCCCCTTGACCCCAGCAAGCTTCCCTGTGTGCTCCCCCAGACCACCTTCCTGAAGGAACCACCGTGTTCTAAGCTGCTGGTGTGAGATTTGAAGGAAAGAAGGTGAAGGTTTCTCAGATGTGACAATAGTGGTGAATTCCACAAGGGCATGAAGCCGAGGCCTGGAGCCCCCAGACCCAAAGAAGGCCAAGGTCGGGGGGGCCCACAGAACACTGAGGAGGGGTCTTCCCTCCCTGCTAAGAGCCTGGTGGTCATTGAGCAGTGAAGCTTGGGCTCTAGACAGGATGGACCTCTAGAGATCACTTGGTCTGATTTTCCTTTGACAGGTGGGGAAACGGAGGCCCGGAGTGGGGAGGTGGTGTCATCGAGGCAAGACAGTCCTGCCTGGGAGGCGGGAGCCTGGTTGTGGGGTCCTCTTCTGTTCTGGGCGACTTTCCCCCACCTTTCTGAAGCTCTGTCTCCTCACATGTGAAATGTGGACAACTGTACCCATCTTGAGCTCCACAGGGTTGTTGAGAGGGTTAAATGAGATCCTGGATGCCAGGGGAGCTTGGTGACCAGTGTAGGGTCATTGTCATCATGGTTGACATCGGCCAAGCATTTGCTGTGTGCTGGGCCCTTGGTGTGTTACTTCATTCAGTCTTCACAACGGCCCAATGAGGTTGGATCTGTTAATTTCCCCTGCTTTATAGAGGAGGAAACTGAGGCCCAGAGTTGTTGAGTGAGCTGATGAAGGTCACAGAGCCAGGAAAAGGCAGAGCCAGGATTAGAACCCAGGCAGTCTTGCTCGTAGCCTCTGTGCCAAACTGAGAGCCCCTGAGGTTCAGTGGGAGCACATGGGCTTGAGCCTGGGCCATCTCCTGCTTCCTGATCTGGCGAGGCCAGGTCTGTAAATAGGCAGCTTCCTTAGGGAGTGAGGCCCTGGCCTCCCACATCCCATGAGGTGAGGGCTCCTACACCCAGGGAGCTTCCATGTGACACTTCAGAGAGTCAGACACCATCCCAGAGTCCCCAGCAGGTAGCTGGGCCAGCTCCTAGGTCAGCTGCATGCCTGGAAATGGGCAACCTCCCCTTACCTAGAGTCCCCTTATCCAGAATGCATCACTCTCACAGGGCATCTCACAGGATGGGAGCCCTGCACTGAGGGCCCCACCATGCTACTACTCTTAGCCCACCAGGTAGAGTGGGTCCTTGTAGGTTCAGTTCCTCCACTGAGGGGCAGAATGGGGTGGCGGTTAGAACCTGGGCAGTGGCATCACATAAACTGGTTTGAATCCAGGCACATAAACCAGATCACACTCATTGCCACTGAGTTGGTTCCAACTGCCCCATCAGGTTTCCAAGGCTGTGAGTCTTTATGGAAGCAGACTGCCTCATCTTTTTCCCACGGAGTGGCTGCTGGGTTTGAACTGCTGACTTTTCAGTTAGCAGCTGAATGCTTTGACCGCTGTGCCACTAGAGATCCTCCAGGCACATAGTAGGCAATAGTAATGGTACTAGTGGCACTGTCATCTTAGAGTGATCTGTTCTGGAAGTCCTGGTTGACTTAGGCATTCATTCATTCATTCAACGAATAGTTCCTGGCACCTGCTAGATGCCAGGGCTGTTAGATGTTGGGTTAGAGACGTGAGCTAAACCGACACACCTCCCTGCCCTCTGGTCCTTAAATCCTAGTGGAGGAGGCAGATGACCAAGGAGATAAGCAAGGTACGCTGGACTGTGATCAGTCCTATGGAGAAAAATAAATCAGGAAGGAGGGATGGGGTGGAAGGAGTTTCCATCACATATGTGACGGCCAAGGAGGGCTCACAGGGAAGGTGCCATCTAAGCAAAGCCTGGAAGGAGGTGAGGGAGAGAGCCACGGGGCAGCAGCTGCGACACCACCTCTTCGCAGGAAGAACAGGTAACGCCAGTGATTTCTCCAGCATCTCCTGTCTGCTGTGGATGGGACACTAAGCTAGGAGTAAGGGGGACGGGACAGTGGGCGTAGAGAGGCCTCAGGCCCCGACCTGCAGGGGCAGCCACCCATGTTCCAGGACACACCCATGCTGACGTCAGGTCAGTGTGAGCTGTGCCCTGAGTGGCCAATCTAGTGCCAAGGGATGGACGGAGGTTGAGTCCACCTGAAAAAGGGCAGGAGAGAGGCTTTGCAGAGGAGGAAGCATGTGAGCAGGGCTCTGTGAAGCCAGGCAGGGTCCCCCCAAGGGCTGGAGCATGGTGGGGGACACTGGCTTAGCATGGCCTCTACAGGGGGCAGAGGTGTGTGTGGATCTTTGCACCCCTAGAAGCCAAGGCCAATTAGGGGTGGGGGATGAGTAAGCATACGTAAGTAACTAACTCCCTGAGAGTAGACTTGAAGGAACCCTGCTGGCACAGTGGTTAAGCGCTCAGATGCTAACCCAAAGGTTGTCGGTTTGAGCCCACCAGCCACTCTGCAGGAGAAAGACATGGCGGTCTGTTTCTGTAAAGGTTGACAGCCTTTGAAGCCCTACGGGGACAGTACTCTGTCCTATGGGATTGCTGTGAGTGGGAATTGACTCCATGACAGTGTGTTTTTTCAAGTAGACTTGAGACGCGCACATTTGTGTGCAGGACATCAGGGAGGCTTCCTGGAAGAGGTGGTCTCGGAGCTGACAGGAACGAAGCTGCTCCACGGCAACGCAGAGTGGCCTTTGCTAGAGCCGCCGGATGCCCAGCCCTGTCAGGAAGTGCCTCTGACGGGGCAGCTCCTTGGCGCCGGGAGCCAGAGGGCCGGGCGGCTGTGCCCCTCCTGCGGGCTGCGCTGTCTGTGAAGAGGGGAGAGGAGGAGCTAGGGCACTGATGGATAGGCTGCGGCTCAGCACTGTCACCGCGAGCCCTCCACACGCTGGAACCTGACACCCTGCCCGCTGAGGCATAGAGAACAGAGAATTGGAAGCTCAGCCTGTCAGCCTGGGAGTGGCCCCCAGAGAGGGCTGCGGAGGAGTGTGTGTGTGTGTGTGTGTGTGTGTGCACGTACACTGTCCGCCACACTCGTGCTCCATCTGTAGCTGCGGGGGGGTGGGGGGGCGGGGAGGGGGCCTGCCAGCCCAGGGAGGGGGTGGCCCCTCAGGCCCGCCTCATTGTTCCTGCCCCACCCTGCAAAGCCCCCGGGACCCCACTTTGGCCCTTTATGTGCATTCTTGGAGGGACCCCATGTAGACATGCTTGGGCTGGGGGCGACCTCATGGGGCCGTGTAGCTCCTGTCATTGCCGCCAAGGAAGAGCCCACGTGCTTTGTAACCAGGGGTTTCGAATGCCACTCACACGCAGCCAGCCACCTTCCCTCCCTCCGTGTCCCGCTCCAGGACCTCCATGGACACAGCCTGTGCCAGGCCAAACCCTGCCCTCTGGGAGCCCCAGAGCCGAGGCAGCGTGAGGGTAGGAGCTGAGAATCCCAGTCTGCGTGAGCTGGTGGGTGGTCAAGGCTCCTCCCAGGGCCGAGAGCAAGTGCACAGGAGGCTGTCCGTGGGGCCTCCGCCTCCAGGGACAGCTGGGCTCGCCCTTCCCACCTGAGGGTGCCACGGGTGGCCACCAGCAGTTCCTTCCCTGGCGCCTGGAAGGCCCCAGCCGTCCCCGTCTGTGCTCACTCAGCGCTTTGCTTGTCCCTTCATTTCAGCAAAGCGCCATCTGCCTCCTCTTGGCAGAGGATCTGGGTTTATGTCTCATCTCTCCGACTGGAGCGTTCCCTCGTAGAACCACGGTGCAGGGACCAGACTAGAACTGAGGTCACCTTCGGCTTCTCTGGTCCAGAGCCTCTCAGGGAGGATGTGGGCATTGGGACTAGATCCATGCTGGGCTTCTGGGGTGGCCTGTGAAAGGCCTGTGAGAGACCTTGGGCATTGGTCGCATCACTTGTAAAGTGGGCCGGTGACCCCAGGGAATACTTGGCACGTGGAAACTCCAGAGTACACCCGAGAGGCTGGTCACTTTCTCTGAAGCAGAAATGGATTTGGGGTAAAGGCAGACAGTGCCAGTGACGACCGTCCACTTAGTAAGGACGCGGCCCCCACTTGCCTTCTTCGGTTCTGCAAAGCACCTGCAGTCCCTGGCGCTCTGGCTGCCTGGGACCCAGGGCTTTTTCTGAACCTGCTTTGATGTTTGCCTCCTGTTTCTCTCTCTCCCCATGACATGCAGGGAGTGAGTTTTCCGGGAGTCCCTACAGCCACCCTCAGTATTCTACGTACAACGACTCTTGGAGGTTCCCCAACCCAGGGCTGCTCGGTGAGTACTGCAGAGGCCTGTGTGGGCCCTGGGCCATTCAGGGACCCTCATGGGGCCCCTTCGTGGGGCTAGGGTCCCTTGACATCCTGAGGTCTGGTCACGGATGTGGGTGGGTAGCTGGCCCCAGACACATAGAATGTGGGGGCTGTAATAGGGGCCCTGAGGCTTTCATCTCCTCCCGGCTGTTTTTGGAAGACATTTTATGGCAAGAAGGGGAATAGCGAAAGAAAAGGAGATTGAGGAGGAAAAAGGAAGGTAGGAAAAATGCCTGACCTGTAGTTCTACAAAATCATTACGTGTTCATATAAGAAACCCATAAATCAGAGGGAGCAAAGAGGCCAACCCAGGTTGATGGGTAGTGGCTGCTTGGAGAGGGCTCTTGATGAGGACTCTGAGGCTGGAGATTGATTAGTGATGTCTGCCCTGGACACCACCAGAGCCAGCTGCTTTGCAAACTCGTTGTCTTGTAGCTGAAGGGCTGCCAAAGCCCGGCGTTCAGGGCACAGCTGGTCCATGGCTGGGGCTAGCATGAGCTGGGAACGTCATCAAGACACTTGGGCCACCCCAAAGGCCAAACAGGCCAATCTAACCCCAAAAAGGCCAGAGAGAGGCTTTTGTTTTGTTGGAATGAACTTGCAAGAAACAGGCGGGCAAGGGATAGCTAAAGCTGACGGCCCTGGAGCAGGAAGCAGGGCCCTGGCTCACAGATGTCACTCACCACCTGGGGGGTGGAGCTAGCCAGTTGCCTGCAGGCAGCAACGCTGATCCCTCCCCCAGTGGCCAGCTGAGTATTTCCACAGTTAACGGTCAGACGTGGAAGGGCCCTCTGAGACCATGCAACTTTGTCCAGCTTAACAGGCCTAAGTGAGAAGCTGTTAATTCCTGCACTCAAAAACTCTCACTGCCGTCGAGTTGGATGCGACTCAGAGCAGCCCCTCCTTGGGTTTCCGAGGAGGTATCTTTACAGAAGTAGGTTGCCCAATCTTCTTTCCAAGGAGTGGCTGGTGGGTTTGAACTGCCAGCCTTCTGGTTAGCAGTCAAATGCCTTAGGCACTGCACCACCAGAGCTCCTGGCATCCTTAATTATTTTAGGACCGAGAAGCACAGGCTTCGTGAGAACTCAATGACCTAATGTCTTCTAACTCGAGTTCCAGGCCATGGGACTGTGAGGGGGCCATGAATCTCAGCTTGGCTCCTTCCCACACCTGCTTTGGTATGGACACCATCCCTGTCTGGTTGCTGCCATTCCATGCACTTGGGCCTTGCCTGCCAGAAACATTGTGTGTGTTGTGCCTACCTTGTGGATGAAATAAGGAACAATGACAATTAGTGCTCCAGGGCCCTGTACCTGGGAGATTTCCAGTCTTCTCTCACAAGCCTGGGCTCTGACCATCTGTCTCCTCCCTCGAGGGGAACGGAATCTGTGGACTGATATCTCAGACTTCTTTTTTGGTTTTGGTTAAAATCACTTCTAAGTATTAAACTAGAGTCTCCTTGGCCCAAATGTTTTTCCTTAAACTAGCGCCCCGAGAGGTCTCACTCTGAGTTGGCCCTGCTTCCAGTCTCAGGAAGCAGGAGCCAAAGGCTGGTCCTGACCCAGGGTCTCCTAGCACAGAGTAGGGGAAAGGTGAGGAGGCCGGGGGAGGTGGGGCCTGGGCCTAGGATCCCTCCCTAAAAATTTCCCTCAGACTGGACCACCCACAGGAGATGTGGCATGAAGGAGTTTGGATGGAGATATAACCTCAAGGAGGCAGTGCTGCCCAGACAGTATGTAGTTCTGTGCAGTGTCTGAAGGGGGCAAGTTGGGGCTTGAAACCAGCCCATGTGTGGCACAAAGCCACAAGGCTGTAGCTGCCCAGAGGGGCCACCTTTTTCTGGTCATGAGGTGTGCTCTAGGTTGGGAGTGACCCTCATTTGCCTGGGAATTCAGGAGACAGAGAAGGGAAGCAGGGGCCACCTGGGCAGATGCAGCAAAGGGATGGGGTAGGAGGTGGGGTCCTAGCAGGAATGCCAGTCTGAGTGCGCCTGGCTGTGTGGGAAGCTGGGGCCAACGGGGACAGGGAGGGAGGGTGGACCGAGACGACCCGCGAGGCCTCTGGGTGAACTCCCCCTGCCTGCCTTTTGGTTGTCAGTGTTAACCGTGTTCCCCACCCAGCCAGCCACAGCCAGCTACTGTACAGGTGAGTCCAGCTCCTGGCGGCCCCACGTGCTGCAGGGTAGGGCTGCGCTCTGTCGGGTTCTCGTGGCTGCGAGCTTTCGGAAGTAGGCTTTCTTCCGAGGCACTCCGAGGTGGGTTCGAACTGCCAGCCTTTTTGGTTAGCAGCTCTGCCCTTAACTGTTGGCATCACCCAGGGGTTCCTACCCTCCAGCCGGGGCTGTGGAAACCTGTTCTGAGGTTCCTTGGTGCTCCTACTAGAGCTATAGGAGTGTGGAATGAGGTGAGACCCACTCACACACACACACAATCACACCCACACTCACCCACAACACACTCTCACATTCACACACACTCACGCAGATGTACACACACTCACACACACATTCATACACTCACACACACACGCACATTCATACACACACTCACATCACACCCACACACTCATACACACACTCACCCATGGGCACTCCTGTCCTCACAGACCCCAGGTCCACTCTCACACCCTGTCGCCCCCACTGCCAACACCTGGGCCACCTGCTGGAAGCCAGAGTGAGGAGCACAGCAGAGCCGTCTAAGGAAGCAGGGTCCACACCTGCTCACGGTTTATGGGGCAACTTCCCCACTCTGTGCCCGTCCACTGGCCAGGGCTGCAGTGACTCAGCGTCCCGGCGCTGCTCTGGGCTGGCCTGGAGGCAGGAGGGATGGGAGGCCCCACAGTCAATTAGGGTTAGAGTGGGCCCCCCCAGCCTCTGTAAGGGGATTAGTGAAGGAGTGGGACCCCGGCATGACCGTGTCAGGAAAGAAATTGGTGATAATGTGAGTTAGAGACGAGGAATGACAGAGGAGAGGCAAGCTGACTCTTGGCGGAGGCCTAATGGGCACCAGGCAGACAGGGCTTTGGGAGGTGTGTTCTCATCGCTCAGAGTAGATGCAAGCGTTTCGATTTCACCGTGGGCCCGGTTCTGAGAGCAGCGACACACACTGGACAGCCTGGCAGACACTAAGCTTTGGCACGGAAGTGAATCAGAGGCCGAAGTAGCTTGGGCTGGGGGATCGGGGCCCTCCCAGTAGCCTTCTCTTCCATTTCCTGTCCTTGGGGCCGTTTGTGGGGACAGCCAGTGTGGTCTTTTCCAGAACAGTGGCTCTGTCTAACCATGTGCCATTTCCGGGCCTGCAGGGATGGCCCCTCACACACACACCTCTCCCCCAGGCCTATCTGTGGCGGCAGATGCTCTGTGGGAGCCTGTCCTGAGGCTGTCCCCATCCCACAGAAGAGCCAGCGGAGGGAAGCTGACAGGGCTCTCTGAGTCAGCGCTCCCGGAGGGTAGGTGGCAGATGGGGCCTCAGAAAAATCCACTTGTGGGGATGCTTAGCAGGGGTGGTGTCTGTGCCTCAGGACCGGCACAGGGAGGCCACGCCGGCTCCGTCACCGTCCTTGCTGTCGGAGGCCGTGTTGCCTGGCTGAGGGGTGGAGGGCAGGGAGTGCTGCATCTGCTCCTCAGGGCTGGGGTTGGAGGGAAGCAATACATGCCCCAGTATCTTCCCTGGTCCCGCCTCTTGACTGCATACCAGCTTCTGCTGGAGGAAGATGAGGCAATCAACTTCCATGAAGATTTACAGCCTTGGAAACCCAGTGGGGGTCACTATGGGTCGGAATCCACTGGGTGACAGTGGTTTGGTTGTTTTGGGTTTATGTGACCTTGGGTACATTCCTTAATTTTTCTGTGCCTCAGTTGCGTCTGTAAAATGAGGACAGTGGCAGTTCCTATCTGGTAGAATAGTGGCCGTGCTGGTGGCTCAGGGCTGGAGTTCTCATCTTCCGTGACGGAGACTGGGTTTGATCTCTGCCAACGCGTCCTGTCAGCCACCCCCGCCTGTCATGGAGATTTGGGTCTTACTGTGATGCTGACAGGCTTTGTGGGGCTTCCAGACCAAGACAGACCAGGAAGAAGGGTGCCTCTCAGAAACCTCATCCCAAGGTCTAGTCGAGGGAAGCAGGCTGGAGGCTGTGGGAACCAGAACTGGACATGTGGGCCCTCACATTGGCCCTGTCCAGATGCCGTTAGATGGAGGTTTGTGCCCTGCCCTTCTCCCAGCTCCACACAGACCCCAGTCTCGCCTGTCCTTCAAGCCCAGCCCAGAGTCCCATCTTCTAGGAAGCCCACTCCTGTCACAAGTCTGCCTTCCCCTAGAACTCTTTCCTCAGCGCTCTGGCCTTCTTGAGGCTGAAATTTGCCTCATTATTACCCAGTCCTGCACCCAATAAGGAGGGAAGGTTGGGCAACTACTTCCGTAGTGATACTGCCTCGGAAACCCAAGGAGGGGTCACTGTGAGTTGGGTCCAACTCGACGGCACATAACAACAACAACAGCAGCACCCAATAAAGGAGCTCTGGGTGGCGTA
This sequence comes from Orycteropus afer afer, assembly GCF_000298275.1. NCBI lineage: Eukaryota > Metazoa > Chordata > Mammalia > Tubulidentata > Orycteropodidae > Orycteropus > Orycteropus afer. The sequence continues at coordinate 2,307,358 of NW_006921761.1, forward strand.
GTGGGTACAGCATTGGGCTGCTGACCAGAAGGTCGGTGGTTCAAATTCCTCAGCTGCCCCACATGCAGGAAGGTGAAGCAGTCTACTCCCGTAAAGACCCACAGCCTTGGAAACCCAGTGGGGGCCACTGTGAGTCAGAATCCACTCGATGGCAGTGGGTTGGGTTGCTTTTTTTGCATCCAGTAGTGAGTGAATTAGTGAATGAATAAATGAATGGGCGGAGTCCTTTACTGTGCTTCCCCAGTATTTGCTGAATGAATGAATGAAAATAAGCACCAGAGCCGTTGTTCACTCACTTACCGAGCCCAGCCGAGCACATTCATGCATCAGACCCCAGGCTGGGCACCGGGGCTCAGCCCCCAGCACAGTGGGGCCAAGCCTCTGTCTTTGCAGGGGACGGGGGGTCACAGAAAGACACGATTGCCCATGCACTGCAACCTGCACAGGAGGGTCAGCAGCTCGGGGGGCTTCCAGAGGGGGGACAGGAGCACTGGGGCTTGAAGGTGGCATCAGAGTTTGACAGAGAGGAAGGGGAGCGGACACAGGGCTGTGCCAGGCACAAAGCACAGAGTGAGGCAGGGCACAGAGCAGGTTGATGGTACCCACCCTGCCAAGGCCGTTCTGAGATTTCAATGAGAAAGCGTATATAACGACAAAGCAGCGTCAGACAGAGGGATTGCTCAGCTCACGGTCATTGCTGTTAGCATTGTGGTGCGTCCAGGAACTGCAAGGAGTCCATTCTCTGGAGGGTGGTGTGTGGTGTGGGAAGGAGAGGTGGTTGGTATGGGATGTAAACCCAGGGAGCCAGGCAGGGGCCATGCCACCAAGCAGCCGCAGGCCAAGGTTGCAGGTGAGGACCTGCCACCCTCTAGGTCAGAGCCTGGCCAGTGTTTTCTGTCAAAGGCCAAACTGTAAGTATTTTAGGCTTTGTGGGCCATCCGGTCTCTGTCACGACCACTCAGCTCTGCTGTTTTAGCAGAGCACAGCCAGCCAGCGATGAGAAGCAAAGGAACAGTGTGGCTATGTCCCGGTGACCACTTCATTTAAAAAACAAGAGGTGGGCAGGGTTTGGTCTGAGAGCCCCAGGTGATGAGGATGAGACCTTGGGAGCGGGCAGCGGCCTTTGGGGAGCACCTGGGTCAGAGATCTTGGTGAAAGAGGATGGTGGCCTGGACGGGGTGAGGCAGAGGAAGGGACAGAGGTGGGGAGATGGTGGACACCCTCCAACCTTGGTGCCCCTTCCATGTCTTCCAGGCTCCCCCTACTACTACACGGCCGCTGCCCGAGGAGCCGCCCCGCCTGCAGCCGCTACTGCCTATGATCGTCACTGACCCTCAGAGACAGGCGGGCGCCAAGCACTTACGACACATATCATTGAGGGCGAGAGCCTCCCGGCCCCCACCAAGACAGCCAGAGGGGCCCGACACAACTGTTCCCAGCCACCCCTACTCACCTGAATTCCCTCCCTCCCTCTTCCTGCCAGAGCCTCTGGGGTCCTACGGCAGTGCTGCTGGGCTCTGGGTGTCTGTCCACACCTAGTCATCAGCGAGACTGTCCCAGCTGCGCCCGGCTCTCTGCAAACCAACAGACAACTGCAGCCCAGTGCAGCCTGCCAGCCCCCCACTGCCTGACTGCGCCGTCCTGGCCACCCCAGGCTGGAGGGCGAGCTTGCTTTGGGTGCTTCAGCAGCACCCCTGTAAATACCTACTTACTTGTCTTTGGGCCTGAAGGTCCAGCCGAGCAGACTGCCCCCCCATCACGCGTCCTGTGCTCGTGGTGCGTCACAGAACGTCTGGGACCTGTGTGCAGAGTGTCCCCTGCGCCTGGGTGCTGCCCTCGGATGGGCTCCGAGTGTCCTCGAGACCGGGATGCCCATGGTGGGGCCCCGGCCCCCTGCTCATCTCTGCTTCTCTCCTGTCTTCACCAGGAGTCACATGTGCTGTGCTCCCAGCTGCCCCTGGGGCCCCTCGCCAGGCGCAGTGCAGTGCCACCGTCTCTCTTTCAGATCAAAGGACTCAACGAGAACTGTCTAGGACATTCCTCAGCCACTGCTGTAAGGAAGGATGTCATCCAGGCTATTGACTGCATTGCAGACTCTTCGTGTCAGCACTCAGTGGGACACAGGGTCACCGGGCCAAGCCAAGGAGTGGCTGGAGCCTCGCTCAACCCTCTCAGCCCCCAGAACTGCTGAATTGGGCTGGGACGGGCTTTCTGAGGCATACCCAGGCTCGAAATTACGTTGGACACCCTCCATGGGCCATGAAATTTTTGTAGGAACACACCCTCTGACCCCAGTGAGTGGATTCTGGGCAGGCTTGTCCCAGCCATATAGACAACGTGGATTTCTCCTGTGCCAAGGCCACAAGCACCCCACAGCAGTCAGCCAGGACTTCCTGAGTGCCACCTCGGGGAAGCCCCTCCCCAGCTTCATGGAGTTTAGCATGCATCTGGGAGTAGAGGAGGTGGGGTGGGGAGCAGATGCCTAACCTCACCACGTGGGTGCCTAACTGTTGGTACAGGCGGTCATGATGGTCAGGGCCATAGCCAGGGGCATAGGAGCACAAAGAGGGAGCTTGGAGAACTCACTGTGGCTGGAGGGGTCAGAAAAAGCCACGTGGGGGGAGAGAAGGAGGCCTCTTGGGAGAGGGGCAGGGTGAGCAGTACGTCTGAGAAACTGGTGTGGGAATCGGAAGTGGTTTTGATAACGGCAGTGCCAGGGGCCACAATCTCTTTGCGGCCTTGATTCTTTGCACAGTCTTGTGCACTCCAGACAGCTGGGTGGAGGCCCTGTCCAAGCTTGAGAAATGTCTGAATGGTAGCAATGACGGTGGGCTTTGTAGTCAGTCTCCTGACAGCGCCCCTGAGGTCTGCATTGACCAGGTGAGTGGAGAGCTGGGCAGAGAACCTGGGTTTGGGGTTCTCAGGCCTGGGGGGTCTTGTCCTGGCTGCATCCCTGCCCTGCTGTGGGACCACAGACAAGGCCCTGCACCTCTCTGTGCCTACAGCAGGGTCACCTGACAGCTCTCCCTCCCAGGAACTAAGGCTGTGACAGGGCCTAGGACAGGCCTCTTCCTGGAAGGAAGCTTATGGGGGTGGGCACGTGGGTCCTACCATTACTTGGACCAAATGAGAAACAAGAAGAGCCAAGGGGGTGGGAGTTAGAAGGACATTAAAAAAACCTACCGTAATGCCCTTCGGGGAAACTAAGGCCCAGCTTGGGGAAGCCTGGGCCCACGTACTAAGACTTATGCCCGCCACCAAGTGCTTTGTCCCCCAGCACCCCACAAGTTGGTGGGGCAGAAGAGGGAACTGGGGTTCCACAAGGTGGGGTTCCCAAGCAGTGACTGGCAGAGGTAGGGCTGGGACCTAGCACCTGGTGATCCCTGCCACCCCATCTGTCTACCTCCCATCCATGGGGTGGGAGATTGACAGTGAGGGCTGCAAGAGCTGGTTCTGGTCCCTTGGGTCTGTTAGGACTACAGTGCAGTCACCCAGGCCAGAGGTGGAGCCCAGGCGGCAGCTGCCAGCTGGCACTCTCACCTCCTGGCGGCCTCCTGGGCAAAGAAAGGAGGTAGCCAGTGCAGAGCCCTCCTCCAGGAGCCTCCACCTGACAGGTAGCCACCAAGCAAGGTAGGAGACAGCCCCTCTCTTCCTCCCTCCTTCCCTTCTGCAGGAAGCAGTGGGGTTAGGGGTCTGCAGCACCCTTTGACCCCATGCCCGCTGCCCACCCCTCTCCTGGGATGATTGCCCCACATCTTTGGATCCAGATCCTGGTGGTTTTGGGCTCGGGGAGGTCAGCCTTCCCTGAGCCAGCTGCCTGAGTCGCACCCATTCTTCCCCACAAACCCCATGTGAGGCCACAGCGACCCTCCATCCAGCCCCTTCCTCCTCTTAACCCTGTAATGAGCCGCCCCTCCCCACCCCGTATCCTTCCTCTCTCACCTGGGGCTTTGCTGGTCCTTAGACTGGATTTGTATGTATGAGACAGCCACTCGGTTCCTGGGCTGCCAGGCAGAAGCACAAGAGCACAGAGATGCACACGCATGTTGCACACCCACAGACCTGCTCTCACCAGTTGCGAGTTCCCACGCCGCCTGGCGGAGCGGGCGAGGAGCTGGTGAGAAGGCTTCCAGGGCACACAGGCCGCTGAGTAGCAGCAGAGACTCCAAATGGAGGACCCAAGTCCAGGATCTCACCAGCACCGTGGCAGGGGGCCTGGGGCGCCCTCCATGGAGCTTCAGCTCCGTGTCCCGGCTCTGACTTTTTGAAAAGGACATTGTGAATTTTATGAACATTTTTCATACCATTAGTCTAGCTGCAACCTAGCAAACTCTGATGACATATCAAACCCAACATCCCTTTCCCCAGGCGCCTTAGTTGGGGTCAGCCCTTTAATAACTGCTGTTTGTATGGTGCTTTACAAACTTTTACCACACCGTGGGCAGAGGTCACACTCCCATTGTACAGATGGAGAAACTGAGGCTCAGGGCTCACACGGCAAGATAGAGGTGAAATGAATTCTCAGTCTCCGGGCCCATCTTCTCTCCACAGTATCATGTTTCTGCCATGACAGTGTGTGGTTTAGAGACACCCCCAGTCCCCTAGAAACCCTTCAGACTCATACTGAGGGAAAACAGAGCAGGGGCCCAGGGGCTGGCCTGAAGGAGAGACCTGAGGCTTGGTGGCTTTGCTGGTCTGACTGGATTGCCATTAACACAGAAACTTGAGTCTTGGCCCAAAATCATAGCAATCCTTTGGAAGTTTCATCCTGACTCATTCCCTGCTGTGCCCTGAGGCTCAGGGGGGCATTTGGGGCTTTCCAAGGCCGTGCCGCCATCGTGAGGGGCCTGTCTTTCAGGGCCCAGGGTTCCTGGGTCCTTCCTGCTGTGAACAGATGCCAGGCCCCGATGTGAGAAGCAGATGTTCCCGAGCCAGAGCGCGAGGGGGCCCACAGGACTGGGAAACACAAATTCCAATCTCTCCCAAGGCCTGAGCTCTGGACTCACAGGTCAGGCAGGTGGTGGCCCCTTGCTTCTGATTGCCCCACTGAGAGGCACTCAGGCGTGAAAACTTGAAAAGTTCTGCCAAAGATGTCAGTTGGCCAAATTTCACTGGCCACCAGCTTGCACCCGGCCTGTGCCTCAGGTGACCAGCAAGTCAGTGGCAAAAATTAATAACCTGCCCCCCTCGCACCCCCCATCTTGGGCTATGCAGATGGTTTGGTCTTTGAAGGTAGGGTGGTGTATGTAGGACGTCGCGTGTGGCAGGGGTAGGGGGGCCGTTGGCTTTTAAGGGGAAGAAAATGGGGACCTTTTCACGTGTACAGGAAAGAGTCCCAGATGTGGCCTGCAGGGCAATGAGGGGTGAAATCCCTTTATGAGAAGTCAAGGCAGCTGTCCTGCCTTGAGCAGTCTGTGGTTCCAGCACCCCAGCCCCCTTTCTGGATGACATTTCGGTTAGAATTTAGCACCGAGCCATGGGCACAAGTCTTGAAAACAAAGCAAGCTTCTGATAAGTAGGTGGAAACGAGATCTGTGACGCAGCTGCCAGGAGGGTAGAGAAAGCCCAAGCCCTTGGACCGACCAGGCTTAGACTGGTGTGGGTGGGCCCTCCATAGAGGCCAGCCCTGGCCCTGTCCCCTGCCTGGGACCCCAGCTCTGATGGCTTCCAGGCAGCAACCAGTGCTCCTGGACAATTTATTCCTCTAGATCCTTTGACCTCAGAGAAGTCCAAGGCAAGTGCATATCTTAAAAGGTACCAGAGCACATTATTGGAAAGTTGGACAGTTCCGGCCACGACTCCTAGCCCACAGCCTGCCCACCTCCTGGCAGCCCCTTCAGCCCCTTGTCCCCGGATCTCAGGGGTCCATCTTGCATATTCATACAGAAACCACAGTGTTTATCCACACATCGCCACTGTCAGCTCCTGGCTGCACCTCCAGGTCCCAGGGGGCCAGCCACAGGACTGCAGAGACTCCCCTGTCTGGGAACAGGCAGACCCAGCCTCCCCCTCACTGGCGGTTCCTGGGCACTCAGGCCCTGCTCCGGGATGCCCCAGGACCCTAGGGGACCTCAGGGCGCGTCATTGTAGAGTTCCAGCCCCCATGGTCCCAGGAGCCCGTTTAGCTAGTCTGAGGGTTGAGGACCACCATCCGGTAAGTCAGCTCTCCTTTTCACGTCTTAGAGCACTGAGGAGCACGGGGGG
>NW_006921761.1:2313726-2328026 GCF_000298275.1 Orycteropus afer afer
GGGACTTGTGCCCCCTCCAGGCTGCTGCCTCACGGCCCCCAGCTGGACACACCCCAGAAGGAGCAGGGTGCCCAACCTGTGGCTCTAGCCGCTGGACATCCTTGGCTCCAAAACCTCCACATGTGTAACCACGTCCCTCATCTCCAAAAGCACCATTAAAAGTGACTCTGGATGAGAGATTTTTGATTTACAAACTGAGCACTTCCTTTGCAGTGGAACAGAAAAGAAACCATTTAATGGTTCCCTTGTTTTCAAGCGTGAATACATTTTAATGAAACTATTTTATTGTATTTGAGGAAATGGAGAGTTGAACATTCCAGCCAATCAATAGCCAATTAATTGCTATAAAGCTAAAGGGAAGATAAATAAATCCTAAGTCTATTTTAAATGCCCTGCGAAGCTCTGAGCCTTGGACTCTGGCCTTCCCTTCCATCTGTGGGCACGCGCGTGCGCACACACACACACACATTCCGTCTACACCTCAGACACACTTGCAACAGGGAGCACTGAGTGTCTTCATGCCAATTCTTGCCCGTTGTCCTGGGCCGCTGGTCAGGGAAGGTGAGCAGACCTGGTAGCAACCTGTCCCGGGGCTCAGGAAGAGGCAGGTCCCCCCTGGTGCCGAGTGCCCAGCACAGTGTTGTGTGGCAAGCAGTGAGGGCCTCTCTGCCCTGGGCACTGGGCCTCCAAGGCTGGGCTGAGGGTGGACTCTGGCTCGTTCTGCCCTGACTCCTGCTGGAAGGTGCTGCCTTGGTGTCTCACCCTCTAGTGGCCTTTGGACATCGAGTATTTGTGAAAATGCGTATTACTTTGCAAATGGAACACTTTGCCAGGAAGACACATGGATTTTGCTTTTTGTTCTTTGAGACAGTTGACTTGGTCTTAGGGACTGACCTTCCAGCGTCAAAGGAATATATATCTATCCTATCCGCCAAAGTTTGTGATGCCTGTGTAGACGCTGACTCGTTAAAAAAAAAAAAGTACAAAAACAACAGCAACAGAAACCCCACAATTGAATTGCCTTTGAAAGTAGGAGATGATCTGTCTCCAACAGATTGAAAAAAAAAAAAATGCTTCTTAAAAATGTGTCTGTTTTGTATTATTTTTTTCTAGTAGGAAGTAACTGACTTTAAATATTGGTGGTTTTTCTTTTCTTAGTGCCGTGTGTTGCTTTTGTGTGTAATAATATTTGAATGTAATTACAGCAGTGCCAATTTGCCAAAGATGTTGGACATATTTTCCTTTTGTTGGGAGAAGGGCAGGGCTGGGGGAGGGACTTGGGAGAACAGAGGGTGGGGTTTTTGGTTAATCTTTTCATTTTTGTTTTCTCGTCAAATCTGGCATTTTGTGATTTTTCTTCTAAGTTAAATGGTTGACTGCAATCCCTTTATTTTAGATTAGTTGGGGAAACATGCAATAAGATTGGCGTAGTTTCAATATTTGTGTGTCTTTTCAGGAGTGACTGTTACTTGTGAAGAATTCATTTTATGTAACCTTTATGTGAGATAATTATTTGTAAATATTTGCCATAATTTTATTGGTTCCTAAAATAAAAGTAATTTTTTAAGTTCAGAAAAAACAATTTGATCTCATTGGTCTTTACTAACTCATAGATGGTCTTTGTGTGGCCATTTTGACAAAATCACGTGGGGCTTCCAAGAATTTTACCGGTGCTCCGGATTAAATTGGGGTCGAGACAAATGACTAGAGCATTGAGCTGCAGCTCTGGGCTCTGGCCTGGGCAGCAGGCTGGGTGAGGCCGTTAAGAGGCCTGGCAGGGTGGTGTGATGGTGATGGCTGAGATCTGGCCCTGGCTCTGTTTAGCATTAGCATGGTACCTTAGCCAAATTCTTTAACCTCAACTCTTTTATCTCTAGAACGGTTAGTCCCTCGTTGGACAAATATCCATTAAACATCTACTCTGGCCCTACACTAGGACAGTGAACAGGACAAGCTAGGTGCCTGCTGGCATCAGGCTTACAGTTTCCTGGGTCATGAGGAGTGAGCTAACAACACAAGCAGATCTATACCCATTGCTGTAGTTGCGTGACTCATGGTGCCCTGACGTGTTACAGAGTAGAACTTCCCCACAGGGCTTTCTTGGCTGTCATCTTCACAGAAGCAGGTCACCAGGCCTCTCTTCCACAGTGCTGCTGGGCGGGTTCAAACCACTCACGTTTAGCAAAATATTCACACCCTCCAGAGGCTGACACATGGGAAGTGCTTAGTAAGCATGTGTGTGCAGATGTGTTCTCATCATACACGATCCAGGCTGCGTCTTGAAACTCCCTGGAACCCAGTATGTCTGGTTGCTGTCCACACTCCTATAACATGCAACCAAGGTCAGAAGCCACTAGTGCCAAGAGACCTGGCCTTTGGGCCTCACAGCCATAGGCCCTACGTGGCCAGAGTTCAAAGTCTAGGAATCCAGGATCCTTCTGAGGAGGTACCCTGACTTTAAGCCTTTAGAACTGAGTGTGTTGGCTGCATGGGAGCCCAGCGGTGGCTCTCGATCAGGGGCAGGGCAGCTGCAGACCTGAGCCCTGCCCCTGCTGGGTGGTGTCAGCCTACAAGGGCAGGCAGGGACCACTGCGCCCCTTGGCACAGTGTGTGCGACGCAGTAATTGCCAGAGATGGAGTGGGTGAGTGACCGTGTGAAGGCCGTGGGCTGCGACTCATTCATATTTAATAAAGCAGGCTGCACAGCCTCCATTCATTTCAGCGATGGATGGTGACGAAGGTGATTCCTGGGGGAGACAAAGAGACAGGGGCCAAGGCAGGAGCTCATGACTTAGAGGCACGAACTTCAGAGAGAAGGGGTAGCGTTTTGGAACTGAAATCAGACCCTAAACTTACAAGGCTGATGAGGGAGGGCAGGTCCTTCAGTTACCCTAGGTCAGAGACCTCACACCTGTGCTGCTTCAGTTACGGGTATCTCCAGTATCCAGGACGTGTGCAGCCCCCACACAGCAGTGGAATGGGGGGTGATGGGCAAGCCTGCAGGTAAGAAAGGTGGAAATGCTAACCCCAAACATGCCAGGCAGCCCCCAAACAGCTCCTCCACAATAACTGAGGGGCAGAGAGTAGGGCAGAGTGTGTGGAAAGTCTGTGATGCATCCCTTGAACTTCTCTGGAAGCCGGCTTATGAGTCGGAGAAGAACCGTATGGGGCTGAGGTGGCTGCAGAGCTGTGGGCATGACAGAGGGAATAAAGGCTTTTGAGAGCCGTGGCTGGGAATCCCAGCTCCAGCTCTTACTGGTCACTTTGCTGATGAAAGCAGCCTCTTGGCTTCCAGGAACCTTGCCTTCCTTGTCTGTACGATGGCTGTGAGAAAAGAATTATGTGAATGTTTTTTCCAAATGATACACTTGAGCTTTGCCAAGATGTCTTTTCTGCAGTCAAAGAGCACATCTGACATTCCAAAGTCAAACTCCAGTGGGAACCTCCTCTGAGCCAGGCTCCGAGACAGCTCCAGGAGGAGGGTGGAATGTAGACATGAGTGAACCAGGACTTGTCTGGGGACAGGCGATACGCACATTCTCTTCCAGGCAGCATAACCACTGCCATCTACAGGTGGGATAGACAGGGCAGTGGAGGCTCAGAGGAGGGACTCTGTTCGGCTGGCGAGCAGAGAAGACTTCCTGGAAGAGGTGACTTTTGAACTGAACCATGAAGAGTGAGAATCTTAGAAAAAGTAGGTAACAGAGGCATTCTGGGCAGAGGTAACCGTGCACACAAGACCCCAAACCAAAAAACCAAACTCCCTGCCATTGAATCAGATCTGATGCATAAGGACCCCTCCTTGCGTTTCCGAGGTGGTATCTCTACAGAAGTAGGTTGCCCAGTCTTCCTTCCGAGGAGTGACTGGTGGGTTTAAACCACCAGCCTTCTGGTTAGCAGTCAAATGCCTTAGGCACTATGCCACCAGTCACACAAGACCCCCAGGAAAGGAAAATAGAGTGTGCAGGAAGAGACACAGACTAGTCTACTCTGACTTGACCAGGCATGCTGGCCTTTTCCCCAGGTTGTGTAGGTGCCATTGAGTCAAAGTTAGTGTTAGCCTGGGCTAACAGATGGGGTTGTTTGAGGGGGGGAGGTGACAAGTGTAACCAGAGGCTGTTACACTTCTATCCTGTTATGGGTTGAATTGTGACTCTCAATCTGTAATGTAAATCCTAACCCCTCTACCTGCAGATGTAATCCCATCTGGGAGTGAGGTTTTCTTGGTTCTGTTAACGAGGCCATATCAGTGAGACATGAGAAGAGTAGGTTAGACCCAGAAGCAAAGACGGCAAATCAGGGAAACACGGACACCATGTGCAAGCTAGAGAAGGAACGTGAGGGAGAGAGCGCCAGAGGAGCTGAGATAAGGGTCCCTCCAGAACAGACTTTCCCCAATCGCTCGTGCCCTGAATTCAGACTTCTAACCTCCTAAACTGTAAGAAAATAAGTTTCTAGTCATTGAAGCCACCCACTCAGGTTATTTCCCTTATAATGGCACTAAAAAACTAAGATCTTACCTGCCTTGGGAGGCAGTGAGCAGTGGGAGTAGGTGGATTCTCAGAATATTTCCAGCCCCATAGATCTAGCAGAGGTTCAGCTGGGCAGGGTGAGGGCCCCTCTGGCTGATGTACCCTGCTGTGGTCTCCCAGAACACTGCCTCTGACAGCTGTCCCTTGGGGGCTCACATGGTTAGGAAAGCCTGGGGGCAGGGTGGGGCCTCACTGGGAACAAATCAAAGAGACATAGCCACCGCAGTTTTAAACCACTGTGATTTTGCTCCAGCACCACCAGTGGTCTTTTTTATTTATTTTGCTGTCTGTATAGTAGCCTGTTTTTTCTGCAGTGAACATGCATTATACACAAAAATAATTTTTAAAGATTAATATGCTCCTCTGCCCAGTGACCTTCTGCCCCTGCCTGTCTAAGCCTCCACATATGCCAGAGGCTTCTGTCCCCAGATCTCAGCTCCCCAATGTAGCCTGAGGAAGATCCCTACCTCACACCTTACACTCCAATGAATTCCTCATGAATAAAAGAGTTACTCCAAAAAATGCTTAAAATAAAATTAGTGGGTTTACAGATAAATAGATCTCATGCCTCCTTATAGAATGTGATTTTGTAAGTTCAAAAAGATGGAAATGTCTCAAGGAAAAGAACTGAAATATTTGCTGTGGTAGTTAGGGTTGTGTGTCAACTTGGCTTGGCCTGGTTGAGTGGCTGGCAGCTGGATGTAGTTATTCCCACAGTGAGATTGGTAATTAACTCCATGATGGAATCTACTGAAGCGGCTGAGTAGCTGCTTTAGGGATGTGGTCTGCTTCCTATATATATGGAGAAGCTTTGAATTGGTCTCTAGCCTTTTGGCATGCTTGAACTCTGCATGTAGCCAAGTTGTTCAACAGACTGCCATGCCCTGCCAACCTTGGGACTTCTTCTGGACTTGAATTAGTGGCCTGCCACATTGTCAGCCTCAGCAGTCAGCAGCTTTCTGAGTGAAGGAAAGCCTCCAGCTTCAGTGGGCCAGGAGCAGAAGGCAGAGCTGAAGTCCAAGGTTGAGGGGCTTTCACCCAGCTCCTAGAGCCTGGCACTTTGAACTCAGACTTAAAGCCTCCAAAACTGTAAGAGAATAAACTCCTGTTTGTTCAAGCCTTTCCATTTGTGGTATTTCTGTTAGAGCAGCAGTAGGTAACTAAAACATCTGCTGACTTAATTTATTTTTACCTTTACAAGTGAAAACAAGAAACAACCTAAGGAAATGGAAGAAAGTGCAATGCCTTTAATATATGAACATTGTAGATACAGTTATATAGATATATATAAATACTGCTGTCCTTAATTAAGAACTGGGTAAAGGACATGTGCAGACCGTCCACAAATGAAGACACACTACATGTTAGTAAATATGCAACCCCAGATTAAAGACAATATGAAACAACTTCACAAATCTTTTGTTACATCCGTCTGTTGATGGATAAACACAGTGTGGTCCATTCATACAATGGAATATTACTCAGCCATAAAGAGAAACAAAGCCTGAAACAGCCACAACATGGATGGACTTGAGAGCATCATGCTGATGAAAGAGTTGGTCGAAATATTGTAGGATCCCACTTATATCAAATGTCTTGAAGAGGCAAATGTATGGAGACCCAAGTTGACTAGTGGTCACCAGGGGTGGGAGGGATGGGGACAGGAGGAGTCATTGTTTAGGAAGCATTGCGTTTCTGTTTATGGTGGGAAACTTGACTATTTACACTGGTGGTGGTTGCACAATGATTAATATATGTCCCTGAATTGTACATGTCAAAGTGTTGAATTAGCAAATGTGATGTTACAGAATTGATGTCTTTGAATTGTGGTGTTGGTGAAGAGTGTTGAATAGACTATGGACTTCCAGAAGAACAAACCAATCTGTCTTGGAAGAAGTTCAGCTGGACTGCTCAGTAGTGAGGGTGGTGAGACTTCGTCTGTCGTACTTTGGTCACGTTCTCAGGAGGGACCAGCCCCTGGTGAGGGACATCATGCCTGGCCAAGTGGAAAAAGAGGAAGGCCCTCGAGGAGGCGGACTGACACAGCGACTGCAGCAATGAGCCCAAGGACAGCAGCAATTGTGAGGATGGCCCAGGCCTGGGCAGTGCTCTCCTTCCAGTGTCCGTGGGGTTTGCTATGCATCAGAGCTGACTCAGCAGCACATAACAACAACAACAACAACAACATAGATATATAATGTGATGACAGAAATATCACTCAACTAAAGATGTTTTCTTTAACAAAAACACCCGGTGCTAGAGAGGGTGCAGAGAAACGGACACTCCTGTGCATGTTACTGAACTGTCTACATGAGGTAAAGCTGCCCCTTAACCCTCTTGGCCTGGGTACTGGCCCAGGGACACCCAGGGAAACGGGGTGGAAGCAGCCTGCACCCAGGCCTGCCTTCTCCCAGCTCTGTGGTTTGCCCACTATGCCAGCTGCCTCCAGTCACAGGACAATGTTTGTAGCCCAGGTCAGGTGGGGACAGGCATCGGAAGCCAAACAGTGTCATCTGCAAGGACACGGGAGCAGCAGAGGTTCCCACATTATCCACAAACATGTGTAAATATCGCGACGGCTCGTAATGTAACCAGGAAAATCACTTCCCGTTGTTTCCCCTTCAGTGATATTTTCTGCTTGGCTGGGTTTGCTTAGCACACTGGAAAGGCCAACTCATCAGTTCTGTTGTTAATCAAGAGCAGTAATTGTCCAAGTTCAAAGCCTCCTGACTTCAACTCTGCTGAATAGGATAACAAGTTGTGAAAATGCTAAGTAGTAGTTTCTATAAATGGGTCTTTTAATAGGGGAAGGCCCTGAAGAGGTCTGGAAAGCTTTTCGATAAAGTGGATTAAAACGTTGTGCAAACTTTCCAGAGCACAGTAGATGAACTCCCGGGAGCTTTGAAGCACAGGGTACAGGGATTCAACCCTGTTCACCGACTTACTGTGTCAACGTGTGTATTGGGTGAGGTGAAATGCCAGCTTATTCAACAAGAATACCCCATTCAAGGTCTTAACACGCTAGACGGCTGTTTGTTGCCCATGTAAGTGTTAAACACAAGCATTTCTGGCAGGCAGGCCACCTTCCACAGTCATTGTGGAACAGGCAGGAATGATGGGCTCAACCCAAGAGCACAGGAATGAAGGTGTGGTCACAGTCATCGGCATCATTTACCGAGTGGTAGGATGTGCCGGCTCCGCCACGGGCACTCACCACAGCCCGTGAGAGGAAACTGGGGCTCTGAGAGGTTGCATGTGTGTCATCGGTTTGGCATTCAGGAGGTGGTCAGCGTCCCATCACTGAGAAGTCCAAGCAGGAGCTGGATAGCCATACGGCAATGCTGTAAAGGGCTCATCAGATAGGAAGCGGATGGGGAGCCTGCAAGGTATAAAGTGGTATCTTGTTTTTTTTTTTTTTTAATTTTTGCATTAAAAAATACACACACAAGGTTAAAAAAAAAAGTCAAACAGAACAAAAAGATAGGCAGCAAATGTCCCACTCCCACCCCATTCCGGGGTCCCCAGTCCTCTTTCCCACGTGCACAGTGTCCATGATCTTCTGCAGCTATACTTCAGACACACATCACACAACATATATGGAGAGAGATATCGTGTGTGTGTGTACAGACTCACATCACTATTTACAATATTGTCAGCCATTGAGTCTAGTTTCTTAGTAAAAATTCCTTCCCAAAATGTCCAGTGTCTTGTTGACAAAGCTAGAAGGAATACAAATTTTTTTCAAATCTTTGTTAAGCATCTTTTTTACTGCCCATAATAGTTAGACCAGCTACGAATGACTGAAAAATCCAGAATAGCACTGGCTTGAACGACAGAGATGGTCTTCTCTCACATAGACAGAGTCTGGGGGTAGGTGACTCAGGGCTGATAAGGTGACTCACCCTCAGGAGACTGACAGGCACCAGGCTCTCTCGGTGCATCCCTAGCCCTCCTGAGGCTACGTCCCTCAGCCCAAGGTCCAAGATGGCAGCATCAGGATTCCAGGGAGAGGGACAGAGAAGGAGGCAATGGGAGACAGAGAAAGAGAACCAGCCACCTCTTAAGTAAGGTTCTGGGAAGCTGGTATCGCACTACCATTTCTATTCCATTGTCCAGAACTTAACCACATGGCCACCTCTAGCTGCAAGGGAGGCTGGGCATGTGCCTTTTACTCTGATTGGCTACAAATTCTATCACTATGAGAAAAGGCAAGAATAGATCTTGGAACAGGAACAGCAGTTTCAGACACACACCCTGTCTCCACTGCCTGTAGCACACTGTCTGAGTCAGAGCAGAGAATCATTTCTTCTTTTATTCAATCAGTCATTGAATAAATGTTTGCTGAGTTGAATTGAAGGAAGGCAGGAGATAGGGTGAACTTGCATCATCTTCCTGCCTGATTCATCTCACACCTATGTCCCCGGTTCTCACCTGGGACTCAGTTTCTCCATCAGCACACTGGGGTAAGGGACATAGGGTTGAACCTTGTGATATCTAGTCCTTCCATCTCAAAAGCTCAATGAGTCTGTAGCTGTAAATGAATCAAAAGCAAGGGGTCAAGCAGTCACCATGAGGACTCAAAGTCAAAGGGGAGCGATCAGAGAGGCTGACGGGCTCTTGAGTCTGGTCTTCCCTGTGGTGATCCTCAAAGGCCCTCTGAAACCCCCAGGCACTTGACCCTGCTTGGCCAATAAACCTGGATCTTGGAAAACACTAGCAGCCACCCAAAGGCTGGGAAGAAACTAGAGAAGGAGATTGTAGAATGCTGGCCACAGTGAGGCATCTGCCACTGAGAGGTACCTACAAGCCAAAGAAGTGTCAGGCTGCCGGTGGCAGCAGAGCGCCTGTCAACAGAAGGTTTCTGGGGGAACAACTGAAAATGGTGGTTTAGGGGTCCATCAGGGACAAACTAAGGGAGGAGGTGGTGAAGTGTGGCTTCTACAGAGATGCCTGTCTACCTGGTCCATGAGGGTTTTCTGAGGAAAAATAATGCCCGAATGGGAACAAACCAAAGGATGTCATTATTTAGTCTTCAAATGGCTTCGGGGACATTCCACAGCAAATCCATTAAAAACATTGAACTTTTCAAGAAATCTTGGGATATTTCCTCATGATTAACAAACTGGCTTTGGAAAGGAAAAATCAAATGTGGAATAAATGGACATTTTTCTGAATGGAAAATATTATCTAGTTCTCTAGAGACTGGGATTAACTTGTTTTAGCTAACACTTGGTAGTTGTCAGGGAGAATTTGATTATGCCTCCCTACCTCTTCCTGGGGACCATAAATAAGGAAGACTGAAGAAGAGTTGATGCTTTGAGTTGTGGTGCTGGTGAAGAATGCTGAAGGTACCATGGACTGCCGAAACAACTAACAGATCTGTCCTGGAAGAAGTGCAGCCGAGATGTTCCTTGGAAGCGAGGATGGCCAGACTTCGTCTCACCTACTTTGGCCATGTTGTCAGAGGGGACCATTCCCTGGAGAAGGATGTTATGCTTGGTAAGGTGGAGAGTCGACGAAGGAGGGGGAGGCCTTCAACAAGATGGATTGACATAGTGGCTGCAACAATGGGCTCAAGTATAGCAAGGATTGTGGAGCTGGTGCGGGATCAGGTGGTATTTTGTTCTGCTGTGCATGGGGTCGCTATGAGTCAGAAGTGACTCGACAGCATCTAACAGCAACCTCTTTCGGGTTAAGTTACTCAAATGTAATGCATTTGAAGCACTCCCAGCCTACCTGGGGGATCCGAAATGAATCAGCTGAGCTTCGGTGAGGGGAAAGATCAGGCTATGCATTTAGGGGGGGTGGGGTGGGTAGAAGACATAGCCTCAGGAGATTAGGGCTGCTTGGGGACTTCTCAGAGGTTACACCTATGCTTAATCAAGGAATAAGAAAAACAGGAGAATATGTCTATGGAATGTTTGGCCAACCACAGTCCTAGGTGTGTGGACACAGACAAAGTGAAACCAAACCAAGCCTACAGCCATCAATCCAATTCTGACCTTACAGAAGTAGACAGCCCAGTCTTCCCTCTGCAGAAGGGCTGGTGGGTTCGAACTGCCAACCTTCTGGCTAGCAGTTAGGGTTAAGGTTAGGGTTTGCAGTCCAGTGCCCCAGGCACTGTGCCACTAGAGCTCCTTGGGCACAGACCAAGCAACACTAATTAGTAGCCAAGGGAGGCCCCCTCCCCCGCTGTGCTGTGCTATCCATGGTGCTGAAGCTGCCCTTCCAGCCAATAGCTTTCTCCTTTTGCCAGGACACGGGTTGAACTTCCCCGGGAATTCTGAACCTGGCAAGGGTTTTAATTTTCTATCTTGATGAAAAATGTCTGGTTTATACACTGTCTCCCAACAAATAGAACTGGGATTTATGTTTCACAACTTGCATGGTTTGTTTGTTTTTTTCCACATGCCTTTGACAGTCCTATCACATTTCTGACAGTTACCATTCTTTTTGGGGAGAGGTAGAGAACATATTTCCCCCCTTTTCCACTGAGGCTTCCTTATGAACGTTTGTGTGAGGTAAGACATAGACCTATGTGTGGGATGTGTTCTTGTTGACAGAATATTTGCATACATGTGCTTGTTGTTGTTGTTGTTATGTGCCGTCGAGTCGGCCCCGACTCATAGTGACCCCTCCTTTGCAGAGGTTATATGTCTGTGTGTGGTGTGCTGGGTTGCAATGTGTGCGCATGGAAAAGTTAAATGTAGTCATATGTGTTTGTGTGAGGTGATGGTGGAGGTGTGTACGTATATGTTTACAATGGGCACAATTAGCTCATCAGATTTTATTCCGAGTCAGATGTCATTAATGACCCCACATTAACAACTCCTCAAAATGCCATGCACTGATGAGGCAGGACCTACCTGCAGTTGGTAAGGACTGAATAATTGTCAGTGCCCATGTTTTCTATTCCTTTCACATGTGCGTTTGCAAGCGTGGCACTTTAATTAAACAGGTGAAGAAAATATCTCACTCTCAATTATTCGTCAAGGTGCATTTGTTCACTCAGTGCCGGAGAGTCTTCATCAGGAAGTGTTGTTAAACATGACATCGATCCCCATCGTTTAACTAATTCCTTCTTCATTATTAGAACAGAGTTACAACTTTGGAGTCAGGGTGTTGGGGTTTTATTTTCCTTGCTAGTAAATTCATCTGGATCCTAGAATCAGCTTCTAGTTCAACGTAAATTCAGTGTAGAATTTAGTCAGTTATTAAGTGGATTTAAGTGGCTGAACCCTGGTGTAATCTGACCAGTAATGCATGAAGGAAAGAGGTGGAGGTGTAAAAAATGTCAAATAGCTTTCTCAGATGCATTAAACTATTAATAAAGATAAAACGATCTTTATGTTTGGGGTTTAGAACATCTCTTTTATGATAGCAAGAAGCCACTTTGATTCACGACTCGTTGGTTTCAAGGTCTGGTGTCATTATTCAGAAGGTGTCAGGAAGGAAACAGAGACAAGCTCCTTAGAAGGAGGAGGAGAGGTGACAAAAGCAACTCAGCTTGGGCTGCTGTGGCCCAGCTGGGTCGGGGAGGGAGGGGCGGCAGTGAAGGGACCAATATCAAAGGCAGTTGACCGCGCCCACACCATGAGGAGCCCTTGGGAGAGGGAGCTCCATCTGTCCCTAAGGGATGTTTTCCTTGGGACTCTTCTGGGGTGGTCATGGCCTCCCTGCAGAGGGGCTGGCCTGAGAAGCCTTGGGAACAGAGCGTGAGGAGTGCTGGGTGCTCTCCGTTAATCCCCCATCCGTTTCAGATCCCAGGAGGTTGACCTCTACGCACAACACACAGACCTCCCTGGCCCTCTGGACTTCGACTGTATCCAGCCAATGGGGGATCCCAGAAAGAGGCTGGAGGATGAGAAGAGTAAGGAGTCAAAGGTCTACCCCTTCACCACACCCTGATTCTGCAGTGACTGCCTTCCAGAGATCCCGCTTCTGGCAGCCCCTCCTCCATGACTCCTGCTCTTTCTCCGGGTTTGGTAACCACAGTCCCTCCCTTTGCCCTTCAGGTCTAGGGGGTACTGGCTCCCCACGGATGTTCCCCCATCCCCTGTTGGTTTCAGTAACCCTGCTCACACTGCTGCAGATGGGCTCATCATTAAACTCGTCTCAATTCAACTCGTAGAATGGGCTGCCACTTTCCGTCGGGACCCTGGCTGATTCAGACAAGTCTTCCGGACAAAGACCAGCCACTGACCTTTCAGGAAGCTGAGTGTGGATGTGGGGGCACACAGCCGGCAGGCAGGATGGGCAAGTGTGGAGCGAGGAGGAGGGCCTCTGGGCCTAACACAATTGTCCCCTGGGAAATATTGGTGTGTGGTCACCCCTTGGTCCAGGCGTCTCAGGCACTCCGATACTTATATTTCATCTATTCTCCTGGGGGCCAGGATCTGGTGAGGCAGGGCTGACCACGTGGAGTTCACAGTGCAGTGGGCAGTGCCGACAACAGTGTGAGCCCATGTGCAGATGCCATGATAGAAAGGTGCAGGGCTCTGAGGGAGCACACAGGAAGAGGGCCATTGGGGCCAGGGACAACTTCCCAGAGGGAGAACCCTGAGAACCCTAAGAATGAGAAGGAGGTGTCTGGGAGAGGAGTTGGGGGTGTGTGTGGGGTGGAGGGGGGAACAGCAGGTGCAAAACACAGAGCTGAGAGCGAGCGAGCTCGGGGGTTTGACAGCTGCCTGGAGTGTGAGGAGCTGAAGTGCAGACAACGGAGACGGGAGAGGGACAGGAGTGGCAGACCCCGCAGGCCCAGCCGCAGCCCTGCTAAGGGGTTCTGTCTTTATCCTAAGGCCTGAGAGGGCCATAACACTGCAGCTTCCCATTTTTAGAAGAGCCCTCTGTCTACAGAGTGAAGAACAGAAAAGACTGGAGGCTGTGACCCCATCAGAGGAACCCAAGTAAGAGGGGCCTTGGTAGGGGAAGCAGAGGAAGTAGACCCAGGGATCTAATCATCTGAACCTTGCTTTTCACAGATGGGTGCATGAGGCCCACAGAGGGTTAGACCTTGCTCAGAAACCCCACAGTCACCGCGGTGCAGTATGCAGGCAGCTGAAATCAGGGCTGGAGGAAGCAGGCAGCTGAAATCAGGGCTGGAGGAAGCAGCCAGCATCTGGAGGCCACCTCACCTGGGAGGAAGACCCCAGTGGAGAGGTGTTTCCGGAGCAGCCCTGGCCAAGGACCTGTTTGTAGGGCTTGTGGGGTGGGGGAGGGTGCCCTGGCGTCTTTGGGCTTGGGCCCAGAAGGACTTGTCCCGGCAGGAACTGGACCCTTACCCAGGTGCACCTGGGCACCTCCACCCAGTGCCGAGGGCTTGGCCCAGGTGACCGGCGCCTCCCACCGGAATGCTGCCAATATTAGGCTAATCAGAGCCTTGCCTGGGAAGGGATGGGGCTGGGCAGAAGGCCCTAACGCGCCTCCGTGTCACTCCCTCCGCCCTCGCGTCTCTCGCTGTCCCATTTGTCTGGCTGTAATCTACATTTCAAATGATTACATGGGAAGCTGAAGTGGTACTGACAAGGATAAACGAAGCTTGTTAAACTAATAGCTGCACTAATGCCCAAATATGTGAACTTCCCCACGCAGGCCGCATCCCAGCCTGGCGGAGCTGTCAGCGCGGTTCCCCCGGGCTCCGCCGCCAGCCGCGGCCACATGATGAATGGCCCTGTCGACCAAACTCATCCGGGGCCCAATTAAACAGGCAGAAATGAACTGGAGCCGTCAGGCAGCCGGGCGGGGAGGCGGCGGCGGGGGAGGCGGCCG